>NW_022631001.1:27746045-27906251 GCF_010015895.1 Lontra canadensis | reverse complement strand
CAATCTTATTAATTCTTTCAAAGAACCAGCTCCTAGTTTCGTTGATTTGTTCTATTGTTTTTTTGGTTTCTATTTCATTGATTTCTGCTCTGATCTTTATGATTTCTCTTCTCCTGCTGGGTTTAGGGTTTCTTTCTTGTTCTTTCTCCAGCTCCTTTAGGTGTAGGGTTAGGTTGTGTACCTGAGACCTTTCTTGTTTCTTGAGAAAGGCTTGTACCGCTATATATTTTCCTCTCAGGACTGCCTTTGTTGTGTCCCACAGATTTTGAACCGTTGTATTTTCATTATCATTTGTTTCCATGAATTTTTTCCATTCTTCTTTAATTTCCTGGTTGACCCATTCATTCTTTAGAAGGATGCTGTTTAGTCACCATGTATTTTGGTTCTTTCCAAATTTCCTCTTGCGATTGAGTTCTAGCTTCAGAGCATTGTGGTCTGAAAATATGCAGGGAATGATCCCAATTTTTTGATAACAGTTAAGACCTGATTTAGAACCAAGGATGTGATCTATTCTGGAGAATGTTCCATGTGCACTAGAGAAGAATGTGTATTCTGTTGCTTTGGGATGAAATGTTCTGAATATATCTGTGATGTCCATCTGGTCCAATGTGTCATTTAAGGCCTTTATTTCCTTGTTGATCTTTTGCTTGGATGATCTGTCCATTTCAGTGAGGGGAGTGTTAAAGTGCCCTACTATTATGTATTATTGTTGATGTGTTTCTTTGATTTTGTTATTAATTGGTTTATATAGTTGGCTGCTCCCACGTTAGGGGCATAGATATTTAAAATTGTTAGATATTCTTGTTGGACAGATCCTTTGAGTATGATATAGTGTCCTTCCTCATCTCTTATTATAGTCTTTGGTTTAAAATCTAATTGATCTGATAGAAGGATTGCCACTCCTGCTTTCTTCTGATGTCCATTAACATGGTAAATTCTTTTCCACCCCCTCACTTTAAATCTGGAGGTGTCTTCGGGTTTAAAATGAGTTTCTTGTAGGCAAATATAGATGGGTTTTGTTTTTTTATCCATTCTGATACCCTGTGTCTTTTGATTGGGGCATTCAGCCCATTAACATTCAGGGTAACTATTGAGACATATGAATTTAGTACTATTGTATTGCCTGTAAGGTGACTGTTATTGTATATTGTTTCTGTTCCTTTCTGATCTACTACTTTTAGGCTCTCTCTTTGCTTAGAGGACCCCTTTCAATATTTCCTGTAGAGCTGGTTTGGTGTTTGCAAATTCTTTCAGTTTTTGTTTGTCCTGGAAGCTTTTAATCTCTCCTTTTATTTTCAGTGATAGCCTAGTTGGATATAGTATTCTTGGCTGCATGTTTTTCTCGTTTAGTGCTCTGAATATATCATGCCAGCTCTTTCTGGCCTGCCAGGTCTCTGTGGATAAGTCTGCTGCCAATCTAATATTTTTACCATTGTATGTTACAGACTTCTTTTTCCAGGCTGCTTTCAGGATTTTCTCTTTGTCACTAAGACTTGTAAATTTTACTATTAGGTGACGGGGTGTGGACCTATTCTCATTGATTTTGAGGGGGGTTCTGTGAACTTCCTGGATTTTGATGCTTGTTCCCTTTGCTATATTGGGGAAATTCTCTCCAATAATTCTCTCCAATATACCTTCTTCTCCCCTCTCTCTTTCTTCTTCTTCTGAAATCCCAATTATTCTAATGTTGTTTCGTCTTATGGTGTCACTTATCTCACTAATTCTGTCCTCGTGGTCCAGTCGCTTTTGTCCCTCATTTGCTCAGCTTCTTTATTCTCTGTCATTTGGTCTTCTATATCGCTAATTCTTTCTTCTGCCTCATTTATCCTAGCAGTGAGAGCCTCCATTTTTTATTGGACCTCATTAATAGCTTTTTTTTATTTCAACTTGGTTAGATTTTAGTTCTTTTATTTCTCCAGAAAGGGCTTTTATATCTCCCAAGAGGGTTTCTCTAATATCTTCCATAACTTTTTCGAGCCCAGCTAGAACCTTGAGAATCGTCATTCTGAAATCTAGATCTGATATATTACCAATGTCTGTATTGATTAGGTCCCTAGCCTTTGGTACTGCCTCTTGTTCTTTTTTTTGTGGTGAATTTTTCCGCCTTGTCATTTTGTCCAGATAAGAGTATATGAAGGAGCAAGTAAAATACTAAAAGGGTGGATACAACCCCAGGAAAATATGCTTTAGCCAAATCAGAAGAGATCCCAAATCATGAGGGGGGAGAAAGGGGATAAAAAGGTTCAGAAAGAAAAAAAAAAAAGAAAAAAGAAACAATTAAATAACGAAAACCAATAAAGAAAAAATATAAAAAGGAAATATATATATATACATATATATATATATATATATATTAGATAAACTAGTTAAAAAACGTTAAAAAAGAAAAGGGTAAAAGTTAAAAAAATTTGCAGAAGAAGAGAAAAAAGAATTGAAAAAGAAAAAAAAATTAAATTAACTGCAAGGCTAAAGAATCATGGAGAGAAAGCCATGAGTTCCGTGCTTTGCTTTCTCCTCCTCTGGAATTCCGCTGCTCTCCTTGGTAGGTGAACTTGGTCCTGGCTGGGTTTCTTGTTGATCTTCTGGGGGAGGGGCCTGTTGTAGTGATTCTCAAGTGTCTTTGCCCCAGGCGGAGTTGCACCGCCCTTACCAGGGGCGGGGCTGAGTAATCCACTTGGGTTTGCTTTCGGGAGCTTTTGTTCCCTGAGCGCTTTCCGTAGAGTTCCAGAGGACGGGAATGCAGATGGCGGCCTCCCAGTCTCCTGCCTGGAGGAGACGAGAGCCCAGGGCCCCACTCCTTAGTGCGCCCTCAGAGAACAGCGCCCAATTACTCCCGTCACCCTGCCTCCGGCCGTGCTCCGAGCTGACCGAGCCTGCAACTGGTTCAAGGTAACCCCGAGGTTAGAGCTCACTCCTCAGCTCTGTCTCTGTAGCCGGCTTCCCCATTCTAATACCTGTAAGCTCTGCGACACTCAGACACCCACGATCCTTCTGTGACCCTGCGGGACCTGAGGCCACGCCGACCCTGCATGGGCTTCACCCTGGTTTAGCCTCTGGAGCAATGTCCCTCGGTGGAACAGACTTTTAAAAGTCCTGATTTTGTGCTCCATTGCTCAGCCACTTGCTGGGAGCCGGCCCCTCCCCCCGCAGTCTATCTTCCCATCGCTTTGGATTCACTTCTCCACCAGTCCTACCTTTCCGACAGTGGTTGATTTTCTGTTTCTAGAATTGCTGTTCTTCTTCTCTTTGATCTCCCGTTGGATTTGTAGGTATTTGCAATCTTTAGATAAGCTATCTAGCTGATCTCCTGCTACCTGAAGTAGTCTCAGCCTGCTACTTCTCCGTCATCTTGACTCCTCATTTTTTTTTTTTGTCTTATTTCTCTTTGCCTCTCATTTTGGGAAGTCTCTATTGAGCTATTCTCATGATCAGAGATTCTTTGTTTAGTATGTCCAATATGCTAGCTAATAATCCCCTCAAAGTCTTTCTTCATTTCTGTTACTTTTTTGAAACTTAGCATTTCTTTTTGGTTATTTCTTAGGATTTCCATCCATCTGCTTACATGGCCCATGTGTTCTTGCATGATGTGTTTCGTCCAATAGAGTCCTTAGTATTTTATTTTAGTATTTTAATAATAGTTTTTAAAAGTTTTTAAAAGTCATGGTCTAGGAATCCCAACATCCTTGCCGTATCTAAGTTTGGTTCCAGCTTTGGCTCTTTCTCTTCAAATTGTGTTTTTTGCCTTTTAGTATGTCTTGTAATTTCTTTCTTATAGCTAGACACGATGTCCTGGGTTTGAAAACTGCCACAAATAGGCCTTTAGTAATGTGGCAATAAGATGTAGGGAGAGGGGGATTGCTCATTGTTTCATGACTAGGTCTCAGTCTTTTAGTAAACTTTTACATCTGAGCTATAAATTTCCTGTGTTATACCCAATTTCCCCTTCATTCCACTTAGGAGGAACCAGATGTCTAGGGTGGACTGAAGTTGGCTCTTTCCCTTTTCCCACCTGGAAGGCTAGAGCCAGCCAGAATTGAGTATTTCCTTTCCTCCAGACCAGTTAGACTCTGAAAAAACCTTTGCAGGTTAGGGTTTGGCTAACTAGTTTTTCCTAAATGCAGACCTTGTTAACAAGAACAGAATGCTGTGATGTATTTAAAAATGGTTCACTTTCCCCTGCCCCTGCCGAATGAGAGGATTTTCTTTTATAACACTGTGAGGACCTGATGAGTTCCTGTATGTAAAACTTATGGAAGAGTGGGGACCGATCAATGACTGGGTTCCCCTGGAGTTTATCTCTCAGGCTTGCCCACACTAAGCCTCTAGCAACTTGTCAATTGTAGTTTGTATTTTCTTATCCTGGCACTGCTTCCCATGGAGATTTCTCCTCCAATAAATTGTATTCTTCTGTCTTAACTTAATGGTTTCTTCAGCTTCAGAAGAAGCAGTTTGCCCTGTAATCTTGCTTTTCTTATGGGTCCAAGAAGAGTTGCTGGCTTTTCAGTTGGTTCTGCTTTTTACTTGTTGTTAGGGTGCAGTGTAAACTTCCACTGTCTCACATGCTAGACTGGAAAACTGAAGTCTGGATTCTGTTTGTTTTTTTTTTTTTTAAAGATTTTATTTATATATTTGACAGAGAGAGAGAGAGAGATCACAAGTAGGCAGAGGCAGGCAGAGAGGAAGGGGGAAGCAGGCTCCCTTCTGAGGAGAGAGCCTGATGTGGGGCTCAATTCGGGGCTCGATTCCAGGACCCTGAGACTGTGACCTGAGCCGAAGGCAGAGGCTTAACCCACTAAGCCACCCAGGTGCCCCTGGATTCTGTTGTTTTAATCCATCCTGCCACTCTTTGTTTTGACTGGGGATTTTTAAACATTTACATTTAAAATAATTGTTCATAAGAAAAGATTTACTATTATCATCTTATTGTTTTCTGTATGTCTTATAATTTTTTTTGTCCCTCCTTTCCTCTCTTACTGCCTGCCTTTGTATTTTTTTTAATTTTTGCAATGACACTACTTGATTCCTTAACATTTCCTTTTGTAAATATTTGACAAATATTTTCTTCGTGATTGCCAGAGGGATTATATATAACATCCTAAATTTATAACAATGTATTTGAAACTGATAACAACTAGACTGCAATTGCATACAAAAGTTCTACTCCTCCCTTTAGAGCTTCACCATCCACACTCTATGTTATTAATGTTACAAAGTACATCCTTGTATGTCCTATACCCATTAACTTAGACTTATAATTCTGTTTGTGCTTTTGTCCTTCCTATCCTGTAGCAGAATAAAAAGTAGAGTTATGAACCAAAATTGTGATCATACTGGTTTTTATATCTGTGTGTGCTTTATCTTTACTGAAGAACTTTGTATTTTTGTATAGGTTTGAGTTACTCTCTAACTTCCTTGAATTTCAACATAAAAGACTCCCTTTAGCATTCCTTGCAGAGAATGTCTAGATAATGAACTCTCTCAGTTTTTGTGTACCTGGAAATGTTCTAATTTTTCCTTTATTTTTGAAAAGCAGTTTTTTAGATAAGGAATTCTTGGTTATTTTTTAAAATAATTTAAACATACCATCCCCCTCTCTTCTGGCCTGCAAAGTTTATGTCTCAAGTTGACATTGGGATGAAGTTGGTTTATACAAGGAATAAAGAATGTGTTCTGTATTTTTTCAATTCCCTTCAGGTTCTGTTATGTGATTGATAAATTATACCAAAATACTAAGAGATGGCTTCATCTGTAACTATCCCTGAAATTAGGAAGATTATCAAACCTTTTACCAAAGTACTAATACTGCCCCTCTCCTAGTGATTCCATAAGGACCTGGTTGTGTCAGATGTTATCCCTGCTTATCCTCTGAGATTACCATGTTGAAGCTGCTATATATAGAAACTGCATGTTTAGGCTGCTTCTTTGTTCTGAATCAGTTTCTTCATGAACTAATTAAGGTTATGAAACAAGAAATGGATGGAGAGAAAGATATAATCTGAATGATCTAAGGAAAACTTTCAAGGACATGGGATTTTCTTAACATCTTTTTACTTTCTGAATGTCCTGGAGTCAAGAGGGAAGATGTAATTCTTTGAAACTGAGAGAATGCACATTTTTCATTCTTTATGGATAAAATGAAGAAAAAAATTCTAGGAAGCAAAGATCTTTTTAAGGATATCATAAAGTGAGGATCATCTCTTATTTTGACCATATTTCATATTATATGAATCTATTGAAGGAACAAAATAAGGCTACTTCATGATCTCCATACTCAATGACAGGTTGGCATTTTCAGGGAGATGATACCATAGAGGTTGTATTATGTGTGTTTGTACAAGAAAAAAAAATTAGAAACCAGCGTGTGTGTATCTGTGAGTGTGTGTACTTTCTAGTTCCATTTTTGCAAATGCTCTGTATTGTATCTGTAACTCCAACATGTACTTAGCACCTAAACAAGTGATAGCCACTACATTAGTCTAGATTATAACATTTCCTATTGGTTATGTGCTTACACATGAATGTTGGGGACCTTTGTTTACTCACAGAATTTTATTTCACTTTAATCTCTTTGTAATCTTTGAGTCCCAGCTACACTAGATTTATTTCATTACATCATGATTGTCCTTCAGGTGGAACTTCGCTTATGCACCTTTCCTTTTCCTTTGTTTATGTGTGTGTGCATATGGGTGCAGATAGGTAGATATGCATTATTTATATCTATACCTAAATATCTATATTCAGAACCCAGGGGAAAAACTCATGCAATCTTCACATTCTAGCCTAAGTAGAAGACTTTTCTTAATTCACTAAACTTAATTTGATCCCTTGCTGTCATTTCTGTGTAACTCATCCTTCCCTCTCCTTTGGGAAAAAAATTTGCCTTATATATTACCTGTTTAAAGTTATAGTGTAATTACTTGTTAAAAAGCTAAATCATGGGCAGGGGGAAAGCCATAGTTGTGTTCTTCAAGTGTTTTTCACTATAATAAAGCTAGGTTCTAGTAAGTGTAAAAGCCTAGAAACTATATATATATATATATATATGTATATATATATATATATATACATATATATATATGGAATATAAGAGTTTTGGCATTATTCAGGAAAGCCTATATAGCGATAACTGTGTAACTTATTAGTTCATATTGCATTTATGAGAATTTGTTTGAGATATAAGGAAAGCAGATTCTCCTTAAAAACTGATGACAACATAACCACATACATACTAAGTACTGCCTTAATAGGCGATAAGAAAAGCAGAAAACTAGTAACCAAGGGTTACTCTACAACTAGAGTATTTGTAGTGACTTAAAAGTTAGTTCTTTTCTTCAGCTCTCTCAGCTCCTGCCTCATGCTCAACCCCTTTATCCCAGGGCTTCTCTGCCACAGAGGTTTGACTATATGTTGGAACTATAGGAAGAGGTATAAAGAAACCCACTACAGTCAGTAACTGGTGCCTAAAGTATCATTAGGTAAATATACCAGTCCAATAAATAAACTGTTGTGCATGTTTGGAAATTTGGGTTTCTGGATCAATAAATGAAGGAGCACAATTAGTATACAGCTGTGCAGTGAAATAATCTAAATCAGAAAAAAAAAAGAGGATAAAAAAGTAGTGAGGGGTTAATGTTAAGAAATACCTTATCTTTACAAACAGATATCTGCTGGTTCAAAAAAACAATATGTGCCTACTTAAGTAGTACATGATAGAAAGAAATAGGCAAAAAGAAAAAAGTAACATCGTTGATAACTTTAACAGATTAGTTACATATGCAGAGTCGTAAATGAAAGGCTAAAGATAGAAATTGAATTGATGCTACTTCAAAAGTTGTGCCAAAGACTTCAGTATCATGTCCAGAGAGGGACAAAGACCATTTATTTCTATTCCTCACATAAATGGCAGAGTGTATTATAAGGGTCCTTTCAATAACTCCTAGATATTTTCACAAAGTCTCTGCTAGATCACTTCCAGTTATGGAAAACTCACTGACCTGAGGGAAATACTGAATGAGAGCTTAAGGAAAAAATTCATAACCCCTCAGTAAATATTTGTTGAACTAAGTACAGGTGTGACTAAAGATGGAATCTTTTATTGCAAATGAAGGGGCAAGGTGACATATAGGTCCCTGATATAGTAAGTATTATCTTTCTGTACTTCTGTCATTTGGTATGTTATTACTGATTTTAGCATTATTATCCTAGTGAATTTAAATACACATGATTATGACTTAAATTGTTTTTAGCAACAAATCATTAAGGGTCTTCTTGAACTGAACCTCCATGTTTTCAGCATCTGGTTGTGCTGCTTCCTCTTCAGAAGTAGTGACAAAAACCAAAGGGAAAAGCAACATGCCTCCTCTCAACACTTCTCATCCCTCTCCTGTCACCTTCCTGTTGATGGGCATCCCGGGACTAGAGCACCTGCATGTCTGGATTGGGATTCCCTTCTGCTACATGTATGTGGTGGCTGTGGTGGGGAATGTGACCATCCTGGCTGTGGTGAGGGCAGAGCGAAGCCTCCATGAGCCTATGTTCCTCTTTCTCTGCATGCTCTCCATCACCGACCTGGTCCTCTCCACATCTACCCTGCCACGAATGCTCTGTCTCTTCTGGCTCGGAGCCCATGACATTGCTTTTGATGCCTGCCTGACCCAAATGTTCTTCATTCACAGTTTTACTGCTATGGAATCAGGCTTTTTCCTGGCCATGGCCTTTGACCGTTATGTCGCCATTTGTCATCCACTGCGCCATACCACCATTCTCACTCATGCTCGCATCACCATAATGGGTATTATTGTGGTGATTCGGGGCATAGCCTTCTTTTCTCCACATCCCATCCTGCTCAAACAGCTGCCCTACTGCAGAACACGAATCATTGCCCATACCTACTGTGAGTTCATGGCTGTGGTGAAGTTGGCGTGTATGGACATAAGGGCCACCAAGAGTTATAGCCTCAGTATGGCTTCTATCATTGGCTCATGTGATGCCATCCTCATTGCTGTATCCTATGCCTTCATCCTCCGCTCTGTATTCTGCCTGCCATCCCGAGAAGCTGGCTTTAAGGCTTTGGGCACATGTGGATCACATGTCTGTGTTATTCTTGTGTTCTATTCCACAGCTGGTTTTTCCATTTTCACTCACCGTTTTGGGAAGAATGTGCCTGCACATATCCATATTTTTATTGCAAATATGTACCTTTTGGTGCCCCCTTTCCTCAACCCCATTGTGTATGGAGTAAGGACCAAGAAAATACGGGAGCGTGTTCTTAGGACATTAATGGTCAAAGTTGCTTGATTTTAGTTGGATTGACAAAATAAATGGAAATAAAAGAGATGATATGAGTAAGATAAGTTGCTGCTCTTACTCCTGCAAGTTGAATTGCATCTACTGCCTGAAAGTTCTCTTGCTTACTACATGTCTGTGAATTCCAAAAATTCTAATCTAACAAGTTATTTCAGATTAGTCATTTATTAAATATTGGAGGACAAATTGTTAATCTCCTTCTAACTGTATATCTTTTGGAGGATAATTACAAATAGAGAGTGAACAATAGAGAAAAAGAAGACAAAAAGACATACATCGTAAACAAAATAAGATTCCTCTAGAGAACTAAATGATGGATACTTTCCTACTCTTGCTTATGGAACAGTTTAGGGTACAACTGAAAGAAGCTTCCACTGATGTTTCTTTTTGTTAATATATATTTGTATGTTGGTAATAAAGAAAAAGCCATGAAGATCAATCTATCATCTACGTATCTATCTATCCAATATTACCATTCATGTTTTTAAGCATTAAGGTGGAATATAACTAAAGGGTGTTTACTGGTGCCTTTTTTATTATTGTGGTAAAATACCATAACTAATAGTTATTATTTTAACCACTTTTAATTGTCCAGTCCAGTGATTCATGCATTCACATTGTTGTGCAATCATCACCACCAACCTTCTTCAGAGATTTTTTTTTATCTTCCCCATCTGGAATTCTATGCATTAACATTAACTCCCCATTCCCCACATCCCCTGACAACTGCTATTATTCTTGCTTTCTCTGTGAATTTGGCTCCTCTAGGTACTTCATCCAAGTGGAATCATAACAGTATTTGCCCTTTTGTGATTGGCTTACTTCATTCAGCATAAAATCTTCAAGGCTCATTCATGTTGTAGAATGCATCAGAATATCCTTCCTTTTTAATGTTGAATAATATTCCTGATATTATAGTGGATTATAGTTACACAGAGGAAACATATAGATCTAGATGTAGATTCCTATCCATCATCCATCTATCATCTATCTATCATCTATCATCTACCTATCTTACATTTTACTTATCCATTTATCTGTGGATGGATGTTTTGCTTCTACCTTTTGGTTATTGTGAATATTGTTGCTATGAATATAGTTGTATAAATATCTGTTCGAGTCCCTATTTTAATTTATTTGGGATATATATCCAGAAGTCAAATTGCTGTATCATATGGTAATTCTTTGTTTTCATTTGTAAGGAATGATCATGCCTTTTTCTACAGCATCTGTATCATTTTACATTCCCACTAGCAATGCACAAGTGTTCCAATGTTTTCATATCCACACCAACTGCTGTTTCTTTTTTAATTTTATTTTTTAAAGTAATAGCTATCCTAATAAATGTGAACTAATGTCTCATTGTGGTTTTTGATTTTCATTTCCCTAAAAATTATTGATGTTGAACATCTTTTCACGTGTTTATTTGCCATTTGTACACATTCTTTGCAAAAATGTTTATTCAGGTCATTTGCTCATTTTCTGATCCAGTCATTTTGTTGTTATTGTCAGTGCTGTTGAGTTTTAGAAGTTCTTTATGTATCCTGGCTATTAATTTCTTATCAGATGTATGATTTTCAAGTATCCTCTCCCATTCTGTGGGTTGCCTCCTTTTTACTCTGTTGATAGTGTCCTTTGATGCACTAAAGTATTTTTCTGTCATTTTTAATTAAAGAATAATCAACATACAGTGTTCATATCAGTTTCAGGTGTACAATATAGTGATTCAACACTTACCTGTATCACCTAGAACTCATCACAGCAGGTATACTCCTTAATCTGCATCACCTATATCACCCATCCCCCCATCCACCTCTCCTTTGGCAACCACCAGTTTGTTCTCCGTATTTAAGCACAAAAGTTTTAATTTCGATGAAATCCAGCTTTTTTTTTTTTTTTTTTTACTTCTGTTGCCTATGTTTTGGTGTCATATCCAAGATATTGTCAAATGCAATGAAGTTTTTCTTTTATTTTTTATATTTTTATATTTATATATTTTTATATTTTTATATATTTTTTATTTAGTTAGTTTTTCATGAAGTTTTTCTTTTATTTTTTTTTCCCCTAAGAATTTGATAGCTTTAGCTCTCCTATTTAGGTGTTTGATCTATTTTTACTAATCTTTTATATGCTGTGAATCCAACTTCATTCTATTTTATGTGGATCTGTAATTTTTTCATCACCATTTGTTGAAAAAAAATTATTCTTTCCCCATTGAATGGTCTTGTAGAAATTACCTGACCATATGTGTGAGAGTTTAATTGGGAGCTCTCCTTTTTATTCCATAGGTCATATGTCTGTCTTTAGGCCAGTAACATACTGGTTTAATGACAGTCATTTTGGAGTAAGTTCTGAAATCAGGAAGTATGAGACCTGAACTTTGTTTTTATTTTTCAAAAAAAAAATTTTTTGGCTATTTCATGTTCCTTGGGATTTTGTATGAATTTTACATTGGATTTTTCTGTTCAAAAAATGCCAGTATGACTTTGATAGGGATTGCATTGAATTTGTAGATCACTTTGGGTAGTATTAACTTATTAACAATATTATGTCTCCCAATCTATGGGTATAGGATAATTTTCCATTTATTTGTGTCTTCGTTAATATCTTTCTACAATGTTTTATGTTTTTTACTGTACAAGTGTTTGTCTCTTTGCTTAAATCATTCCTATTTTATTCTTCTTGATATTATTATAAATGGAATTATTTAGATAATTTCCTTTGTATAAAATGCAATTTTTGATTTTTGCATGTTGATTTTGAATCCTGCAATTTTGCTAATTTATTAGTTCTATTAGGTGTGTGTGTGTGTGTGTGTGTGTGTGAGAGAGAGAGAGTGAGAGAGATCTTTATGGCTTTCTTCTCAAAAAATCAAGTCATCTGTAAACAGAGATAATATTATACCTTCCTTCCCAACTGGGATGCCTTTTATTTTTTTTTTTCTTGTCTATTTATTCTGGCTACAACTTTCAGTACTATGTTAAATACAAGTGATAGAAATGGGTATTCTTTGTCTTGTTCCTGGTCATAGAGAACAAACTCTCAGTCTTTCACCATTGAGTACAGTGTTAGCACAAGTGTTTTTCATATATGGCCTTTATTATGTTGGGGTCAAGGTTGCTGGTTATTTTTTATTATTCCCTTTCTAATATATTTTTTAAAAAGTTAACTATGTAATACTGTCATTCTTTCAAATCAACCAATTACCAAAGCTATATAGTATTGTGAAAGGTATCTATATTAGTCAGAATCTAACCAGGAAACAAAAGTTCTTGAATATTTAAGATAGGGCATCTTCAATACTAATAATTATATAAGCTATAGAACTTCCAAGAAGTGAAATATTCAAAAATAAAGTCTTCCAGAAATTAAGAAATATAGGTACTCATTGGGGTACCTGGGTGGCTTAGTTGGTTAAGCCTCTGATCTTGATCTTAGCTCAGTTCTTGATCTTGGGGTCATGAGTTCAAGCCCTGCATTAGACTCCATGCTAAGCCTGGAGTCTACTTAAGAAATTAAAAAAAAAAAAATTTAATTTTTATTTTATATATTTTTTCAGTGTTCCAAAACTCATTGTTTATGTACCACACCCAGTGCTCCATGCAATACATGCCCTCCATAATACCCACCACCAGGCTCACTCCATCCCCATCCCCCACAAAACCCTTAGTTTGTTTCTCAGAGTCCACAGTCTCTCATAGTTTCATATCTTTGAGATTTGATTGAGATATGAGATATGATTTGTATTTCTTATACAAAAAAATTTTTTTTAAGAGCTATGGAAGGCCATACCAACTCTAGGTCTGTGAAACAGAGAGAAGAATCAGGAGTTCAATCATATCTCAAAGATATGAGTCTCTCAGTGGAAGCTTAAACCATGGAAGTCCCCTCTGGCAGGATATGGAGTCCTGGAGCAAATGGCAGTTAAAAAGAGTAAGAAATAGGGAGAAATAAACCAGGTTTTTCTTTCTTTTTCCCTAATATTTTCCCACCAGTGCCCCCACTGAACAAACCCAGCATAAATATACATCATCTGTGATCCTGAAAAATATAGCCTATAATGTTCATCACTCCTGAAATACAGAAATAGAATAGGAGGATGAGGAAGGACATATCTATAAGGAAAACATACCCATTATTTGCATAACGCACTAACCAAAATGTAATTAGTGATTCTTTTGTAGAGGGGGATAATGAATATTCTGTACTTGATCAAAGAAGTAAAGTTCATGGGTGATTCAAGAACAGGAACATGACTAAAAAATATCCTAGAGCTTCAGTTGTTTTTCAGAACTAAATAAGATTCAGGTAAGTTACTTTAGACTATCTGGAGACATATGGGAATGTTAATGTTGACACCCTAATTAAATCATAAACATGCATCTTTCTGGTATCCCCCACTCCTTCTAGCTCTCATCACATACAATGTAAGAAGACATTAATTTACAACCTCTGAATGTGCTTAGGCCCAAGGGGTATAATAAACCAAGTATCTCAAGAGACTTGGGAGTCCAGAGGCCATCTCCTTTTTGTTTCTAAGCTAAGAGCTTAGGTGGTGAAGACACTACAAGATTGATTCCCTTCAAGAGACCAAATTGTGCCTGGAGAGACTGGAAGAGACTAGTGAAATTGTTTACAATCAGATAGCATTCTCATGAGTGGTGATAGGCAGGATATTCCTTGCAGGCCTCTAGTCCCCCAAGAAAAGAGGTATAATGGCTCTTGCAGTTATAGCCAGTATTAAGCTGACCCTCAGGGTGAGCAATGAGACCATTTCATTGTAAAGGTAAGATAACCAGGATATAGGGTGAAAAACTGTAGTTGAGTTGGGATGGGAAAATTCAGGGCTTGCATGAGAAGGGAATATTGAAGCCTATGATGGGGCTCTAGATCCAGTCTTAAGTAATGAAGGCAGCACCTATGGTTCTCTGAAAGATGCTTAAACTTCTTAACAAAAAATAAGGTAGAAGATGAACTCAATATTTAAGATGATCTAAAACCTTTGTTCATAACTGTTAATCCACTCCTAGGATTTAGTACTGAGCCACATTTGTCAAAACCTTTAAAAAAAAATCAAACTTAGTTTTATTCTGAGTGAAAGGATACCTCATGTTACATAAGATCACCATATACCAATATTTGAAACAAAATAATGATTTATCGATTTTGTATTATTAGGATACCTTTCCAAAATAATTGCTTACATATTCTAAGGCACCCTTTCGGGCAAGCTGATATGTGGGAGCCAAGAGTTGCATTTAAAAGTTGGCTTCAGAAATCAGACCTGTAAATGCAGACAACAAACTGAGGGTTGCTAGAAAGAAGGGGGTGGGAGATAGAAAAAAATGGGTAAAGAGGAGTGGGAGATAGAGGCCTTCCATCATGGAATGAATTAAGTCACAGGAATAAAAGGCACAATATAGGGCATATGGGAGTGGGGAAAGTTTGCTTTGGAAACAAAAGTCAGTGTGAAGTATATTGTCTGATTGATGAATGTATTACTCACTCACTTTCTGGAAAAATTTGATTGATCTTTTACAAAAAACATACAAATATCTGGTAATCTGAATAATTGTGCTTTTCAGACTTAGTCATTTTCTCTATAGTCCTTTGCTAAATATTTTCTTATCATTCAGTTGAACTCATTTTATGAAGATAAGTGTCCTTCATTTATTAGCTCAATGAATCATCTTTAAAAATAGGACCAGTTTTGTTCATACCTCTTCATTCTGCTTTTTTAGATCATTTCCCCAATTGTTCTTTAGTATTTCCCAAGTCACCTTTTCCTTATATCTGTAAGTTCTATCATTGGGAGGGGAATAAGAGAATTAAAATCTCACAAATCACTGATCTTATTCGTGATTGTGGTACTTACACTTTTTTGCTTTTCTCAAACAGTAGAAAATTATATCTTCATTCTCAGCAATATATCAATTACTACTTCTGGGATACTTCTGAAATGCATCTGGCTATCTGAGCAACACTTTGTGAAAAAAAAAAAAAAAGTCAGGGAGATAGAATAGATAGGTAGATAATAGCTAGCTAGCTGGCTAGATAGATGATTTTCTACTGATTTTTCTTACCCTCCAAAACGCAGTCCCATGTATTTGATGCCTTTCAAGATTATATTACTGAAGGATTAATTCAATAGCCAGCATCCACTTTGGCCTAGAATAATGAAAAAAAAAAAAAAACAACCAAGCCTGGTATCCATATATTTATAATTTTTGTGATTTTTTAAAAATTTGGACAGGGCCATGGAATATCTACTGTTTGCATAATGTTAAATTATAACAGGACCAATCTTCACCCTACCACCTTCCTACTGCTTGGCATCCCAGGATTGGAGACTGTCCACGTATGGATTTCTATCCCTTTTTGTCTCATCTACATAGTGTCACTAATGGGAAATGTTGCCCTTCTATTCATTGTCAAGACAGACCACAAACTGCATGAACCTATGTACCTCTTTCTATGTATGCTATCCGTGGCTCATTTGATGCTTACTTCTTCTACACTTCCCAAGATTCTCAGCCTCTTCTGGTTCAATTACAGAGAGATCTACTTTGAAGCCTGCCTCACTCAAATGTATCTTATTCATTCTCTGTCTACTATGGAATCTGGGTTTATTTTGGCCATGGCTTTTGACCGCTACATAGCCATCTGCCACCCATTAAGACATTCCACTATCCTAACACCTGCAGTGATTGTAGGCTTGGGTTTGGGCATTGTCTTCAGAGGAGCTATACTCCTCAGTCCACACCCCTTTCTACTGAGGTGGCTTTCCTACTGCCAAACTAATGTCATCCCTCATACCTACTGTGAGTTTATGGCCCTGATAAAGCTGGTTTGCACCGAGACCAAGATTCGTAGAGCCTACAGCCTAATTGTGGCATTCCGGACGGGGGGACTGGATTTCATATTGATCATCTGTTCTTATGTTCTTATTCTTCTCACTGTCTTTAATCTCCCATCCAAAGCTGCCCGCCTCAAGACCTTAAGTACATGTGTCTCCCATGTATGGGTCATCTTAGTGTTTTATACACCAGCTTTTTTCTCTTTTCTTACTCATAGGTTTGGCCACCACATTGCTCCACATATCCACATTTTTATAGCCAATATATATCTTCTTATTCCACCCATGATGAACCCTATTATTTATGGTGTGAAAACCAAGAGAATCAGGGAGAGATTCTTTAAGTTCTTAACAATCAAATGTATTTAAAATCATATCTTACTGCTTGGGAGATTATCCCTTTGTTTTCTTCTTTCAAAAGTTTGACACTCTGGTTAAGAATATCTTGATTTCATCCTACTTGAAATTTGCTGAGCTTCTTGTATATGAGGACCAAAGAGTTGTTTTTTTAAGCAGTTTTTGAAAAATTTCAGCCAATATTTCTTCAAATGTTATTTCTGTCTCTCTTGTCATTTTCAGTTTTCTTCTATAAGTAGGTTGCTATTTTTTGTTAGTATCCTGAAAGTTTTTGAGACTTTATTTTTCTGCAATTTTTTTTTTCTTGCTTCTTTAGTTAGGTAGTCTCAATTGGCCTTTCTTCACGTTTGCTTATTCATTTTTTCTACAAGTTCAAATATGCTTTTGGGTACTAGGAGTGAATTTTACATTTCATTTATTATATTTTTCCATTATATTTGGTTCTTTTTTTGTAATTCCTATCTCTTTATTTCTATTTTCTATTTGGTGACACATAATTCTCAAACTTTTTTTTTCTGCTTTAGACTTGGTTTCTTTTAGTTCACAGAACTTATTCATAATAGCTGATATGAAGTCTTTGATTAGAAAGCAAATTTTTATTTTGAGTGTTTTTTTTTTTTAATCTTGTGCATGTACTATGCACACAGGTATATGGTTCTAGATTCTAAGGACTATGTTGGAACTTTTCAAACTCTCTGATCAGCATCTCATTCTCTGTTTTTTGCTTGTTTGTTTGTTTGTTTAAGTTTTATGGTCAGTCTTTTGTTAGCCCAATCAGTAAATTTGCCTTAAGATACTCCATTGGTAAACAATTGCCACTAAAAATGTCTTTTATTCAGGGTGATTTCTGAGTCACGTCAAATTAGAAAAATAAAAAACGCTTTTGAATGGGGCATTTTAGTGAGCTTCTAGTTGTGTCAAATAGTGACAGTTTATGTTGATGGTGAATTTTGGACTGCCCTGGGATGCTAGGATGCTGGTTTTCAAAGATATGGAATGAATTTGTAAAGACTTTAAATGCTTATATCTATTAATTCTCGTATCTGTGTCATTTGTCTGGGTCAGTATTAGTTGATTCATTGTTCTCACTTATGAACCTTTTTTCTGCTTAGTTTCATGACTGGTAAATAGGAACAAATGCCAGACATTATGTATTTTACCTTGCTGGTTGCTAATTTTTTTTTAAATTTCTCTGTTTTCAAGCTTTATTCTGAGACTTGATTAGGTTGCAAATGGGTTGATCTTGTCAGGTTTTGTTTTTATATTGTGCTATGCGAAAGCAGAGCATCTGGTATTCATTTTGCCTCACTGTATGGTCTCCCTCTATCTTTCTATCACTATTGTGATATTGTGACATAGAGATTACTCTGTAGATAAAGCTATCACAATAAATTATGAAAAATTCTGGTGTGGCTGCTCAAAAAGGGTTAGCTTCAAGTATTGCCCCAATTTTTTGTGTGTGGTTCTTCCAATTTCGGGTAGACTGGTTCACACATGTTATGGGTAGATTAGCTAGAACTAATTAGTTCGTGCATGAACTAATCAGCATTAAAGTAAGTTCTTAATGCAGTCCTTCTGAAGATCAAAAGAGTTCCCTCTCTGTGAAGATTACTTCTCTTTGGTATATTGGTTGATTGTTTCTAATTGTTTTATTCTCCCAAGAATCCCAGCTCCAGATCCTGAATTTAGGAATCATGTTGAACTCTGCCTGGGTTCTACCTTTCCCTAATGTGTTTTGATAGCTTTCCCTAGGCAGTAAGCTTGGGGATAACCTCAGTTGGTTCCCATCCCTCAGGTTCCATTGCCCCTCATTATCTGATGTCCAATATCTTGAGTACCTTGACTTCATTTATTTTGTGGTATTTTAGTTCTTTGTTGCAGGTCCCTTTACTCCAATTTGTCCAGAAACAAATGTCCCCATATAATTCTTTAAATTCAAATTTAGAAAACCTAAGCTATCTAAACTCTTATATCTGAGTCTTCATTATACAAATTGTGAGACATTTTTCCATATTATTCATTGGTTGAGTAAACATACAGAGACACATGCATATAGATACACACACAACGTATCTACACAGATTGCCATCAGAAATGTCAGTTGAGGACAAGCCTATCCAAAAGGATACAGAGTGGACTTTAGGTTTACTCTTTAAAGTGTTACCTTTTCCTTGTATTCTTTAAATGAGTTTCATTTTATCATGTTATTTTCCTCATATTATTAAGTGAAAATATGTCCTAAGGAAATAGAAAAGTCTGTGAAAACTGTATTCCAATCTAAGAGACATGTAAAGGCCCACATACAGGAAGCAAATTCTCATTCTCCTTCCCCACTACTAAGTAGCAATTATGACCAGAGCTTCATCTCCCTTTTTTTCCCCAAATTTTTATTATAAATATTTTTAAACAAACAGAAAAGTTGAAAAAATCACAAATACTTGTCATGTTTACTCAGTCCCTTGACTCTCCACTTAACATGTTATGTTTCGTTTATCTCATATCTATCCTTCTGTTCATCCCTCTATCATTTGTCCATTCATCCTGTTTGGTTTTTGATTCATCTCTCTCTTACTGACACCAAAACTTATTGAGATAAACTCAGTAGGTAATTAATCATTTCAATTGGCTCTGATTATTCTGTTTTAATTTGCTAATGAAATGACTATAAATGTGCCGTGCTTTTTTAACTGTGTATTTATGAAAGGGTGTATGTTACTGATGACACAGAGAGTAGACTATTTGGAAGCACTACATCAAAAACGAATGATGTACTCTATGTTGGCTAATTGAACATAATAATAAAATAAAATAAAATAAAATAAAATAAAATAATAAAATAAAATGAAGGAAAATAAATTATTCATATCTATTCTGTTGATTATTTTGCATATATACTCCAACATTCAAGTAATAAGGCAAGTGTAATAAGTAATTGATGTTAATATATCTATATTGGATAGAAATAATTGATATAACATTATACACTTGTTTTTGAGTGTTTAAGTGATATCTAGGGAAATCTGGGAGACTTTTTAAATTAGCTAGGACCAGGTTAATATTGTTATTATGTATTTAAATAATGAAATAGGGGTTGATACTATTCTAAACTTTATTTCCTACTATATTTTCTGTAACAGATATCATTTAATAAGTAAATGTATAATTCTATTTTTAATGCGATCAATTTTTTTCCCTATGGAAAAAGCCTACTACATGGAAGACTTATTGCCAGACATCAGGCATAAAACAGTGATAAAATCTAGATGTTGCTCTCAGGAATCCAGCAATTTATTTGGAAGATAAATTTAAGTATCATTGTATAGGGGGCACCTGGGTGGCTCACTTGCTTAAATGCCTTCAGCTCAGTCATGATCCTGGGGTCCTGGGATGAGACCCCCATCAGGCTCCCTGCTCAGTGGGGAGCCTGCTTCTCCCTCTGCCCCTCCCCCTGCTCATGCTCTTTCTCACTGGTGCTATCTCTCAAATAAATAAATAAATACTAAAAAACATATATATATACATTGTACATATATGTAAAATAGCATAAAAATTAGAACTACTTGAATGTGTGTTCTGTGAGTGCAAATGAGAAGCAAATAAACTAGGCTTTATCACCAGAGTCATTCAGAGATAGTTTCCTGGGAAGGTAATACTTGCTTCAATTGAAACTAGTGGGTATAGGGATTTTCTTGATAAAAAGAAGAAGAAGCCTGCATACTTTTCTAAAAAAGCATCACTAGCCATCAGGGAGATTCAAATTAAAACCACATTGAGATACCACCTTACACCAGTTAGAATGGCCAAAATTAGCAATACAGGAAACAACATGTGTTGGAGGGGATGTGGAGAAAGGGGAACCCTCTTACATTGTTGGTGGGAATGCAAGTTGGTGCAGCCACTTTGGAAAACAGTGTGGAGATTCCTCAAGAAATTAAAACTAGAGCTTCCCTATGACCCTGCCATTGCACTACTGGGTATTTACCCCAAAGATACAGATGTACTGAAAAGAAGGGCCATCTGTACCCCCAATGTTTATAGCAGCAATGGCCACGGTGGCCAAACTGTGGAAAGAACCAAGATGACCTGCAACGGATGAATGGATAAGGAAGATGTGGTCCATACACACTATGGCATATTATGCCTCCATCAGAAAGGATGAATACCCAACTTTTGTAGCAACATGGACGGGACTGGAAGAGATTATGCTGAGTGAAGTAAGTCAAGCAGAGAGAGTCAATTATCATATGGTTTCACTTATTTGTGGAGCCTAAGAAATAGCATGGAGGACAAGGAGAGTTAGAGAGGAGAAGGGAGTTGAGGGAAATTGGAAGGGGAGGTGAATCATGAGAGACTATGGACTCTGAAAAACAATCTGAGGGTTTTGAAGGGGTGGGTGGTGGGAGGTTGGGGGAACCAGGTGGTGGGTATTGGAGAGGGCACGGATTGCATGGAGCACTGGATGTGGTGCAAAAACAATGAATACTGTTATGCTGAAAATAAATTAAAAAAATAAAAAAATATATTTAACAGCATGTATAGCAAATTTAGTGACCAATGAATGGACTCCAACAATAGGAGAAAAGCAGGGTCAGGAAGGTCTCCTCCTGGGCCAGTCTTTACCTCAGAAGCTAAACTGTAATTGTATCTAGAGGGTCTCCGATATAGTAAGGTGAGTAAAAGGAAGGTGATGCTTAGGGAATTTAAAATGGAAACCATTGACAAGAACATTTTATGGACTTACTGGTGCATACAGCTGAACAAAATATTTTGGAAATTTAAGATACTTAAGAGCAAAAATGATGATAAATGAAGTAGGCTAAATTCTGAAATAGTGCTTATTTTGTTGCTGCTATAGAAATGTGTCTGAGAGATGTAGCTAGATGCTTTGTTTGAGCTTCATAAAGTGAGAGTAACAAAGATCAGTAAAACTAAAAATCAAGGTTTAAATGGTCCAAATTTTCATATTTGTCTTTGCATATCAATCTGATCATATTCACAGAAATTGATTTGTACTAGGTTCAGTAAGTGTTTTTAATCTAAAATAGCAATATGCTTTTATAGAGAGTTTTATGAAAAAAGAAAATTTTCCAATGAAGAGAAAAAACAAGCTTAATAGAGCAAAAGATGTTTCAGAGACATAATCAGAGTAATAAGTTTCTACTTTTCATTTGAAAATAAGTTTCTTTTGTACTTTTTTATTTGTTTAGTGAAAATATAATCAAAATAAGTTCTTGACATGTTTCTAGCAATTACTAGGTGGTGTTTATGCAGTGAAGAATAAATGAGATACGGAGCAAAATGTCACAACTGTAAGTTCTATTCTTTCTTTCCCTAGGTTTCTGTTCTTTCTTCTGAAATCCTACTCTTTCAAGCACCTTTTGAATTTTGAGATAAAAACAAATATTATTGGCTAATTCCATGTCCTCACCCTGATACCTGAATCTGGCACAAAGTTTCCTACTGTAGATTGTCATAAGATATGTATCACATATTTCAGGTATAAACAAAGAGTATTTTTTATGCTCAACCTATTGAAAATAACATTGACGACACTTAAATTACAGCAAGGTTAGTGACTGAAAATGTTAGTTCAGAAAAGAACCAGTTTCCACCCAACTACTTTCCTTCTCCTTGGAATTCCAGGGCTGGAGGTGGCTCATGTCTGGATCTCCATCCGCTTTTGCCTGGTCTACCTACTGGCTCTGATGGGGGAATTGTGTTCTTGTGGTCATCATCAAGATGGACCCCAGTCATCATGAGCCCATGTGTCTCTTCCTCTGCATGCTCTCTCTGAATGACTTGATGCTTAGCACCACTGCCCTTCCCAAGATTCTCAGCCTTTTCTGGTTCAATGACAGAGAAATCAGCTTTAAAGCTTGCCTCACCCAGATATTCTTCATCCACTCTCTGTCTGCCATGGAGTCAGGTTTTTTATTGGCCATGGCCTTTGAACAATATGTGGCCATCTGCAACCCTCTAAGGCTCTCCACCATCCTTACACATGGAGTAATCATGGCTTTGAGTTTGCCCATTGTCCTACGTGGAATTATCCTGCTGAGTCCTCATCCTTTCTTACTGATGAGGCTTCCCTACTACAAAACCAATGTCATCACCAGTAACTACTGTGAATTTATGGCCCTGATCAAACTGGCCTGTGCCAATACCAGGATCCACAGACTCTAAGGCTTAACTCACCTCTCTTTCAGGTAGGCCGGACTTAATATTGATAATGTGCTCTTATATTCTCATTCTTCATGCTCTGTTTCAACTTCCATCAAAGGAAGCTAGACTCGACCTTAAGCACATGCAGCTCTCATGCTTGGGTCATCCTAGTGTTTTACATTCCCGCCTTTTTCTCATTCATCACTTATAGATTTGGTGAGAACATAGCTCCTCACATCCACATCTTTATAGCCAACATTTATCTTCTTATCCCTCTGATGACAAACCCTGTCATCTATGGTGTCAAAACAAAAAATATCAGGGAGAGATTTCTTAAAGTCTTCATAAACACATACATTTTGATATGTTTTGTTTATAAAGTTTGTTGTTGTTTTGTTTTGTTTTGTTTTGTTGTTTTTAGTTTTTCTTTTTGTTTTAATTAGCCAGCAAGACAGGTGGATACCATGTAATTATGGCCTTGTTTATATTCAATTAAATCACTACTACCTAAGAAGACAAAAATTTCCCAGGTGAATGTGTCATACTTACTAAAAAAATTTGTAATTGATATATGGAATACAGTAGGTACCAACACTTAGATACTACTTTGTGAAAGACATTACTATTTTTAGTATAGGGCCATTTCCTAATTTGTGTTCCCAACACAAACTGCCCAACACTTAGAGTTAAATTCAAGAGCATAAGTTACTTATTATGTTTCTTCAATGACAAATGTTTTCTCATTCCATCTTTCCTTAGCACAGGCACACTCAACCTGGAGTGGCTAATACACTGATGACAGTATAGCTTTGTAGGGAGTCAGCATTTTTTCGCTTGCTTGTAGCAGTTAATAATCTAGGACTTAAAAGTAGAACTGAAAAGGCAAAGTGTGTCTCTGAAATTTTTAAATTTTCTTCCATTTTAAAGAAACTGAGCATATAATTGAGGCTTTAATTATCATATATTGTTTTGTTTTGTTTTAGTTTATCATATATTCTTTAATTTTGTGTAACCAATGCAGAGGTCAGTTCTACATATAAGTAGAGCTCTTCTATATAAGTCAGCTTTGGCCACAGATAATATAGGAGCTGCTTTGCTTCAAAAATAATATATACATTAAAATTTTTTAGTTTGGGAAAAAGTATAAAACAAAGGGAAAGGAACAGAAGCAGAAAATCTGCATACAATTTTCCCATCCAACAAGACTGTTATTCTTCAAAGTAGCTGTTTAAAACTGAAGTTAGTTTTGAGGAGAAATGCAGCATGTTATTAAATTGGCTTTATATGATATAGATCATCTCAATTTATTCACAATGACCATATGGCAATGACTGTATACTTTTCCTGACAATGCAACTGAAATATTTTTTAGAAAATTTGAACACCATAAAGGTAAAAGAAAAATATTTGTTTAGAAGTGTAAATCAAAGGGTGCCTGGGTGGCGGAGTTGGTTAAGCATCTGACTCTTGGTTTTGACTCAGGTCATGATCTCAGGGTTGTGAGATCAAGTCCCATGTCAGGCTCCATGCTCAACATGGAGTTAAGACTCTCTCTTCTTCTACCTCTCCCCCCTTAAAAAACATAAATCTTTAAAAACATAGATCTTTAAAAAAAACAGTCTAAATCTAGCATACTGACAATAAACACAATGGACATTTTGTTAGTCTTCCTTTCATGAAACTGTGATTTGGAGTGTACATAAATTTTGTAATTTTCCATGATGTGGACAGTATACTTACTTTTCTTACTCTAGAAATTACCTTTTGTTTTTTTTCTGTCATTCCTTATATATTCTTAAGTCTCTCTCAAGTTAACTAGTGTGACAAAATTGTCAATCCTTTTATACCTTTCACCATTTTTATTTGTAGTTGAAAAAAATATTAGGGAAAAAAAGAAATATTAGAATCAAGAGAATATAGGTAGTTTTAAAAACTACTGAAAATGGAATATTTATTTTAAGTGATATTCTACACTTACTCAGATTTTACTTTATGACTATGAATGATTGTTAGGAATAATGTCAATGTTAATATCTAATTCCTTTTTGATTTCCACAAAATATTCATTAGTATGGGTATATTGGACCTTATTAAATTTACTCTCTGTTGCTGGGCAATTTCTTAAAAAAAAAGTTATTTATTATCTAACTAGTTATGTAAACTTTACTTTTTAGGTCCAAAGCAAAATTGAGAGGAGGTTACAGAGTTCCCGTATCCCTCTGCCCTCACAAACACATAGGATACCCTACTATCAACATTCCTCATGAAGGTGACGCATTTGTGAGAGTCAGTTACCTTACAGAGGCACACCACTAGTACTCAAAGTCCACAACTTTCATTAGGGTTTACCCTTGGTATTGTACATTCTGTGTATGTTGACAAATGTATCATGACATATAACATGTATCCATTGTTTTAATATCATACAGAATAATTTCACTGTAGTAAAAATCTTCTGTCCTCTACCTATTCATCCTTCCTTTCCCCCAGGCCCTGAAACTGAAACCACTGGTCTTTTTACTGTCTCCCTAGTTTTACGTTTTCCAGTATGTCATGCAATTGCAATCATACAGTATGTAGCCTCGGTTTCTTTCATGTAATAATATGCATTTAAGTTTCCTCTATGTTATTTCATAGCTTGACATGCTATTTTTTTTTTGAAGATTTTATTTATTTACTTGACAGAGAGATCAAAAGTAGGCAGAGAGGCAGGCAGAGAAAGAGGAAGGGAAGCAGGCTCCCTGCTGAGCAGAGAACCTGATGCAGGACTCTATCCCAGGGCCCTGAAATCATGACCTGAGCCGAAGGCAGAGGCCCAACCCACTGAGTCACCCAGGTGCCCCGACATGCTATTTATTTTTAGTGCTGAATAATATTCTACTATCTGAATATACCATGGATTATTATAATTATTATTTTGTACCACAGATTATTTATTCATTCACCTGCTAAAGAACTTGGCTGCTCCCAAGTTTTGGCAAGTAAGAATAAACATTCTTATTGTTTATATTGTTATAAACATTCATGTGCAGATTTTGTGTGGGCATAAATTTTCAACTCTTTAAGTAAATACTAAGGATAGCAATTGCTGACTCATATGGTAAGAATATGTTTAGTTTTGTAAGAAACTGCCAAACTGTCTTCCAAGTAAGTGTACAATTTTGCATTTCCACAAACAATGAATAAGAGTTCCTATTGTTCCATATCGTCCTCAGCATTTGGTATTATCAGTGGCTTGAATCTTCCCCATTATAATAGATGTGTTACACTATCTCACTGTTGCCTTAATTCACCATTCTCTATTAACAGATAATGTTGAGCATCTTTTCATATGCTCCTTGCCATCTGTATATCTTCTGTGGTGAGATGTCTATTGAAGTTGGGTCAGTCATTTTCTTCTTGTTGAGTTTCAAGAATTCCTTATATATTTCATGTAACAATCTTTAACCAGATATGTCTTTGCAAATATTTTCTCCCACTTTGTGACTAGTCATCTTACTCTCTTGACAGTGTCCTTCATAGAACAAAAGTTTTAAATTTTAATTGGAGTCTAATTAATCAATTATTATTTCATTTGTGGTGCCTTTTGGTGTTGTAAAAACTGATTGCCTAACCCATGGTCATCTACATGTTCTATGTTATCTTTTAGGAGGTTTTAGTTTTGCATTTTACTTTTAAGTCTGTGATCCATTTAGAGCTAATTTTTGTGAATAGTTAGAATGTGTGCATCTAGATTTTTTTTTTTTGCAGGAATTCAATTTATATTTAAGTTTATGTTTAAGTTTATTTATAGTCATGTTTATATATATATATTTAAGTTTATGCAACTTATATTTATGTTTAAGTTTATGTCATTAAGAATTGCTATATCAACTACTATTGTAAATATTTTCTTTTTTGTTTGTTTGGTTTTTTTAAAGATGTTATTCTTAAATAATATCTACACCCAACCTGGGATGCAAACCTACAACCCCAAGATCAAGAGTCACATGCTCTACTGACTGAGCCAGCCAGGCTCCCCTATTCCTTCTTTTAAAGTCAGATTTATTGGGATACAATTTATGCAGTGTAAATTTAATTCTTTTTAGTGGGCAGTTCTATGAGTTTGTTTGTTGTTTTTTATTTATTATGTATGTATGTATGTATGTATGTATTTATTTATTTATTTTAAGTAGGCTCCATGTCCTATATGGGACTTGAACTCATGATGACCTCTGAGCTGAGATCCAGAGTCACTTGCTTTACCAGCTGAGCCAGCCAGGTGCCCTTCTTCTATTTATAAGCAAATTCTGAATCACCATATTACTTTTATTACTTATATTACTTGTACTATATTACACTTCAGTTCAAAATTATATGCATACTGAACAATCTTTAATGAGATGAGCCATTTTTTAAAAATGTATAGTCCATACAGAATTGCTCTCGTTTGGATTACTTGTAGATATCATTTCATTAACTTTTCTGTTTGTTTGAATTGATTTCTCTTCCATGGTCCACATTTCTTTGTACATTGAGGAGTTTATCATTTCCTGTGCAAGATATATGTTCTACAGGTCTCATTTTTAAGAAATCATGATTGTGTTTTCTTTTACTATAATTGTTAAAAATAATTTCTTAATTGTCAGGTGCTTCTGTATTTTCATTTGATAATTCCTGCCTTAATTTTTTTATAACTAGCCAACAAGATAAGAAGATAGGCATCTATCTATTTATATAGATGCATATATAGTAGAGAACATAGATTATGATATATGAAATTAAATTCTATAATACAGTCTAGGATATTGTATGTACCAAACCATTTGTTGTTTTTTAATACATTTAAGTTTTCAGGATAATTTAGCAGAACCTTCTTTTTCATATGTATTTTGGGGTATTTTTGCATATATATAACCTCTTGTGCTGGCACCATTAGTTACATGAAATAAATTTGCCCTACGGATTTGGAAAAACCACATTTGTCATATACAAAATTGTTATGTATATTGAAATTTTCACAGGGCTCTTTATATTTTATTGTTCTTATTGGAAGCAGTGCTCTTATTTAAGAAATCATAGCCTATTTCAAGATAGTGAGACAGTTCTATGTTTTCTTCTAAAAGCAATATTTTCTAATTGACTAATTGTATAAACATTATGAAGCTGATTGTTTGGGGAGGAGGGTGCAATATAGGATGGGCATACATATTTCCCTAATTTGGCTACATTTTCTTTGTTGGAAACTCCATTCTATCCACACATTGTTATAGATCATATGTGGATTTCTCCCCCCACATTTTTTTTGTTTGTTTGTTAAGGTACAACACAGATAACATAAAATTTACCATAACCATTTTTAAGTGTACAGTTCGTTGGAATTAATACATTGACGTTGTTTGTAGCCATCAACACGACCCATTTCATGCCTCTTTTCATCTTGTAAAACTAAAATTCTATCCCTAAGATATAATAAATCCTCACTTTTTCCTTCACCCAGCTCCTAGCAGCAACAAAATACATGATTTCTTTTTCTTTTGTTCCCTATGCCTTTGGTTTCTTATTTAGTAAATCATCACTAAATCCAATGTCATGAGGCTTTTTCCTGACGTTTTTCTCTTAAAAGTTTTATAGTTTTAGGTCTTTTATATATTTTGAGTTAATTTTCATTTGCGGTCTTAGGTACGAATTAAACTTCATTCTTTTCCATGTAGATATCCAATGTTCCCAGAACTGTTTGTTGAAAAGACTGTCCTTTCTTCATTGAATCATGTTAGCACAATTCTATGGTTGTGAACAAATAAGAAACATATATTTTAGGGTTTCACCTAATAATGATATGTATACCTGCCTCCAGTTTCTGACACAGGGGTCCTAAAACTCATAAATTTCTAAATGATTTGAACATTAGGAATATCTTTTGCTCCTAGATAGGCACTGGTCACCAGAAAGACCAAAACATAATTAGAAGCTTGGAAGTTTCATCCCTAAACCCCAGCCATTTTTCCAGATAGAGGAGAGGGGCTGGAAATGGAGTTAGTCATTGATCATGCCTAAGTGAGGAAGTCTACGTAAAAAATCCCAATCGTATTGGGTCTGGAGAGTTTCCAGGTTGGTAAACACATCATCCACCTATCAGGAGGTTGATGCACTCCAACTGCACAGGGACAAAAGCTCCTTCCCTGACCTTGTCCTATGCATCTCTTCATCTAGCTGTTCATCTGTATCCTTTATCATATCCTTTAATAAACTAGTAAACATAAGTAAGTGTTTCTCTGAGTTCTGTGACCCACTCTAGCAAATTAATATAGCAAGCTCTGACTTAGAGCCCATCATCAGTCAGAAGCACAGATGACAGCCTGGATTTGTGATTGGCATCTGAAGTGGAATGGGAGAAATCTTGTGAGACTGAGCCCTTAATTTGTGGGACATGATGCCATCTCTAGGTTAATAGTGTCAGCATTGAGTTAAATATAGGACACCCAAACGATGTTGCAGAATTGTCAGGTGGGAGAAACCACCCCGACATCTGGTGTCAGAAGTGTTATGAGTGAGGTGGTAGTATAAGAGTAAAGGAGAAATAACAGGAGGGAGGACTGAGTTTTTCCTAACACAAAGGTTAAATCCTATTTGGTTATAATGTGTACTCCTTTTAATATGCTGCTGAAGTTGGTTTGCTGGAATGTTATTGAGGATTTGTGCCTCAGTGTTCATAACAGATATTGTCTATTCTGTTCTTTTCTTGTATCTTCTAGGACACCATATGTGACTTTATCTTTATTCTGTTTTGCTGATCTATTTTTCTGTCCTTGAACTGATACCACACTGTCTAAATTATCCTAACTTTTAATTGTTCTATTATCTTGTATTGAATGACCTCCAGGCACCTCAAGGGAGCAATCGAATCTTTTACCTTTAGTGTAATGCTTACTGTAGGTTACTTATTTATATTTTGAATATATATACATCTCATTGTAAACTTAATTTCTGTTGATTTTTAGTCATGAACGGCTATTTAATATTAACAAATGCTTTTTCTGTACATATTGGTATAATTATGTTTTTTCCCCTTTTCTGTTATATTCCTTGATTATCAGATATTAAACCAAACTTGCATTTCTGGGATAAATTTAATTGACAATATTTTTCTTATCATTAACGTTGAGAAGTCTTCTATCAAGAATAATTTATATTTATATGCTTATTTGGGTAATCTATCTTTTTACTCTTTTTTTTTAAGATGATGTACTGTATGGTGACTAACATAACACAATAAAAAATAACTAACATAAAAACGATTTTACTTATTTATTTGAGAGTGAGAGAGAGAGAGAGAGAATGAGAAGGAGCGGGCCGGGGGCAGAAGAGGCAGAGGGAGAGGTAGAAGTAGGTTCCCTGCAGAGCAGGGACTGTCCCCCATGCGGGGCTCTGTCCCAGAACCCAGCTCAGGTCATGATCATGGGATCATGACCTGAGCTGGAGGCAGATGCTTAACTGACTGAGCCACCCCAGATGCTCCCACTCTATCTGTTTTAAGATCTCTATGAGTTCTGAAACTTGACTTTTTTAAAAATTTATTTATATTGAGATACAGTTAACATATAACACTGTATAAGTTTAAGGTGTACAGTTGTTAATTTGGCACATCTACATATTGCAGTATGATTACCACTGTAGCATTAGGTAACACCTTTAATCATATCTTTTTATTTCTTATTTTTTATATTTTTATCTTCTTTTCCATTTCTATATTCTTATCTTTTATTTTTTATCTCATACCATTTCTTTTTTGGTGGTAGAACGCTTAAAATGTAATCTCTTAGCTACTTTGAAGTTTAGAATGCAACATTTTTGTCTAGAATCATTATGCAGTACATTAGATCTCCAGGATATATTACTAGTTGTAACTTTCCATTGACATTTTGCTAATTTTTAGAACTTATTGCTAAGTTCTAAATTTTTTCATTCGTTTTATTCATTTCAAAGCCTCACTCATATCAAATTTCATTATAAACAGATATTATGTGACAGAGTAATTATGAGTGTAATTTTGTACTCTCTCTGGTCTATTTATACTCCTCAGAAGGGAAAGAAACATCTGTTGTAGGGTTCAAGACCCTGGGACTAATCTGAAATTAGCCATTCATGTGGGAATACTTCAAATCTCTGAGTTCCTGGTTTTGATTCAGCAACACAATCAATCTGGAGGAATAGACAACTCAACTATGTTTGCTCAAGCTTAAGAAAAGAGAGAGGCAGTGATGGGGGACTATAGTATATTAGTTTGAGGAAGAGCTTTCTAGACCTCAGGAAAAAATATTCAAAATTACTTCGGACTCTTGAGACTCAGCTGTGCTGAAAATAAACTGAGAGCAAGATAAGGTGATCCCTCTGAAGATAAGTTAAATAATTATTTGGATCACCTCATTGTTGAGAGATAAATCAGTGTAACCCCACCATGAAGAATTAGCCATTTATAAAGTTAGATGAGGATGCTCTTGAAGTTCTCCTCAACCATCCTTTAGAGATTTTTGCCCACAAGTCAGCTGGTAACAACTTTGGAAAAGGAAGTGTATGCAGGTATATTCTCTGGGCTTGGGAATAATTTAACAAGAAATAACATACTAACCATTAGTTTCATGGTGAGTTAGTTTCACAGTGAACATCTGGCATTAACAGAGGTGTTGGAGTGCTCGCTTCGGCAGCACATATACTAACAGAGGTGTTGGAATAGAAAGTTAGGATTATTTTATGGATTTTGCATGGGCCATATTAGTCCATGAAACCACAGTTATAAAGCAAAAGAAATCAGAATGTATGTCCTTATTGCTTCTGAGTATGCTGTGAGAATCACTTATGATAAAATTTGTGAAAACCTTTAATAGGAGCTTTCTTTTTAATTTTATTGCATATTGTAGTGGAACAAAGGTGAAATTTTGGAGTGAAACTAGGGTGTGTTTTCCCCTACAACATGCTGATTGTGTGACTTTGGAGGAATATTTAGCTTATATAAAGTATGTTTCTTCTTTTATAAATTGAGAATAATGGCAGCTTCACCAGATTTTATGCAAATCAGCAATTGGGCACTGGAAATGACATTTGCATTTTGTGTGGTACATATAATGATACCAAAAGGTAGTAAGTGTTACTACTTTCAAATGTTGATGTTGTTTGATTTAGAGCTCAGCAGTCCTTCTTTCCCAAAGTGTATTCTAATTTCTTAGGTGTGGTAAGAAGCTCATGTACCCTAGTTAGTACTGCAGTATAAATTTTATAAAAAAGATTTAATGATTTAATGAGAATGTATAGACTTGTGGAATTGTTAAGTTGTCTACCTGAAACTGATATAACATTGTATGTCAATTACACTTCAATAATAATAAAAAGAGGCTGTGTTCTTTAGCAAGTAACTTCTCCTCCCTGGGAATTTTGTTAAACAAATTTAACAGTTATACTTTTGGGGATAGATGATAGATGGAAAGATAGATACATAGATAGATAGATATAGATATAGATGATATAAATATAGATATAGATATAGATATGAATTACCATGAAAACATGGACAACCTGACCAAGTCACATTTTTCCAGAAATCCTAAAAAATCCAGGGAGCATTATTTTTTGGGTGTGTCAATGAGTTGTTTCTGTTTTTTGTTTTTTTTTTTTTTTTTTTTTTTGTGAGAAAAACATACTCTTTATTTTTTTTTTTTTTTATAAACATATATTTATTTTTTCCCCAGGGGTACAGGTCTGTGAATCGCCAGGTTTACACACTTCACAGCACTCACCATAGCACATACCCTCCCCAATGTCCATAACCCCACCCCCCCAACCCCCCTCCCCCCAGCAACCTTCAGTTTGTTTTGTGAGATTAAGAGTCACTTATGGTTTGTCTCCCTCCCAATCCCAACTTGTTTCATTTACTCTTCCCCTACCCCATTAACCCCCCATGTTGCATCTCCTCTCCTTCATATCAGGGAGATAATATGATAGTTGTCTTTCTCTGATTGACTTATTTCGCTAAGCATGATACCCTCTAGTTCCATCCACGTTGTCGCAAATGGCAAGATTTCATTTCTTTTGATGGCTGCATAGTATTCCATTGTGTATATATACCACATCTTCTTTATCCATTCGTCTGTTGATGGACATCTAGGTTCTTTCCATAGTTTGGCTATTGTAGACATTGCTGCTATAAACATTCGGGTGCATGTGCCCCTTCGGATCACTACGTTTGTATCTTTAGGGTAAATACCCAGCAGTGCAATTGCTGGGTCATAGGGTAGTTCTATTTTCAACATTTTGAGGAACCTCCATGCTGTTTTCCAGAGTGGTTGCACCAGCTTGCATTCCCACCAACAGTGTAGGAGGGTTCCCTTTTCTCCGCATCCTCGCCAGCATCTGTCATTTCCTGACTTGTTAATTTTAGCCATTCTGACTGGTGTGAGGTGAGATCTCATTGTGGTTTTGATTTGTATTTCCCTGATGCCGAGTGATGTGGAGCACTTTTTCATGTGTCTGTTGGCCATCTGGATGTCTTCTTTGCAGAAATGTCTGTTCATGTCTTCTGCCCATTTCTTGATTGGATTACTTGTTCTTTGGGTGTTGAGTTTGCTAAGTTCTTTATAGATTCTGGACATTAGCCCTTTATCTGATATGTCGTTTGCAAATATCTTCTCCCATTCTGTCAGTTGTCTTTTGGTTTTGTTAACTGTTTCCTTTGCTGTGCAAAAGATTTTGATCTTGATAAAATCCCAATAGTTCATTTTTGCCCTTGCTTCCCTTGCCTTTGGCGATGTTCCTAGGAAGATGTTGCTGCAGCTGAGGTCAAAGAGGTTGCTGCCTGTGTTCTCCTCAAGGATTTTGATGGATTCCTTTCTCACATTGAGGTCCTTCATCCATTTTGAGTCTATTTTCATGTGTGGTGTAAGGAAATGATCCAATTTCATTTTTCTGCATGTGGCTGTCCAATTTTCCCAACACCATTTATTGAAGAGGCTGTCTTTTTTCCATCAGACATTCTTTCCTGCTTTGTCGAAGATTAGTTGACCATAGAGTTGAGGGTCTATTTCTGGGCTCTCTATTCTGTTCCATTGATCTATGTGTCTGTTTTTGTGCCAGTACCATGCTGTCTTGATGATGACAGCTTTGTAATAGAGCTTGAAGTCCGGAATTGTGATGCCACCAACTTTGGCTTTCTTTTTCAATATTCCTTTGGCTATTCGTGGTCTTTTCTGGTTCCATATAAATTTTAGGATTATTTGTTCCATTTCTTTGAAAAAAATGGATGGTACTTTGATAGCAATTGCATTAAATGTGTAGATTGCTTTAGGTAGCATAGACATTTTCACAATATTTATTCTTCCAATCCAGGAGCATGGAACATTTTTCCATTTCTTTGTGTCTTCCTCAATTTCTTTCATGAGTACTTTATAGTTTTCTGTGTATAGATTCTTAGTCTCTTTGGTTAGGTTTATTCCCAGGTATCTTATAGTTTTGGGTGGAATTGTAAATGGGATTGACTCCTTAATTTCTCTTTCTTCTGTCTTGTTGTTGGTGTAGAGAAATGCGACTGATTTCTGTGCATTGATTTTATATCCTGACACTTTACTGAATTCCTGTACAAGTTCTAGCAGTTTTGGAGTGGAGTCTTTTGGGTTTTCCACATAGAGTATCATATCATCTGTAAAGAGTGATAGTTTGACTTCTTATTTGCCGATTTGGATGCCTTTAATTTCTTTTTGTTGTCTGATTGCTGAGGCTAGGACTTCTAGTACTATGTTGAATAGCAGTGGTGATAACGGACATCCCTGCCGTGTTCCTGACCTTAGCGGAAAAGCTTTCAGTTTTTCTCCATTGAGAATGATATTTGAGGTGGGTTTTTCATAGATGGCTTTGATAATATTGAGGTATGTGCCCTCTATCCCTACACTTTGAAGAGTTTTGATCAGGAAGGGATGCTGTACTTTGTCAAATGCTTTTTCAGCATCTATGGAGAGTATCATATGGTTCCTGTTCTTTCTTTTATTAATGTGTTGTATCACATTGATTGATTTGCGGATGTTGAACCAACCTTGCAGCCCTGGAATAAATCCCACTTGGTCGTGGTGAATAATCCTTTTAATGTACTGTTGAATCCTATTGGCTAGTATTTTGGTGAGAATTTTTGCATCTGTGTTCATCAAGGATATTGGTCTGTAGTTCTCTTTTTTGATGGGATCCTTTTCTGGTTTGGGGATCAAGGTGATGCTGGCCTCATAAAATGAGTTTGGAAGTTTTCCTTCCATTTCTATTTTTTGGAACAGTTTCAGGAGAATAGGAATTAGTTCTTCCTTAAATGTTTGGTAGAATTCCCCCGGGAAGCCATCTGGCCCTGGGCTTTTGTTTGTTTGGAGATTTTTGATGACTGTTTCAATCTCCTTACTGGTTATGGGTCTGTTCAGGCTTTCTATTTCTTCCTGGTTCAGTTGTGGTAGTTTATATTTCTCTAGGAATGCATCCATTTCTTCCAGATTGTCAAATTTGTTGGCATAGAGTTGCTCATAATATGTTCTTATAATTGTCTGTATTTCTTGGGTGTTAGTTGTGATCTGTCCTCTTTCATTCATGATTTTATTTATTTGGGTCCTTTCTCTTTTCTTTTTGATAAGTCTGGCCAGGGGCTTACCAATCTTATTAATTCTTTCAAAGAACCAGCTCCTAGTTTCGTTGATTTGTTCTATTGTTTTTTTTGGTTTCTATTTCATTGATTTCTGCTCTGATCTTTATGATTTCTCTTCTCCTGCTGGGTTTAGGGTTTCTTTCTTGTTCTTTCTCCAGTTCCTTTAGGTGTAGGGTTAGGTTGTGTACCTGAGACCTTTCTTGTTTCTTGAGAAAGGCTTGTACCGCTATATATTTTCCTCTCAGTACTGCCTTTGTTGTGTCCCACAGATTTTGAACCGTTGTATTTTCATTATCATTTGTTTCCATGAATTTTTTCAATTCTTCTTTAATTTCCTGGTTGACCCATTCATTCTTTAGAAGGATGCTGTTTAGTCGCCATGTATTTGGGTTCTTTCCAAATTTCCTCTTGTGATTGAGTTCTAGCTTCAGGGCATTGTGGTCTGAAAATATGCAGGGAATGATCCCAATCTTTTGATACCGGTTGAGACCTGATTTAGAACCAAGGATGTGATCTATTCTGGAGAATGTTCCATGTGCACTAGAGAAGAATGTGTATTCTGTTGCTTTGGGATGAAATGTTCTGAATATATCTGTGATGTCCATCTGGTCCAGTGTGTCATTTAAGGCCTTTATTTCCTTGTTGATCTTTTGCTTGGATGCTCTGTCCATTTCAGTGAGGGGAGTGTTAAAGTCCCCTACTATTATTGTATGATTGTCGATGTGTTTCTTTGATTTTGTTATTAATTGGGTTATATAGTTGGCTGCTCCCACGTTAGGGGCATAGATATTTAAAATTCTTAGATCTTCTTGTTGGACAGATCCTTTGAGTATGATATAGTGTCCTTCTTCATCTCTTATTATAGTCTTTGGTTTAAAATCTAATTGATCTGATATAAGGATTGCCACTCCTGCTTTCTTCTGATGTCCATTAGCATGGTAAATTCTTTTCCACCCCCTCACTTTAAATCTGGAGGTGTCTATGGGTTTAAAATGAGTTTCTTGTAGGCAACATATAGATGGGTTTTGTTTTTTTATCCATTCTGATACCCTGTGTCTTTTGATTGGGGCATTTAGCCCATTAACATTCAGGGTAACTATTGAGAGAAATGAATTTAGTGCCATTGTATTGCCTGTAAGGTGACTGTTATTGTATATTGTTTCTGTTCCTTTCTGATCTACTACTTTTAGGCTCTCTCTTTGCTTAGAGGACCCCTTTCAATATTTCCTGTAGAGCTGGTTTGGTGTTTGGAAATTCTTTCAGTTTTTGTTTGTCCTGGAAGCTTTTCATCTCTCCTTCTATTTTCAATGATAGCCTAGCTGGATATAGTATTCTTGGCTGCATGTTTTTCTTGTTTAGTACTCTGAATATATCATGCCAGCACTTTCTGGCCTGCCAGGTCCCTGTGGATAAGTCTGCTGCCAATCTAATATTTTTACCATTGTATGTTACAGACTTCTTCTCCCAGGCTGCTTTCAGGATTTTCTCTTTGTCACTAAGACTTGTAAATTTTACTATTAGGTGACGGGGTGTGGACCTATTCTTATTGATTTTGAGGGGGGTTCTCTGAACCTCCTGGATTTTGATGCTTGTTCCCTTTGCCATATTGGGGAAATTCTCTCCAATAATTCTCTCCAATATACCTTCTGCTCCCCTCTCTCTTTCTTCTTCTTCTGGAATCCCAATTATTCTAATGTTGTTTCGTCTTATGGTGTCACTTATCTCTCGAATTCTGCCCTCGTGGTCCAGTAGTTGTTTGTCCCTCTTTTGTTCAGCTTCCTTATTCTCTGTCATTTGGTCTTCTATATCGCTAATTCTTTCTTCTGCCTCATTTATCCTAGCAGTGAGAGCCTCCATTTTTGATTGCACCTCATTAATAGCTTTTTTGATTTCAACTTGATTAGATTTTAGTTCTTTTATTTCTCCAGAAAGGGCTTTTATATCTCCCGAGAGGGTTTCTCTAATATCTTCCATGCCTTTTTCGAGCCCAGCTAGAACCTTGAGAATCGTCATTCTGAACTCTAGATCTGACATATTACCAATGTCTGTATTGATTAGGTCCCTAGCCTTTGGTACTGCCTCTTGTTCTTTTTTTTGTGGTGAATTTTTCTGCCTTGTCATTTTGTCCAGATAAGAGTATATGAAGGAGTAAATAAAATACTGAAAGGGTGGCAACAACCCCAGGAAAATATGCTTTAGCCAAATCAAAAGAGATCCCAAATCTTGAGTGGGCGGGGGAAGGGGACAAAAAGAGGTTCAGAAAGAAAAAAAAGAAAAGAAAAAAGAAAAAAGAAACAAATAAAAAAAGAAAACCAATAATGAAAAAAATATAAAAAGGAAAAATATATATATATATATATATTAGATAAACTAGTTAAAAAACTTTAAAAAAGAAAAGGGTAAAAGTTAAAAAAAATTAGCAGAAGAAGAGAAAAAAAATTGAAAAAGAAAAAAAAATTAAATTAACTGCAAGACTAAAGAATCATGGGGAGAAAGCCATGAGTTCCGTGCTTTGCTTTCTCCTCCTCTGGAATTCCACGGCTCTCCTTGGTATTGAAACTGTACTCCTCGTAAGTGAACTTGGTCCTGGCTGGGTTTCTTGTTGATCTTCTGGGGGAGGGGCCTGTTGTAGTGATTCTCAAGTGTCTTTGCCCCAGGCGGAGTCGCACCGCCCTTACCAGGGGCTGGGCTGAGTAATCTGCTCGGGTTTGCTTTCAGGAGCTTTTGTTCCCTGAGCGCTTTCTGTAGAGTTCTGGAGGACGGGAATAAAGATGGCGGCCTCCCAGTCTCCGGCCCGGAGGAGCCGAGAGCTCGGGGCCCAACTCCTCAGTGTGCCCTCAGAGAACAGCGCCCTATTACTCTCATCTGCCTGGCCTCTGGCCGCACTCCGAGCCAACCGAGCCTGCTACCGGTTCAAGGTAAGCCCGAGCTGTGAGCTCACTCCTCGGCTCCGTCTCTGTAGCCGGCTTCCCCGTTCTAATACCTGCAAGCTCTGCGACACTCAGACACCCCAATCCTTCTGTGACCCTGCGGGACCTGAGGCCACACTGGCCCCGCGTGGGCTTCACCCCAGTTAAGCCTCTGGAGCGATGTCCCTCAGCGGAACCGACTTTTAAAAGTCCTGATTTTGTACTCTGTTGCTCCGCTGCTTGCCGGGAGCCGGCCCCTCCCCCCGCGGTCTATCTTCCCGTCGGTTTGGATTCACTTCTCCGCCAGTCCTACCTTTCAGAAAGTGGTTGATTTTCTGTTTCTAGAATTGCTGTTCTTCTTCTCTTCGGTCTCCTGTTGGATTTGTAGGTGTTTGCAATCTTTAGATAAGCTATCTAGCTGATCTCCCACAACCTGAAGTAGTCTCAGCCTGCTACTTCTCCGCCATCTTGACTCCTCCCTCCGAGTTGTTTCTGTTTTAAAGCTATTATACATTTAAGTAATCAGATGCTGGTTCTTTTATGGCCAAAAATTCACTAGGGCAGCAGATTTCAAAAAGCATTGTAAAATTGAAAAGCTTATTGTCATTCAAAGCATTGTAAGTATGGAAAGTTTATTATTCCTTCATGTCCTGCGTTCAAAAATCTCTATTTAGAATTAACCTCATGCAAAAAGTCTTCAAGATTATTTTAGAAGGGTATTTTTCAGTGAAGGCAATGTTATAATTCCCCCCCCTCCCCCATTGCCTTGTTAAAGAGAGGAACCTGAGTTACTTACTGAAACTTTTTCTTAACCTGGCTATAACAGACAGAAAGAGAATAGTGTCAGGCAGAATACTGTGGAGCTTCTGTGCCTAAGGAGACATTCTGTACTCCAGCTAGTTCTTAATGAGATTAATAGCTGGCAGTGAATAATACAATACTTGTAATTTCAGAGAAGCTCATCAAGGAGGACTTAAAATGTTAATAAATCTGCTTAATTGTATTTTTACAGTAAGTAATTCTGCTGTATATTTATCAGAGTATATGTGCTTTTGACTGCTCCAGGGACAAAAAGGGAAAGAAAGCAAGAATATATCTTCATGTAATAGAATCACCATGCATGACTTTAACTCTACTGCATTCACCAATCCTAGTACCTTCTTTGTGATGGGCATCTCTGGTCTAGAAGACTTGCATATTTGGATATCCATCCCTTTCTGCTCAATGTATATTGTTGCCCTCATGGGAAACATACTCATCCTTTTCATCATCAAAACTGAGACTGTTCTCCATGAGCCCATGTTCTATTTTCTTTCCATGTTGGCCATCACAGACCTCATCTTGTCAACCTCCACTCTTCCCAAGATGTTGGGTATATTCTGGTTCAATTATCATGAAATCAGCTTCCATGCCTGTCTCACTCAGATGTTTTTCATCCATGCTTTCTCTGGGGTGGAGTCAGGGCTTCTCGTGGCCATGGCACTTGACCGGTATGTGGCAATCTGCAACCACTGAGACACTCATCCATTCTTACAAATTCTGTGGTGGCTCAGGTTGGCCTGGTGGCACTTCTGCGTGGGTTAGTACTAATGACACCACATCCCTTCCTGGTGAGGAGATGGCCATATTGCCAGTCCAATGTAGTCCCCCACACATACTGTGAGCACATGGCTGTGGTGAAATTGGCTTATGCTGACATTTCCATCAATAGTCTTTATAGTTTGGCAGTCATTATCTTAATTGTTGGGACTGATGTGACATGTATCTTTCTGTCCTATGTACAGATTCTTCAAACTGTATTTAATCTCCCTTCTAATGATGCCAGGTTGAAGACCCTCAGCACTTGTGGGTCCCATGTGTGTGTCATCCTCACCTTTTATATTCCTGCTCTTTTCTCCTTCCTCACCCACCGTTTTAGCAAGCATATGCCACGCCACACTCACATCTTGCTGGCCAACATGTACTTGTTGGTACCGCCTATGCTGAACCCTATCATCTATGGAGTAAGGACCAGGCAGATCCGAGCATGTGTTCTACAATTATTTATGACTAAAATCAGCTGAGAATTTTGATTCTTATTTTCTACTTATTCCCATCCTCCTATAATTCTTTGGTATAAATTTCTTGGAGTCTAGCTTTAGTGAGACCAAGCATTAGAATCTTAATTCTTCCTCTTACTATTTCTGGAAGTGGAAATTATATTTAATTTATCTAATAAGCATCTGTAAAACAGATATAATAATACCTGTGTCATATGTTAATGGTTACAAAGTGTTTAGCACTGTTTCTAGGATAGTTTAAGTAAGATTATTTCAGTGTGTGAAGTAATTCTTCTGTGTGTTATAGGTTTGCTCACTGTCTTTATGAAACATGCTTACTAATTTATCTTATAAAATTAACCAAATAAGAACATCTATCTCACCATTTTTTTCCATAGAGGAATTTTAGACCAGATAATCCAAATGGCAATCTGAATTGGGTTGATTTGTACTCTCACTGTAACCATAAGGGAATGTTGGTGAGAAGTGGGCAGAAGAGAAAAATGTTGGGTAAACCATAGGGCTTTCACCTTGCAACTTATGAGAAGGGTGCATTTTAGGAACTCCCTTGAGAATGAATACAGATTGTAAAGTGAGTCATTCCCACTGCTAGTGCAGACATTGTGTATCTTTCACATTTGTAAGAATTTCAAAAAATCAGAACTCTTCTTCATGAAATGAGCAAGTAAAATAAAATGATGACTGATTTTGCATTCATCTATCTACTCAGTATCTAGTAAGCATCTGTAATGTGCTTATATGGCCATAGAAGACCTGACAGTAAACAAAAGAAGGAGAATTACTTCCCTTAGTGGAGTTTATAACCAATAAAGAAAGATGGTAAATGATAGTAATTAATGTATACCTACTATCAAAGAGAGTTTTCTAGTAATATTTAATACTATAAATTTTAGTCTAATCTATTTTTAGTAGTATCCCACACCTTTTGTTTGCTGATTTTCTATTTGTACTTATATATCTTAAATTCTCTAAATATAATAGTGCATTTGATTAATGTGTTCTTTCATTCCACTAGTTATTCTTCATGTAATCTGAAAGCTCTGCACTTAAGTGCATATACATTTATTATGGTTACATCTTTTTGGTGAATTCTTTCTTTTATCTTTATATAAAATCCATTTTTATCCTTGACACTATTTTTATTCTGAGTTCTAGTTTGTCTTATATTGATATAGTCACTTCAGCCTCTTTTAAATACTGTCTTTATGGCATATATTTTCCATCTTTTTAGCTTATATATGTATTTATATTTAAAGTAAGTTTTTTGGGGCACCTGGGTGATTCGGTCAGCTAAGCATCTCCTTCAGCTCAGGTCATGATCCCAGGGCCCTGGGATCGAGTTCCACGTCAGACTCCTTGCTTGGTGGAGAATCCGCTTCTCTCTCTCTCTTTCATATAAATAAAATCTTAAAAAAAAAAAAAAGTAAGTTTTTGTACACAAATTTAGTTGGATCCTGTTCTTTTATTTGATTTCATTATCTCTCTCTTAAATAGGTGTGTTTAGACCATTTTTATTTAATGTAATTAGTGATATGGTTGAATTTATGTTTACGGTTTTAATTTGAATTTCTTGTTTGTTGCTCTTCTTCTGCCCTCCCCCACTGCCCACTTTGGGACTTGAATAGTTTTGGTAATCAGTTTTAACTTATCTATTGGCTTTTGGCTATATCTGTTATAGGGATTTTTAGGGATTTTTTTTTTTTTCTTAAGGATTGCTCCAAAGCATGGCTTTCCAGTTTGGGGACTATTAACTATCTGTAGCCAAGTAATACTTTGATGTGAAGGTTGTTCTGTGTACTGCAGGATGTTTAGCAGCTTCTCTGGTCTATGGCTGCTAGATACCAGGAACAAAAAGTGGTATCTCTAGAAACTGTCAACTGTCTTATTGGGAGCAAATGGGACTGCAAACCGTGGATGTACAGATTGCAATATGCATACCTAAACACTCACAATTGACTTACAGTTAATATTTTACCACTTTAAGTGAAATGTAAATGAACCTTCCCATTATAGGATCCTGTATGTCCCTACATGCTGCAGTCTGTGGTCATATGTATATCTGCATGCATGAAAACCCCACAAAAGCTAATTAAAAGTTCTTTTAAACAACGAGAGCAAGTGAGTCTCACATTTAACCAAATAATTATAAATTCTGTTGCTCTTCCTTTACTACTGATCTCCTAACTTTCTCGTTTGTATAATTTCTCTTCAACCAGAACTTATTTTAGGATTTCATTTTGAGAAAGTTTGCTGGTGATGGATTCTCTCAGAGTTTTCTCATCTAGCAAAGCCTTTATTTCATCTACATTCCTGAAATATATTTTCTCTGTATATAGCATTCTGGGTTAACTGGTATTTTAAAAATAAATTTCAGAACTTAAAAATATTACTCCACTGTCTTCTGGACTTTAAACTTCCTTATGAGGAATTAGTCATTCAAATTGTTGTTCATCTATGTATAATATCATATATTTTTCTGACTTTTTGCAGTAGATTTTTTTATCTTTGGTTTTTATCAATTCAACATGTTTCTTTCAATATATATGCTTTTCTTTGAGTTTTGTTGTTTAAGGATCATGGAGTCTTAAAAATTTGTAAATTTGTGTCTTTTACCAAGTTTGAAAATGATTTCCCATTGTTTCATTAAATATATTTCTCTGTCCAATATTTTTTTCTTCTCCTTCTGGGATCCTAGTGACAAGAATATTAGAGATTTTTATATGTGTTCCACACACCTGAGGCTCTGTTCATAATTTCAATGTTTTTCTCTATTCTTCAAATTGAATCATTTCTTCTTAATTGCTTTCAAGTTTACACTTTCCTTTCTCATATTCATTCTGGTATTGTGTTCATCTAATGAATTTCAGATGTTAAGACTTTTACTTGTAAAATTATGATGTTCTTTTTTAATACTTTCTGTTCTCTCTGCTGAAGACCTCTAACACACTTCAACAGTGCTTACTTTTAAGTCATGAAGAATACTTAACCACTTTAGATTCTTTGTATAACAATTTCAGCATCTGAGTAGATCATCCTTTCTCTGACAGTCACATGTTTTGTTTTTTCATATGTTTAATATTTTTTAAATTTTATCCTGGACATTTTGCAAATGGATCATCTAAAAATTCTTTGTAGAGGGTTGATACTGTTTTCCTTTGTTTTGTTTTACCAGGAAATCAATTTGGTTATGTTCAGATTGCAAGTCCAACCTTGCCTCCTGTAGTGGTTCTAATGGATTTTTTTTGTCTATCCAATGGATGTTTTTTGTCTATCCATCCTGAGATATGGAGATGTTTTATATTGTAGTTCAGTTCTCAGAGCCTTTGTTGTGTTTTGTTGGGTCTGTTCTATGCATGTGCAGCTTGGGAGTAAGCATGGTTTGTGTCAGTTCATATACAGAATTAAAGAAGACTATGGACTCTGAAAAACAATCTGAGGGTTTTGGAGGGGCAAGGGGTGGGAGGTTGGGGGGAACCAGGTGGTGGGTATTAGAGAGGGCAGGGATTGCATGGAGCACTGGGTGTGGTGCAAAAAACAAGGAATACTGTTATGCTGAAAATAAAAAAAATAAATAAAATTAAATTAAAAAAAAGAAATTCAGAACAGCCAAAAAAAAATTAATTAAAAAAATAAAGAAGCCACTTATCCAGTTCTCTCCATGATTCTTTTCATATTCTGCAATTATCAGAGGTCACCTCTCATATCTCCATGATCAAAAAGACAGCATTTCTGATAGAATTCTAGCTGCATGTATCACCATGTCATCAAAATGGATACTGCTGTTGGGGGAAGAAGAAGGAAGGAAGGAAGGAAGGAAGGAAGGTAGGTTGGAGAAGGAGAAAGGAAGGAAGGAACGAAGTGAAGGAAGGAGATAGAGAGGATTATGATAGGAATTTCAGACACATTCTCCAATATCAGCCTTCTATTTTTTTCATCTCTTTCCTCTCCCTTCTTTCTTTCCTGCCTTCCCTCTCTCCCTCTCTTCTCTTTTTTCCTTCTTTCTTGATTTCTCTTTCTTTCCTTTCCTTTCCTTTCTTTCTTTCTTTCCTGGCCAGAAAAGTAAACCTTCTCTTGGAGTTTTAGCTGCTTTTATTATTCTATGACAGGGATATAACTTTCAGTTGGATCTAGTAGAAAAACAAAGAAGAAATAAGAGGATACTCCTCTTTATCTCCAGCTCACAGACAGCTTTCTTCTGATCCTCTGACTAGCAAACAATGAGGTTTATCTTACATTTTTTTCCCTGTACTACCTGCTGTAGCTCTGTGGGATGCTTGCTCCCTAATCAGTAGAAGGAAACAAATGGTAAAATTTTCTTGAGAACCTACATGATTTAAGTCACTTCTTCAAAATTTGACTCCCTATTTTAACTTGATTTAATTGCTGACTTCATAGAATTCTGTGGTAACTATTTTGTATTTTGTTCAGATTTTAGTTGTAAACTGTTAGGGAAGCTGGCTATAGTGGACTTATTTTGGAAAGACTGAAATATCTTCTTAATATAAAGTTTTAAGCATATAGTAAGATAGAAGTAAATGCTGTGGAAAAAATAAAGAAATGGAAATGAGGGAATATTGTATATGTGATGGAAGATATATTCTATTTAGGGTTGTCAGGAAAATATCATTTAGTAGATGATATGTGAGAAAGTATTTGGAGACAGCAGATTTAATAAGGCAGACTGATAAAAGTATTTTAAGCAGAAGAAGTAGGAAGAAAAAAGCACTGAATTTTGCACTGTCCTTGAAATCTGAAATAAAGGAAGAAACCAATATACTTTGAGAGTGGTAAGGAAAATACAAAGACAAGAATACTAGTGGGAAAAGTTCAAGGATATTTCACCCCACATGTAGAACAGCCAGCTAATGCTAATGTCTTTGGCTTATATTATGAGTAATAATGGCAGTCACTGGGAATATTTTTTAAAATGTTTTTACAACTTTATTGATGTCTGACATACAGTAAAGTGAATTCATTTAAAATATACAATTTAAGATATTTTGTCATATGTATTCAACTGTGAAAGAATTGCAAGATACTAAATGTATCTTTTATTCCCTAAAAATTTCTTCATGTACTATGAAATACACACTTATTGTCTTTTGCTGAAATCCATCCTGTTTTCCAAAAAAATGACAGTTCATGTCTATACATTAGGTTAAGGTTCTTGTTTTCTGTTTTTGTTTTATTTCAAATCTATATAGATATAATTATGCACTATGACTCTTCTCTTCTGGTATATTCTTTCTTCATTAGGCATGTTATTTTAAGATTTACCCACATGTGGTATGTATCATACCTTTATAATGCTGAATAGTATTATATTATGTGGAAAAGCCTGAGTTTGCCCATTAAGTCATTATTGATAAATATTTGAATTGGTTCCAGTTTTTGGATATTGTGAATAAAGTAGCTTTGAATATTTGTGTATAAAACTTTCTGTGAAAATATGCCTACCATTATCAAAGGTAAAATTACTTAGCAGTAATAGGCAATTACAGGAAGGTTGCAGGATACAAGGTTAATACACAAATGTCAATTACTTTCCAGACTTCTGGGGAAGATTGTAGAGTAGGATGACCCTAGGCTCACCTCATCCCATAGATACAACTTGATAACACTCATATTAGTATAAATAAGCCAGAAAATGACCTGAAGACTGGCAGAAGAAACTCCACAACTAAACGTAGAGAAGATACCACATTTAAGAGAATGGATATGGTAGAAATGTAGTCAGGAACTAACAAGACTTGTGGTCCTATCCACAAGAGGGAGAGATGCTGCAGGTCTAGAGAGGGGAAAGAAGCAGACCTGCACACCAGGGAGTCCACATGGGAAGATGAATCACCATAACAGCACTATAACACCAAGTTTTTACGACCAGGAGGACTTAAAACCCAGAATTCTTTAAAAATCAGTGTACTAGGTTCTGGGAAAGCCTGGAGGGTGAGAGCACACTGAGTCCTTGTCCATAAAGAGACACCACAACAAACAACCCAAGGAAATACAGCATAGAAGCAATAGTTTAAAAGGTTTTTTGGAACATACAGGAAGGAGTTTTTTCTTAGTCTCAGAATGTATCCTGGAGCAACAGAAATCTCTGGGGAACTCCTCCAGGAACAGAAGAACTGATGGATGCCATTTCCCTCCCTGAGGGTAAACACATAACCACCTGTGAGCTCCTTACCTAACTTCTAGAAGTTAGGTAACTTGCCATGTCCTCCCACCCCATGCTGTGCTTCCACCCTCTCTCGACATCCTGCCTCAATCTGGGTGAAGCTGGTGCCCCACTGTATATACTTGAACAGATCTGCCTTTACCAATATGTGTTTGGTTAGAGCCCATACAGGGTGCCACAGGCCAGGCAGTGTGCAAGCAGGCACTACAGTGGTCCACATCAGTCCAAAGTGAGTCCTTCCCTGGAAAGAGGGTAAGACAACTGTACACACTAGTTAGAAAGAGATCCAGCAGTGGGTTGGAAGCAGACAACTGATCTGATTGCAGGATGCACCAACCAAAAAAAAAAAAAAAAAAAAAAAAAAAGCTTCTTTGGGGGCAGCACAGAACACAGAGAAAGCACCCTACATTTACTGCTACTGCATCTCTGCAAAATGCCTAGTCTGAGTCAACCCAAGTCCAAGGCATCCCCATACTGGCCCACTAATACCACAGAAACCAAAGACTGTCCACAACAGGCAGAGGAAAAAGTGGTTCAGTCACAACAGTAGGATACACACATCACACATAAAAGACACCTACAAAGTGCCAGGTTCCAGTGAACAGAGACAGTGCATGGTGGGGCACTACAAGACCTCTTTTTCATAAGGCCATTACTTTCAAGTGCAGGAGATGCAGCTGTCTTTCCTAACACACAGAAACACAGAGTTAAACAAAATGAAGAGACACAGAAATACATATCAAATGAAAGAACAACAAAATCACAGAGAGACACTTAAGTGGAATGTAGATAAGTAGTATGCCTGATAAAGAATTTAAAGTCATGATTATAAAGATATTGGACTTGAGAAAAGAATAGAAGACATCATTAAGATCCTTAACAGTGAGATAAAAAAGAACTAATTGAAGATGAAGAATGCAATAAATGAAATTAAAAATACACAGATGGAATAAATAATAGACTAGATAAAGCAGAAGAACAAATCAGTGACCTGGAGGACAGAGAAACTGAATGTAATCAAGCTGACCAGGTGATAGGGAAAAAATTATGCAAAATGAGAACAGACAGGGAACTCAGTGACAGTATAAAGCATAATAACATTTGTATTATAAGAATCCTAGGAGAAGCGAAAGAAAAGGAACTGGATTTTATTTGAAGAAGTAATAACTAAAACATCCTGAATCTGCAAAAGGAAAGAGAAATCCAGATCCAGGATGCACAGAAATCACCAAATGAAATCAATCCAATGAGGTCCACACCAAGACACACAAAATTAAGATGGCAAAAAGTAGTGACAAAGGGACAATTTTAAAAACAGAAGCCAAAAGAAAGCAATTATATAGAAGGGAAACCCCTTAAGGCTCTCAGCTGATTTTTCAGCAGAAACTTTGCAGGCCAGAGAAAGTGGCCTAATATATTCAAAGTCTTAAAAAGAAAAAAATCTATAGCCAAGAATATTCTATCCAGCAAAGTTATCATTAAAAATAGAAGGAGGGGGACCTGGGTGGCTCAGTCCTTAAATGTCTGCCTTCGGCTCAGGTCATGATCTCAGGGTCCTGGGATCAAGCCCCACATCAGGCTTTCTGCTTAGTGGGAAGCCTGCTTCTCCCTCTCCAACTCCCCCTGCTTGTGTCTCTCTCCCTGTCAAATAAATAAAATTTTATTTTTATTTTTTTAAATAGGAGAGATAGTTTCCCAGACAAACAAATTTAAAGGAATTCATGACTCCTAAATCAACCCTACAAAATGTGTTAAAGGGGACTCTTTGAGTGGAAAGACCATAAGCAAAAGTAAGGAAAATAGGAAGCACAAAGCAGAAAAATAAGTATATCTGTTAAAATCAGTCAAAGGACCCATAAAATAAAAGGATGTAAAGTATGACAGTATATTGCTAAAACATGGGGAGGAGAGGAGTAAGAATGGATTCAAACTAAAGCTACCATCAACTTACTATAGATGGCTATATACAGAAGACCATATATAAAACAGAATTATAACAAATCAAAAACCAACACAGATATGCAAAAAATAAAGATAAAGGAATCCAAGTATATCACTACAGAAAGCCAGCTTATCATGAGAGAAGGCAGCAAGGGAAGAGAGAAGAACTACAAAAACAACCATAAAACAAAATGGCAATATATACACTCCTATCAATAATTACTTTGAATGTAAATGGACTAAACACTCCAATTAAAAGACACAGGGTGATAGAATGGATAAAAAAAATCCAGGACCCATTTATATACTACTTACAAGGGACTCATTTCAGACCTGAAGACACATGCACATTGAAAGTGAAAGGATGTAAAGGATTTATCATCCAAATACATATGCAAAAAAATGAAAATTTAAAAAAAAAAAAAAAAAGCCAGGACAGCAGAAACTTATCTCAGGCAAAATAGAGACTTAAAACAAAGACTATAACAAGAGACAAAGAAGGACATATGCAACCACTCAGGGGACAGTCCAACAAGAAGGTCTAACAATTATAAATATTTAGGCACCCAACATGGGAGCACCCAAATACTTAAAGCTTAATACTTAATACTTAATACTTAATGTTAAAAACAAACATAAAGGAAATAACTGGTAGTAATATAATAATAGTAGGCCATTTTAACATCCCATATACATCGATGAACAGATCATCTAAACAAAAATCCAACAAGGAAACAGTGGCTTTGAATGTCTCAAAGGACCAGACGATTTAGCAGATATGTTCAAAATATTCTCCCCTAAAATAACAGAATACACATTCTTCTCAAGTGAACATTGAACATTCTAGAGAATAGATCATATATTAGGCCGCCACACAAGCCTCAACAAATTCAAAAATATTGATGTCATACCATGCATCTTTAAAGATTTTATTTAGTTATTTATCAGATGAGAAAGAGAGAGAAGAGCACAAGCAGGGGGAGCAGCAGGGAGAAAGAAAGAGAGAAGCAGGTCCGCTGCTGAACAGGGAGTCCAACACGGGGCTCAATCCCAGGACCCTGCAATCATGACCTGAGCTGCAGGCAGATGCTTAACCAATTGAGCCACCCAGGAGCCATGCCATGCATCTTTTCTGAGCACAGTGCTATGAAACTAGAAATCAACCTCCAGAAAAAAATCTGGAAAAACCACAAATACATCAGAGGTTAAACAACATGCTACTAAACAATGAATGGGTAAGTGAAGAAATCAAAGATGAAATAAAAAAGAACATAGAAACAAATAAAAATGAAAACACAACAGTCCAAAATCTTTGTGATACAGCAAAAGCAATTTTAAGAAGGAAGTTTAGAGCAATACAAGCCTACATGAAGGGGCAAGAAAAATCTCAAATAAACAACCTAATCTTACACCTGAAGGAGTAAGAAAAAGAAGGGGGAAAATAAAAAAAAAAAAAACCCAAAACCAGCAAAAGGAAGGAAATAAATAAATATTAAAGCAAAAATAAATGACATAGAAACACAAAAAGGAGATACTTCTTTGAAAAGATCAACAAAATTGATAAAACCTTAGCCAGACTCATTAGAAAAAGAAAGAAATCAAATAAACAAAACCACAAATTAAAGAGGAGAATAAAAAGCAATGTTATAGAAATACAAATGATTGTATTAATACCTATTCTTCTCAACTATTCAAAAAAAAAAAAAGGAAGAAGAACTTCCAAATGCAATCTATGAGGCTGATAACACCATGATACTAAAATCAGATAAAGGCACCATGAAAAAGAGAATTATAGACCAATATCTCTGATGAACATAGACACAAAAATCCTCAAAAAATATTAGCAAACTAAAAGTAACAACATTAAAAGAAGGCATTCACCATGATCCAGTGGGATTTATCCCCAGGATCAATGGTTAAATATTCACAAATCAATCAATGTGATATGTTACATCAATAAGAGAAAGGACAAAAACCATAACACCATTTCAGTAGATGCCGGAAAAGCGTTTAATGGAGTTAAACATCCATTCGTGATAAAAACCCTCAACAACATAAGTTTAGAGGGACCTTACCTCAACATAATAAAGGCCTTATGTTAAAAACCTACAGCCCGTATCATACTCAGTGATGAAATACTGAGAGATTTCCACCTAAGATCAAGAACAAGACAAAGATGTCCATTATCACCACTTTCATTCAACATAGTACTGGAAGTTCTAGTCATAACACTCAGATAACATAAAGTAACATAAAGGAATAAAAGGCATCCAAACTGGTAAGGAAGAACTAAAACTTCCACTATTTGCAGATGACATAATACTCTATATAGAAAACCCTAAAGACTCTACCAAAAAAAAACTGCTAGAACTGATAAATGAATTTAATAAAGTTGCAGGATACAGAAATCGGTTGTATTTCTACCCACTAAGAATGAACCAATAGAGAAATTAAGAAAGCAATCCCGTTTACAATTACACCAAAAATAATAAAATACCTAGGAATAAACTTAAAGAGGTGGAAGTCCTATATTCTGAAAACTATAAAACATTGATGAAAGAAATTGAAGATGACACAAATAGAACATTATACACCAATGGATTAAAGAACAAATATTGTTAAAATGTCCATACTACCCAAAGCAATCTACAGATTTAATGCAATCCTTAACAAAACACCACCATTTTTCACAGAACTAGAATGAATAAGTCTAAAATTTGTATGGAACCACAAGACTCTGAATAGCCAAGAAAATCTTGAAAAAGAAAAACACAACTGGAGGTAGCACAATTCTAGATTTCAAATTATACTACAAAGCTGTCATAATCAAAACAGTATGACACTAGCACAAAAATTGACACAAAGATCAATAGAAGAGGATAGAAAACCCAGGAACAAACCAATGATTATATGGTCAATTAATTTCAACATGGGAGGAAAGAACATATCATGGGAGAAAGACAGTCTCTTCAATAAATGGTGTTGGGAAAACTGGAAAGTTACATACAAAGGAATGAAATTGGACCACTTTCTATGCCATACACAAAAATTAACTCAAAATGGGTTAAAGACATAAATGTGAGACCTGAAACTCTAAAAATCCTAGAAAGAACAGAGGTGGTATTTCTCAGACATCAGCTGTAGCAACTCTTTTCTAGATATGTCTCCTGAGCCAAGGAAGTAAAAGCAAAAATAAACCAATGGGACTAAATCAAAATCAGAAGCTTCTGCACAGTGAAGGAAACAATCAACAAAACTTAAAGACAACCTACTGAATGGGAAAAATATTTGCAAACGACATATCTGACAAAGGATTCATATCAAAAGTATATAAAGAACTTATACAACTCAATACTCAAAAAACAAATAATACAATTTAAAAATGGGCAGAAGATATGAATAGACATTTTTCCAAAGAAGACATCCAGATGGCCAAGAGACATGTGAAAAGATGCTCATCATGACTTATCAGGGAAATGCAAATCAAAACCACAATGAAATACCACCTCACACATCTCAGAACAGCTAAAATCAACAACATGAGAAACAACAGTTGTTGGCAAGAATGTGTGGTACACTACTGGTGAAAATGCAAACTGTTGCAGCCATTGTGGAAAACAGTATGGAGCTTCCTCAAAAAGTTAAAAATAGTACTAAAAATACCCAGTAATTAAATTATTGGGTATTTACACAAAGAATACAAAAACAGTAATTTGAAAGAATACATGCTCCCTTATGTTCTTTTCAGTATTATTTGCAATAGCCAAACTATGGAAGCAGCCAAACCATCTATCTATAGATGAATGGATAAAGAAGATGTGGTATATACATAATCACATATTATTCGGCCATAAAAAAGAATGAAATCTTGCCATTTGCTACACATGGATGGAGATAGAGGATATAATGTTAAGCAAAATAAGTCAGTCAGAGAAAGACAAATACCAGTCATGTATGGATTTAAGAAAAGAAACAAGCAAAATAAGTCAGAAAAAGACAAATTTCACTGATATGTGGAATTAAAGAAATGAAACAAGCAAACAAAGGTGGGTGCTGGGGGTGGGTAGAAAGAGACAAACCAAGAAACAGACTCATTAACAGTAGAGAACAAACGGATGGTTACCAGAGAGGAAGTTGGGTGGTGGGAGATAGGTGAAATAGGTGAAGGGGATTAAGGAGTGCATTTACCATGAGAAGAGAGCACTGAATAATGTATAGAATTGTTGAATCACTAAATCTTACACCTATAACTAATATAATATTATATGTTAACTATACTGGAATTAAAACTCTAAAAAATGCCAATTACTTTTCTATTTAACAACAATGAAAAAGTGGAATTTGAAATTTAAAACACCATACAATTTACATTAGCAATTAAAAAATGCTTAGGTACAAATCTTAAAACACATGTATAATATCTATGTGAGAAAAACTATAAAATTCTGCAAATAAAAAGATCAAAGAAATAAACAGAGGAGTAATACATGTTCATGGGTAGGATGACAATATTGTCAAGAGGTTAGATCTTTCCAACTTGATGCATAGATTTATTACAATCTAAACCAAAATCCCAGAAAGTTACTTGTGAATATTGAAAAACTGATTTTACAGTTCATATAATGAGGGAAAAGATGCCCAGAATAGCCAATGCAATATTGAAGGAAAAGAACAAAGTTGGAGAAGATATACTACTTTACCTCAAGACTTAATATAAATATACAGTAAATTATGATAGTGTGGTATTGACACAAGAATAAAAAAATAGATCGATGAGACAAAATAGAGAGCCTAGAAATAGGTTCCTCAAAATATACTCAATAAGTATTATAGTCAGGTTTTTAAGATTTTTGGATATCATAATAGTGTGTTGTATGTCACTGAGATTTTAATTACATTTCCTAATTATTAATGGCACCAAGAATGTTTTTCAATCTGTATATACCTTTTGGTGAAAAGTTCATTAAAATATTTTGTCCATGTCTATTGAATGGCTAGTTTGCTTTTTATCTAAATTTAAAACTGCCTTATGTATACTAAATGCAAGTCCACTAACACATATTTAATTTGTTAGATTTTCTTGAACACTGCAACTTGTGTTTTATTCTGTTAATTGTACTTTGGAAGAGCAGAGGTTCTTAAATTTTATGAAATTCAGTTCAATAATTTAAAAATATATGTGATTATTGATTTTTAATGTAATGTTTCCCTAGAGTTTTTTTTTTAATTTTAGATTTTACATTTATATTTATGATCCACTTTTACTTTATTTTTGTAAAGGATGTATAGATTGAGATGCATATATTTGCATATGACTAACCAGTTGTTCCAAATCTTTCCATTCTACGTTGAATTACCTTGGAATTTTGTTGAAAATCAATTAAGATTATATGTATGGGTCTATATTTGGGTTCCCTAGACTAGTTTGCTGATTATCTTACATATCTTTATGTCACTACTTTATGCATACTGTCTTACTAATTAAGTACCTCCAACTTTGTTAACATATTTTTTCAAAGTTGTTTGGTTATTTTAGTTACTTTCCATTTTCAAAAAGATTTTAGAATATGCTTTTCAATTTCTACAAGAAAAAAACCTGTTGAAAATTAGATTGGAACATGAGTAAATCTATATATCAACGTGGAGAGAAGAGAAATATTCATGATATTGAGACTTGGATACATGACAATCGTCTATCTCTCCTTTTATATATGTTCTCAGCAATGATTTTTAGTTTTTCTCCCTACAAGTCTTACTTTTTTTTAATCAAATGTGTCCCTAAATATTCTATTTTTAGGCTTTTGCAAATGATATTTTTATCTAATTTTCTAACAGAATGTTATTAGACTAAGAAATTTAAATGTTTGTGTAGTAACCATGCATCTTCTAAACTTGCTAAACTCACATATTAATTCTAGTAGCTTTTAGTAGGTTATGTAAGATTTTTCTACATAGAAAAACCATATCAAAAGTAAATTTTGTTTTGATATCAGTGATTTTTATTTCCTCTTACTTACTTTAATGCATTGGCTACAAGCCCCGGTACAAAAGCAAGCAGACATTGTAAGAAGAGCCTTACTTTTTTTTTTTTCTTTTTGGTGATAGAGAGGAAATAGTCTTTCTTCATTGCAATGTAACCTACCACTTTTCATAGGTTTTCTTTACCCTACTGGTGAGTTCCCTTCTTTTCCTAGTTTTCTGAAATTTTTATCAGAAATTCATGATAGATTTTGTCAAATGTTTTTTCTGCATTTATTAACATTATATGCAATTATTTTTGTTTGAAAAAATGGTGAAAAACAGTAATAGATTTTTTAAATGAAAATTTCCCCCCAAATTTGTAAGATAAGTGCTACTTGATTGTGATATAGTATCATGTCATATATCACTAAACTCGATTTTGCATAATTCTTATTAATACTTATTGTAACTGAGTTTATGAAGGAATTTGATAACAAATTTTATTTCATGAATGCTTTCCTCTGGTTTTAGTATCATTGTAGGACTGGCAACAGAGAATGAGTTTGACTCTTTCAGAGACTGAACTGAGTGATAAATAGCATGCAGGTTGCAGTAACTCTCTGAGTGAAATTAAGAAATATCACCTAGATGAAAGTAATATTGGCAGACAAATAGGTAGTTAAAGAACATATTCCAAAATACTGATCCATGAATATTTCCAAACCCTGAAGAATTTTATGCCACCAGAATCTTTTTTTTTAATCAAATCTGTACATAAATTTTACTGCTGGCATGTCTGTACATACTCAAGAATTTCATTATGTCTTTGACTAGGTCCCACAATCTTCTCTCACCTTCAATGAGAAAAAGCAATATATGATCTATTGAAAAAGTGGAGATTACATAAAGGCATGATGGAGTGTGAGTTTAGGAGACTCTAAAAAAGGCTGAAGTAACACCTAACTGGCCTTTACTAATCTCAGTTTGGGGCACACTGAGAGATGTACAAGTTGGAGGTTAGCCTTAAAGAATTTATTAATTTTTAAATACATTTAGGTTACTCTTTCTTTACAAATATTTTCACAACTTGGTCCCGAATTTGCTTTGTCCTAACCCCATAAATGACTGGATTTAAACAAGGAGGAACAACCACATACAGATTGGCTAGGAGGATGTGAATGTAGCAAGGAATATTTCTACCAAATCGGTGAGTCATAAAAGAGAAAAATGCTGGTGTGTAAAAGGCTAAGATGACACAGACATGTGAACCACATGTGCTAAGTGCTTTGAGTCTGGCATCTCTTGAAGGAAGGCGGAAAACAGCTCGTAGGATCTGAACATAGGAGAGGGCAATAAGAATCAAGTCAAAAATCAGAGCAGCAATGGTAAATAAGCCATAGATGATATTGACCCTTATGTTAGCACAGGCAAGTCGGGCGATTCCCATGTGTTCACAGTAGGTGTGAGGAATAATGTAGTGTCCACAAAAGGGCAATCGTTTGAGCAGTGGGCAGAAGGGGATGACAAGGAGAACTGGCCTCCCCACTACAATGGACGCCATGATGGCTACCACTCTATTGGTGAGAATAGTGGTATATCTCAGTGGATAACAGATGGCGACAAAGCGGTCAATTGCCATGGCCAGCAGTACAACAGATTCCATGCCAGTGTAGGTGTGGATAAAGAACATTTGGATGAGACAGCCTTCAAATCTTATATCCCTAGAGTTGAACCAGAAGATAGCTAGCATCTTGGGAATGGTAGAAGTGGAAAGGCCTAGATCAATAAAGGAGAGGAGAGCCAGAAAATAGAACATGGGTTGATGAAGACTCTGTTCAGTCTTGATCACAAACAGGATTGTGACATTCCCCATGAGTGCTATCAGATAAACAACAAAGAAAGGGAAAGCAATCCAGATATGGAAAGCTTCTAAACCAGGGATACCCAACAGAAGGAAGGCAGAAGGATAAGAAGCACTATCATTGACAGAAGACATCCTGAAGAGAACTCTTGGAAAATACTCTATGGTCTTCTTCAGTATTTCTGGGGAGACATAAAGTGATATGTGGTGGTTGGCTGTGTATAATAGCATTCCAACTAGACACTTAAGAACATAATAGAAATTTGAGGACAACTGACTATTAAATTCAGATTATTGACTATCCATTTAATATTCCAAGGAGATTGCAGAAGTTAGAAATAGTCTTTCTGCTGTGGTGGTGATCCATGATCATTTTTAGCTCATTCTTTTGTGAAATTCTCATCCATATTTACTAGTATCAACTGAAAACCCTTCCAGTAACCAAAATTTGTATTATATCTTTAAATTACATTGGTTACTTAGTTGAGTGGATATGTAAGAGAAAACTTTACCAAAATGTTAAAAAAAAAAAAAAAAGAATGTGAAATTGGAATGGCGAGAAACTTTGGATATGGTGATCAAGAAGATGCCTACTTACAAGGCTTATTTGACTGTCATAGTCCCCTCTTTGTTAATTATTATTTTTCCCCTTATTTGCTTTAATAAGAGTGTGTTTATAGCTATCTTTTAATAAAATGTGCTTTTATGCTGTGATTGATAAATTTATTATTAGTATTTTTCTACTTTTATTATCAAAAAATTCACCACATAAATAATGCAAAAAATAGATAGTTTTAATACAAGTTTTAAAAAGTTATTAAATTCAGCATCCATATGTGTTATTAAAAAAAAGAAACTTTTAGCAAACTAGGCAAAACATAAAACTTGTTCAATTTAATGAAAGGAATCTATGAAAAATGCACAGCTAATATCATACTGAATAGTAAAACACAGAATGGTTTGTTTCTAGAGTTGGAAATAAGGCAAGCATATCAACCAGTATCAATTACATTTAATATTTTACTAGAGGTCCCAAAAATGTCAATGTATCAAAAATAAATAAATAAATAAATAAATAAATAAGAAGACATTAAGATTGGAATGAAAGAAATAAACTTTCCTATTCATAAGTGACAAGACAACTTACATAAAAATTAAAGAATATAGAACAAATTATTTAGCTTATCAATTAATCAGGTAAAAGAATCAATACTTTTCCATATACTGTTAACAAACAATTAGAAACTAAAATTTTTAGTTAAAATGTTGTGAAAATTCCCACTGCCACTTAAAATGACATCAAAAGCATGACGTACTTAGCAATAAGCACTTAAAATTGTAAAACATGACAGAAATTAAAAAGACATAAAAAAGTTTTAAATTATAACATGTTCATGGTTTGGAAGACTGAAATATGTTATGATGTCAGTTCTTCCTAAAAAGATCAATAGCTTTAAAACGGCTTCAATAAATACCAAGAAATTAAAGCTTATTCTAAAATAATTATAGGAATACCCTAAATTGTTTGGAAGAAGAGTAACAAAACAGAGGAACTTATAATAAAGGACTTCAGACTTTAAAATGTATAGTAATCAAGGCCATGTGATAGTTGAAAAATGATGGACAAATAGATAAGCAGAGAAAGAACAGAATAGACTTATTTTATGTCCTCAGTTAAATTTTATAAAGTGACCAATAAAGTAATTCAGTGAAGATAGGAGAGTTGTTTCTACCAATGATACTGGTGCAACTAAATATACATATATTTAAAAAAAAAGAACCTTGCTTCGAACTTCACAACAAAATCAAATATTAATTACATTTCTAAAGTATACCTACATATTTTTTTAAAAAGCAACTCAATTTCTAACATGTATGAAGTCAAAGAAAGGAAAGTATCTTTGCAACCCAGTGGAAAGTAATGGTTTCTTAGAACACAAAAAACAATAACAATTAAAAAAGTAGCCTCTTACGTGCTATTAAATTTTATAATTTATTCTTAAGAACGTGAATTTAGAGGGCAAAGACTAAGAGAAAATATTCACAATCCCTTACAATTTCTTTTACAATTTCTGTAAAAGAATTTGTGTTAAAAGCATATGACAGTGCTTAAAATAGCAAATAAGAAAACAAGCAATGGAAAAAGAAGAGCCTACACTGTTGCTTAGCAGAGGAAAATATACAAATGACATTAAACTTCTCAAAATCTTTAGACATCAGGAAATGTACATTAAAATTAAAAATGACATATTATTACACATCTATTAGAATGGCCAAAAAAAAATGGCATGATGATACCAAATTTCAACAAGGATGTGGAACAAATTCTTCTAATTACCTCCAACAACTGAATTCCTAGCAGTTTACTCAAGACGAGTGAAAGTATATAGGTCCACACAAAGACTTGTACAAGAATGTTGGTAGCAGCTTTATTCACAACTGCTCCAAATGGAAACAACATAAATACTGTGATCAAGAGTAAACAAATCAGTTTCGAAATATTTACCCAACGAAATTCTACTCAGCAATAAAAATGGATTGACTACTTATATGTGTGACAACGTAGATGAATCTATGTCATTATACTGAACTGTCAACTGCCACTAGTTACTGGAGAGTACTAAGTATATGATTTCACTTATATAAAGATCTAGAGAAAATGGTTACAAGAGACACCTGGCTGGCTCAGTCAGCAAAGTACGTGACTCTTGATCTCAGAGTTGTGAGAGATTACTTAATATTAAAACCTTTAACAGCAACAAAAAAATGGGTACTGAAAATATCTATTCAGTGGTTGCCTGGGAATTGAAAGGGGTCACGGACAGACTGGAAAGGGACACAAAAGAATTTTTTGAGGTGACAGAAAAATTTTATATTTGTATTGGGGTATAGGATATATATTTTTATAGGGGTGTAGGAAAAGTATATACATTTTCCAAGACTGTACAGATAAGATTTTACATTTAAACAGAATTCAAATTTTCTTAAAAAAATCAAATCCAGGTCTGGAGAGAACAGAATGTTTACAGTTGTTGACATTGGATCCTGAGAGCATTACACATCTCTGCTTAGTTTGTAGATGTTTGAAATGCTCCATAATGAAATGGTATAATATATAAATCTAGTCAAAATAAGTGTCATCTTTAATATTTTTTTATAAAATACAGTATCATTTGCTTTAATAAAATATTCACTTTGGGAGCTTATTTTAAACACAAGATTATTTATCTCAATCAATACAGAGCTAAAAATCCTAAAATCTAAAATGTTTTACAATCCTACTCAAGAAGCATAAAATAAAATTAAGAATCTATGTTGTTTTAGTATTCTCTAATAATTTTTGTTATGAATAGCACCTAGCTTTTATACCTGATATTTTCCTTTTTATTCACACTCATCAGCTTTTAAGTCAAATGCTAACCATGGTATATTCTTTATGATTATTTGCAACAAGCTCACTGATGATCATCGTCCCCAAGGCTTTACAGCTACGAAAACAGAGCAACCATTTCAAAGAGGTCACTCTACTGACACCACTTTGATTTCCATAGTTCTGGACTCTGGTCACTCACTCAGGCTAACATCTGCTATGAAAGCATACCTTACTGTGCCTGGGTGCTCCTTCTCTGAGGGGTAGCTGAGAAAAAGGGCACTTACATCCTTGATATTTCTGTAAGTGTATTACCTGATGTAACTTCCCAAAACGCTCTTCAGTGTCCACTATGCTGAGCTGCCCTGCCTGTCTCAGCCTTTTCACGGAAGACCTCCCACCATATAAAAATGCAACCTGGGCTACCTTCCCAAGGCAACGTTCTGCTTCCTCCTGCAATATCAGGCTGGACTTTCTGCCCAGGATCCCTCAAAAGGATGAATTTATGCAGAGGATGTAGCTCCTCTGAGAAGGCCATCCTTGGTCAGTCCCTGCAGGGACCAGATGTCTGGGAGATTGAGTCAAGTTTTATGAAGCATCTTGGTTCAAACCTGCTTCCAGGGAACTGGGATTTCTTTTAATATTTGTCTCTTGGGCATGTTAATTTTTTTTTATGTAGCTTATTTCCCCTTCCATCTTTTCTATCTATTAATTTTCTCTAATTACTTTAATCATAGTCTCTTCATATTTGAAGCATATATATACATATTATAAGATATATATATATACTATCATCTTTTATCCACATTTCTGAATTAATAGTAATGCTCAAAGCATTATATCATTCCATTTTAAGCTGTAATATAACATGTTGCCACCTAAAAAACATTTGTTTTCTTAAACTTTGATTACCTGTTTCACGGTCTGTTTCTATATTAAATTATGCCGGAGAGGTTAAGGAAACTTCCCTGGAACTAAACTCATTTTAAAATCCTATTTCATAATAGTTACATGACTATGTGTAAATTACCTAACTTCTGAATCTCCACCTACTCATTATAAAATGTGGATTACCTAAAGAGCCAATTGTAGTTTCTAGAACATTATAAGGGGTCAAGAAATATTAGATGTCACTATTGGTAGCCATAATGCCTCTTGTTTCATAGCATTTATACGATTCTTACATCACAGGGAATTGTGGAGTGCCTCTTCCCATCAGTGTCCTATATAAGGAGTCAGTTTTTCCTACTAATAGCACTTTGTACCCATTTACATGTAAAATTTATGTACTTTTGTTCATAGTTTTTCTTTAATATGCTCATGTTGTGTGTTTAGGTTACTCATCTGAGAAATGAGAGTGTTTCTGTTCAACTTTGAAAATGCTACTTACTCTAATATAATGTTAATGTTAATATGCAATATTATTATTGGTTCAGTTCCCTCAGCTTTAGAAAGGGAAAAAACTAGAAACTACTTATTGTAGTTGTAAGAATTTAAAGAATTAATACTTACAAAGTCATGAAAACAGTGCCTGGCTCATAATATATGTCTATTTTTTTGGTATTATTATTATGCTAATCAATTTTTGTCAACTTCATGGAATTTTTTCATGTAAATGCTATTTTATTTATCACATAATTGCTGTCATTTGTCATATGTGGTTGGAACTATGCTTATATTAAATATTTATTATTGTTACTTTTGGCTGACATTTTCTAAGATGAATAAAAGACTTCATAAATCTGCACATAGGATACCACGTTCCCTAGACATTGTAATGTGACAATTTTTAGAGTAGAGAATAAGCTTCATTTTCTCGTACTCAAACTTCCTTAATATCTGAAGACCAAATTTCATAATTTATACCTGAAAGTTCTAGTTCTGCTTAGTTCTTATCTGCTTAGTTCTGACCCCATAAATTACAGGGTTGAGAGCAGGTGGGATGACAACATAAAAGTTGACAAGAATGTAGATGTATTGAAGAACATTTTGGCCAAACCGGTGGGTCATGAAGGAAAAAAACGCTGGAGTGTAAAAGGCCAACATTACACACACGTGAGAGCCACAAGTGCTGAGTGCCTTCATTCGGGCATCCCTGGAAGGGAGGCAGAAGACAGCATGGAGGATATAGACATAGGAGATGATAATGGCTATGATGTCAAACACCAAAATAGAGATGGCACATAAGCCATATATGATGTTCACCTTTATGCTGGTACAAGACAGGTGGGTAATGCCCATATGCTCACAGTATGTGTGGAGATGATTTGATGCCCACAGAAAGGTAACCTTAAGATGAGCAGAACGAAGGGGATTGCAATGGCTAAGGGTCTCAGGAGGATGATCAGTGCTATAACAGATACCACCTTGTTTGTCAACACCAGTGTGTACTGAAGAGGGTTACAGATGGCCACATAGCGATCATAGGCCATGGCCACGGGCACAGCCGACTCCATGCCAGTAGATAAGTGGATGAACAACATCTGAATGAGACAGCCCTCAAAAGTGATTTCTCTCAGGTTGAACCAGAAGATTCCAAGCATCTTGGGGATGGTGGATGTGGACAGGCCCATGTCAATAGATGACAGAATGGCCAGGAAGTAGAACATAGGATGATGGAGACTACGACCAGTCTGAATCACAAAAAGAATTGTAATGTTTCCCAATAATGCTGTCAAATATACAACACAAAATGGAAAAGCAATCCACATATGCATGTCTTCTAGCCCTGGAATTCCCAGCAGGAGAAAGAATTTGGGATGGAATTGTGTGTCATTGGATGGGACCATGTTTCCGTTGCACTTGTACTGCTGCATGTAACATAGACCAGATGTTTCATTCACTGAGAGGTGCCAGCTCTTCTTGTCCAATGTTACTGATTTCCTAAAGAATGATACAAAAATATGTTTGAACTTTTCTAAACACCCCATCCATCATTACGTAACTGTGGATTTTTTTTTGAAAACTGAAGTACATATTCTTATTGTTTGATCTCAACTGATCTATCAGATTCATTACATTTGTTCTCATCCATTTTAATAACATAATTAAGCTTTCATCAAGGACCAATAGAATATCATACAAATGGCTAGGTATTTGGTGTTCAGATCATACATAGTTAACCGTCTTTAAGGAAGTTCTAGCTTAGGAATTAAAATAATAATACAATGTATGGTTTCTCTGGGATTCTGACAAGTACGTTTTCCTTTCTATCTTATAGTCAATTGCTATAGCCTCTTGAGGTAAAATTTGCACAAAACCCTTTTAAATGTGTGAAACCTAATAGAAAAAACCACTAGGTGAACTCCTGGACCTCAAATCAGAAACATCATTGCAGTTAGGGAAGACTGTATTAAATGCAGGAAATCAAGACTCATGGTGGTTAAAATTGATGCAGTTGAGATGGCTTCACCATTAGATTTTACAATTGATTGTTTAAAACAGCAGAAGAGATAAGAATGACACTGCAAGAGCAATTTCATTCAAAACAGCACTAGCAATCAAAGATTGACTTGAATTATATGTAAAGAACTTAAATTTGAAAATTTTATGTAATGTGAACTTTTCCTTATAAAGCTGTGGTGGGAGATATTTTTAATACTTCTGTAGAAAGATCCAAAACAGTAGTAACAAAATAGTGCCAGGTTGCATTAAAATAAAGTAAATCTAATATCTGTGGATCATTAGCATTGTTCCTATTTCACATCATATGATAAAAAGGTCTGACTTTAAATTTTTGATTGACCTAAGTGGCTGTTCATGGCCACTCATCTTCTGCTATTTTCCCCACAGTTACATCCTCAATCTGTTTGCATATATGAATGTCCTACCTTTCAGTTATTGAACTCCAAGTCACAGTTGGACCACACCTCACATTTTTCCCACCCTCTTAAGGATTTTTCTTGTCACCTTTGTTCCAATGTCACATCAAGTTCTATAGCCCCTAGTTCAGTCTTTTTCTTTACAATTATTTATTTCCTGACAGCTTCACTTCTTCAACTCTCCAAACCAGATCCTTCGCATCTCTCTGCATTTTTCTTTCCTTGACTCTGCTGTCTCTTCGTTCGGCTGTCAATCCATCTGCCCCAGATTCAGCCCTGACCTCTGCAACCACTTCCCATCCAAGAGCTCCGGTTGCTGAGAGTTATTGGAGAAAAGCTACAGAATTATGCCAGTTGCAGTATCTGCAGACAGGTCATCCAGGACATGAAAATCCTTCCCATGTCCTTTAGATGGTTTCCTTTTACAGTTGTCTCAGAGAATATGCCGTACATGCACTTGTCTCACACCACAAGGTGTGAGATACATTTATTCTTTAACTTGCAGCACTTTCTCTTGTCTCTCTAGAAAATTAAGATGACCATGCAAGTGATATTTGCATCTTCTCACTCTTCCCTTCCCCAGTTGTAAGTGTTTTACTCCAGCCTGCTGCTAATAGAAACACCTCTGCTTTGATCTCATCTTTCAAGTCTGCATATACCACTCTTTATCCTTTTTGCTTTTTCCCATCTCTGTCTCTCTTATGTTTGCACCTTCTCCACCTGTTCAGTGTTTCCCCCCAAATTTTTGACCCATGTTTAATCTAATTTGAAAAAAATAGCAAGAATTTTGAAATAGTATATGTTATTTCTATTTACTCCTATTCACTTCTCAATGGGCTATAAAGAATGTAAACTGACTTCTACTTAAAAATGGAGTTTCTTTCATAAATAGTACCAAATTGTGTCCCTATTTCCAAAAGTTCTTGAATATAATTTGAACTTATGCTATTTATATCCTACAGGAAATACACTATTAGTGGTCATTTTTCTTCCCAACATCCCACCAGTCTTTTAGTGATTTAACAGACTTGTATCATTTCAGCAATTTTTGAGTATATGAAATTACTTTTTTAATAAACATCAAATCAATCTCAGTTTTTTTGTTTACTTTCCTAACATTTATTTGGGTCACCATTCTTTCTTTCTGGTTTACATTTTCAGATATTGCTGTTGCCATCTCCTCTCTTTGCTCTATGTTAAAGGAGCCCTAAAGAATGTTGTAAAATAAATCCCATAGAACACCATGTGTTTATGAGAAGTCAATGTGTCTCGTGTTCCTGTTTTGCTACAAAATATTTTTTCTGATAGCCACATGGAACTGGAAATTTCTGTAGTTCTTTTTTTTTTCCCTCTTAGGTATTTACAATGTATATCAGAACTATGAGATTCTCTCCTAAAGCAACTTTATTTAACTGGTGATTTCACAAATGTGTTTGACCAGCAAAATTCCTAAATGGAATATCTATAAAACCCATGAATGATAATATTTCAGGCTCTTAAGTTACAAAAGTGAACCTATGGTATGTCAAATTTTAAAAATGTTTCTGTGCTGTCTTCAACTGAGCATCAATTGTTTTGCCTCTGTTCTAGATGAATATATATCAGATAGATAATTTTCTAGGAAATAAAAGGAGAAAAAGGACACTCTAGACCTTGTTTTCAACACAGTGTCTAATGAATTTTTATAATATATTAACTTTTCTAGATCTTCACCAGCATGTGTTAAAACATATTAGGAGACCAGCATAAATTAAGAAATTTTAATCATATAATTGCAAAATTATTTAAGTTTTTGTTCTTGGCATCTATTGTTGTCATATTTGTGTTACCTTTCAATTAGGAAAACATTTAAAGCCATTTATAGAAATGAAATTTAGACAGACTTGCTTAATCATCTTCGTATGGATCTAGAAATGTTTGGAAAACTTTGGAATTTGTTTTGTAAATGATGAGTCAATGCTAAAATAAAAAACCCTTTTTTTGGTAATAGCTTTGGAAATACAAGGATTCTTGATCTGGTATTTTTATCTGTAAGTTATACGAAGGCATGAATTGTGAAATATTTATCTTGAGAGCTGAATGGAGGACAGAGGGGTATACAAAGTTAGTTAAAGTTCTGCATAATAGATATAGAATGGTGACTGCTATGAGAGGGCAAGACAGACAAGACTGAAGGTTAAGGTACAACCACAGGAAGCGAAGAAAAAAGTGAGTTGAATGACAAAGACTTCAAGAAAGGCACAGAAAGCAAGTTAGAAAGGTGTTTGCATAAGCACACACACATGCACACTTCACTTATCCAGATAAGAATAAGATTAAGAATGAAATTTATAAACCCTTTGTCATAGTATACACCTGACTGTGTAAATTATCTTGTTACACTCTGGGCTCCTTCCATATTCAGTCAGCTTTCCTTTTTTTCTCCATTCCTCTTGTCTATTTTATCTCTTCAACCTACATCTCAGTGAAATGACCACAATGAAATGGTTTCCGTCTCTTTGTTTCTTTGTTTGAAAATAAAAAAGAGTTACTGTCTTAGTGGATCCTTCTTGAACCCAAGGCCAGACTTACCAGTATAGCTTCTGGGCTTTTTGGATAAGCTAGTTCACCCACTTGCCCCAGAATGTTTCCATTTTCATCTGCTCTGACTGAAATGGAAGACTTACACTGTAACCATTGACCTTAAAATGGAGAGTCTCCAAACACTGGTGTTCTCTGGAGAAAACAAAATTGTCCAGAGGCACTGAGCTACATGCTCCATAAATATGAAGCATAACATCATTGGTTATTAAAAAAAAGAAAGAAGGAGAAGGAGAAGGAGAAAGAGGAGAAGAAGGAGAGAAGAAAAGAAAAAGTCCGGATTCTGAATGCTGTTTCCCAAGCTTAAAATGACTTGTGATAAACTGACTTATCTCTAGGCAGGAGCAGCTATGAGGAGGGCTTACCTCCCATTCTTTCTCTTCAAGATCCCTTTAGTTCTACATTCCCTCTCATGAGCCCCACATAAAAGGCCAGGTCACCCGAAAATCTGGGGTGATTTTATGTAAGGGATTGGCAAGTCATTCTGTTTTTTGTTTTTTTGTTTTTTTCCCATTACCAAATTATTTATCTTGCTGGGTATCTGGTCAATTTCTCCAAAATTTACCTACCTCTCCCTCTCACCCCCATGATAAACACAATTCAATCTTCAATACTATCAGGAAAAAATTGAAGCCCACCTAGTATCTATCATTTCATGGAGTATTCATTAGAACTAGGATGTGAGAGATATTGGGTCCGCAGCTCCAAGAATGCAGGAGGAACAATAAAAATGGCCAACGGGCCATCAACTTCCAGGCCGCCCCTTTTCCTTTACCCATGACTCTCCCACGGGAAGGACATATGCTGAGGACATGTCACCATAAGTAACCCGATATCTATGCAGGAAACAGGAACATCAGGACTCCCCCTACCCTCTAGTCACCAAATACCTTACTTTATATGGCTATGAACCTATGCCCTGTCTTACCAAATAAAAGACCCTCTTGACTCCCTCCTGGGCGTGACTTCCCCAGACTCTCCTCTCCTGAGTCATGGAACCTCGCTCAAGGGTGCCTTTAATAAACTTTGCCTTGCACCTCTTTCGCCTGGAAAACCTTGCAAGAGGTAATATAATTAAAAAAAAAAAAAAAAAAAGACTAGTTATTTTGAACACAAATCCTCTCTGCTTCCTGGTTCTTCTTCTTCTTCTTCTTCTTTTTTTTAAAGATGTTATTTATTTACTTGACAGAGAGAGAGAGAGGACAAGTAGGCAGAGTGGCCAGCAGAGGGAGAGAGAGAAGCTGGCTCTCCACTGAGCAGGAAGCCCCATGCAGTCTCAATCCCAGGACCCAGGGATCATGACCTGAGCCAAAGGGAGCTGCCTAACTGACTGAGCCACCCAGGTACCCCCACTTCCTGGTTCATGTTGATAGTAAAATGAGACAGGGTTTAATTTACTGGTGAGAAGAGATCTAGGGAAAGAAGCGTGAAATACCAAAAATTGATTAAATAGATGGACTTTGAGAGAAACTATGTGAGTTTGAATCCCATCTTTCCTACTTAATGCACATATGAGTTTGGGAAAGAAATTTAAACTCTTTGTCTCCATTTCCTCCTCTTATAAATGAGTAGGATAATACCTAGTGCAAAGCATTGCTGAGGAGATTAAAAAAGGTAATACTTGTATAACACTTAAAACATTTCCTGATATATAGTAAGAAATTTGTAATGGTTTATTGATAGTACACTAAACCACTTAACTAACACTTAGTATTTCCAGGCAAGGATATTTTCTGGAAATTGATACTGACAGGAGTTGCCATGAAGAAGTCTCCTAGATTCACTTTTGGAGTCATACGGGAGTTGATAAATGTGACATCATTTTCCTTCCTAGATTTATTGTCAATAAAGAACAAAACATACAGGTACAAAGAAGAACTCAGCATTATTTCTGAGTAAAAGCTGTGTATTTCTTTGTTAAGCTGTGCATCTAAACTGGTAAATTGGGCTTTTTAACAATCTTTGCCCTCTCAAACCCCCCCAATTTAACTTATCTCAAAAGTCAGGTTTTTGTTTGGAGGGGCAGAGCCTTATCAAGAAACTTATGGAACTCCTGGATTTTGGAGAGTGATACTGGGATCTGCAATGTCAACTGTCATGTGACAATTAAGTCTGTGTGTTTCTAGATTCTCTATACAGTACATTTACCATTTTTGTTTATTCCTTTGTCAGTTATATTCTTTCATAATTTCAACAGTGTATTAAAATGTTGATATTTCGTAGAACATATCCTGTTTCTCTCTCCTAGGCCTGTAAGGTAATTTCTGCCTAATTGATTTTCTATGTGCTTTTTTTTAAAGTTTATTTATAACACTGTAGGTTATAGAAAAATGCAAATGTAGTACAGAGAGCTTTGATATAAATGTATACATAATCTCCCCCATCAGTAACATTTTACACTATCATGGTCATTTGTTATAATTAATAAAACAGTATTAACTAAAGTTTATGTTTCATTAAAATTTATGTTATTCAGATTCCCTTACTTGTAGCTGATGTTCTTCTCTAGTGGGATCCCACCCAGAATACCAAATTACATATATAAGTTATATCTACTTAGGGCTCTTAGGGTCTCTTGACTGTGACAGTTACTCAGGCTTTTCTTAGTTTTGATGACTTCACAGTGTTTAAAAGTGCTAGTCAGATTTTAGGGGCACCTGGGTGGCTCAGTGGATTGAGCATTCAACTTTTGATTTTGGTTCAGATCATGATATCATGGATCCTGGAATCGAGCCCCGCATTGGGCTCCCTGCCTTGCCTGGAACTTGCTTAAATATTCTAATCCTCTGACCTTCCTTCCCCTCCCCGACCCCTCCCCATGCACACCCTCTATTTCTCTCAAATATTTTTTTTTTCTTTAAAGAAGTACTGGTCGAGTTTTTGTAAAATATCCCTTAATTGAGGTTAGTCTGATTATTTCCTCCATGACTAGACCAGAATTATGTGATTGGGGAAGAAGATCAAAGAGGTAAAATACTAATTATGTCAAAATAGATCAAGGATACATACTATCAACACGGTTTATCACTGTTGTTATTGAGCTTCATCACCTGCTGAGGTCGTGTTTGTCAGGGTTCTCTTTCTCCTCCATTTCCAAGTTTTCTCTTTGCAAGTAATTTACAATGTGTAGCCCACAAATTAAACAGTGAGTAGTTACGCTCCTCGTTGAACGTCAAACATCCTCATATATTGTTTGGAGGGTTTTTTCATTTGTTTGTTTGCTTTTGCCTGGAGAGAATCTATTCCCCCATTTGTTTATGTATTCAATCATTTATTTTTATCCGTAAGGACTCAAATATTTATTTTATACTTTAGGCTGTAATCCAATATTACTTTTTTTTTCACATTGCTCAGCTTTGACTATTGGGAGCTCTTAGAGTTGGCTCCTGTGTCCCTTTGTCTTACCCTCATAACTGTGTGTTCTTTTGGAGGGGCAGGGTCACTTCTTTACTTTCTGGGACCATGAGATTCTACAGGCATATCTCATATATCACCTGCCCAAATCTTAGAATGTGATATTTCTCCAAGGATTACTGATACCTTTTATTGGACAATGGTATTAGAAACAAAGTTTTGGGTGTTGGACGTACTTTGCTATTGGGGTGTCATTGGTTTAAACCCTCTCACCCGGTATAGCAAGGAAATATAGGAGTATATGCTAACCTGTGTGTATATACCCATATTTATAAATATTTATCATCTATTTATCTATCATCTTTCTATCATCTGCCATCTACCTAAAACTAAACATGGTAATGTCTCTAACTCTAATCTGTTACCACATGAATTGTTCTAATATCCTCTCATGCTTCTCTGTGAACTCAACTCCAAAAAAATAAGAAACCTAGTCCTCATTATATGTCGTACATTTACATAATTGTTCAATAACACTATGCATATGTAGATGCATTGGAATTGTTAACCTATAACTCCATGAGGGAAAAATTGCCCTAGAGAGTACAGTGCTTTATTATAGCTCTTTTTGCCTTTGGTGTCAGACTCCACTCTTTTCCAGAATTGTTGGGGGCCTCGTGCCTAGAAGGGGTTAACCCAATAGAGCAACAGTTCTTGGGAATCCCTTCAACCAAGGACCTTCACAGGTAGCGAGCTATTTCAGGAGTGCCACCATGTCTCCCTGGTGATTGTTATGAGAACTTTGTGAGGTTTGGCTTGTTGCCATTGCAGCTGCTGTCTCAAGACTAAGCTAATAAGGCTCCTGTGTTTTGTGAATATTGAGTTATGGCCTAAGTGTCCAAACCACGAAGGTCGAGACTGTCTGATATCTCTGCATGGCCAGCTATTCTCAGGCCAAAATAGAAACTAGCACCAGATGTACAGGAGGTGATTCTCTTACTGTGTGGTATAAATCAGAACTCTGCAAAATAAACTTTGGCACTTGCTTGACACGTTCGCCTGTGTCCCTCCTGTTCCCCACATTCCCTTTCTTCATTCTCCTATCCTTCAACCCTGTTCATTCTTGTCGCACCGGCGGCGACACAGAATTACTTGGGTTAAAAAAATGTTTTCATCCATCCTAGTGAGGTTTTTTTCCCCTTCCATTTTGAATATACAATATTTCTCATACTATGCATTTCATCATGGAATCCCCTGAACTCCTCCATGATTTTTTTTTTCAACTTGCAGACATTAAGATCATCTATTGTGTTTCAAAATTCTAAGGGTTTTTCCAAATGTATATCATACATCCACCTTTACAGTATCATATAGAATAGTTTCACCAACATAAAAACTTCCATGTGCATCACATATTCAATATCTCCCCAGTCCTCCCCCTCCTGGCAACTATGGATATTTTTTGTGATTTCTTTGGTTTTGCTTTTTCCAGAATATATTTTCGCTAGAGTCACACAAGGTGAAACCCTTTCAGATTGGCTTCCTTTACTTCAGAAAATGCATTTAAGATTCATCTGTGTGATTTCATGGTTTAGCATCTTATTTCTTATTAATGCTGAATATATCCATGTGTTATGTATCTGGATATACCATAGTTTGGATATTCATTCACCTATTGAAGGGCATTTTTGCTGCTTCCAGTTCTTTATGAATAAAGTTGTTCTAAGTATCCACATGTAGATTTATAGTTGGACATAGTTTTCAAAACCATTGGACAAATTCTTTAGAATGTAATTGTTGGATCATATGGTAAGACTATATTTACCTTTGTAAAAAAAACTCCAAACTTTTTTCTAAATGATTGTGCCATTTTGCATCTCCACTAAAAATAAATGAAAAGTTCTATTACTTTCTTTGCATGCTCACCTACCTATGATACTTCCTTACTGATTTATTTTTAGTTTTAGCCATTTTTAGAGGTGTGAAGTGGAAACTTATTACATCTTTTAATTTGTAATTCCTTAATGGTAAAATATACTGAGCATCTTTTCATGTGCTTTTTCAATCTGTATATTTTCTATGTGGGGTGCCTGGACAAGTTTTAATTGGTTTATTATTACTTTTTTAAAGTTACATATGTTTTACTTGAAGGTTTTGATTTTTTAATCAAACTGAGGGAGATCTCCTCTATTCCTTGTTTGCTGTGTGTTATTATAAGTATGTGTTGTTGTTGTTGTTTTAAGAAAATACATTTTTTAACCATTGATATGGTCAATATCAATTTTTTTTTCTTTAGGCTGATATTCTACGTTACATTGTTTGTTTTTGAACATTGAATCAATCTTGTATATCAAGAATAAACACCATTGGTCAATGCATACTTACTTATTCTGGTAAATTGTTAGTTTTAATTTAATAATATTTCATTGGGGATTTTTGCATCTATTCATGAGAGATAATTTTGAGACATGGTCTATATAGATAGCTATAGCTAGATATAATCTCTATGTATGTTTTTGGACATATTTAAATGATTTGTTATTATATGTCCAGCTTCATAATATAAGTATTTTTTAGCTTCTATAGTCTGGAAGTGGTTTTAAAGAATTGATGTAATTTCTTTCTTTCGTGATTGGTAGAATTCATCAGTGAAACCCTCAGAACCTGATTGTTTTGGAAGGTTATTAAATAGTTATACAACTTATTTAATAAATATGGAGATATTTAGGTATTTGGAACTGCAAATTTTCTCCTGTTGGCCTTATATCATTTGTATATATCCAGCTGACCATTGAGCAATATGAGTTTGAACTATGTAGATCCACTTAAATACTGTACAACACTATACATGTGTTCTCTCTTCCTTTAAGATTTTCTCAACAACATTCTATTTCCTCTACCTTACTTTAGTATAAGAATATGTATATAAAACATATAACTTACAAAAATAGGTGTAATTGACTGTTTATATTATCAGTAAAGCTTCAAGTCAACAACAGGCTAATAGTAGTAAAGTTTTGGGGGTGTCAAAAGTTATAAGTGGAATTTTGGCTGCATGGGGGTGGGGAAACAGTGCTCCATTTTCTGTGTTGTTTGGGATCAAGACCCACCAACATAGAGTTTGGAGGTGCTGACCCTATATATAGAACTAAAAGATATTTTCAACACTGTTGTTGCTAAACTCTGCTTGGCTTTTTAATTGTATGGAATTTATGGAAAGGAACCTTGAGAGACGGTTGGAGACAATGAACATTAGGACTATAAAAGACATGGTTAGGATAAGAATAGATAATAGCTGTTAAAATTTTAATAGCAAACATCATTACTTACAGATTGGCATACCTGAATCTTATCATTCAGATAACTGGAAATATGTACGAACTTTCCCTCAAAAGGTAAAACACTGAATTTAGTTTCTTTGAGGAATCCTGTTGGTAATCCTGTGTGGCTTTCAAGATAAGGGGCCTCATAATGGATGGAGATTTAAAATCAACTTATAAAAATAATTTATAAATGGAAAGATATCAATCTTTATTTTATGAATTTTATTCTTAAATATTACTAAATTTGAGTTGTGCTTAAAATGAAACACAACATCCAATTGAGGAAAACACTGGGAAGAACACTGTTGCTGTTCTTTTGAAAAAAGAGGCCATCAAGAGCTTAGAATGTACATCTTTCTGTCTCTAAGAGAAAAGAGCACTTAATGTGCTCAAGATGCTCCAGGAAGTAAATTCTTCAGATAATTATATTTAGATATCCTTGTGTCACCTTGCACTAATTCCTTTCAGAAAGTGTTTACCGATGTCTCTAGTCCATGCTCCTTGCTGACAGATAACCTTCCATACTTCTAAACCCTGAAGGTACATGTTCTGGATCAGTCATGTTGCAGAGTTGTACAGTCATTTTTGTTCCATCAGATGGCAAACATGCCATAGGAAAACTTGTTCCTAGCCTCCTGAGCAGTTGCTTTTATGTTCTGTCTCATGATTTTTTATGTACACATCAGTTTCTGCTCACAACAAATTGAGGAAGATTAATAAAAAGATCTTTGATCCCCAGAAATCAAGGAAGAGATACGTTCCTAAAAGATTACACAAAAATACTCATAAGAATATCTAACAAATTCTTGTAAAAGTAGGGGAACTTTGAAAATTTATTTTCTACCTGAACTTGTCTGAGATCCATCTACTTTTGCAAAGCACGGGATCAAAAAGGATGCATGTATGTTGTAGTTCACAAGGAAAGAGGGCTTTGGAGAGGCAGAAATAGTGGTATAGATAGAATTTTGTCTAAATACACTTAGCAAACAAACACACACACACACACACACACACACACACACACACAACACCACACCCCCTTGTAAGGAAAAAAATCTAATTAAATATAACTCAAATTCACTATTAGAATTCCATATATTCAAGCTTCTCTTAAAAACAAGATTTTCATTCTTTAACACAAGTTTTCATGTACTTGTTTCAGGTATGTTTGCCTCATGCTTCTCCAGAAAGGGTGGTGGTGGCACAGTGACGGTACATAGTGCCTACAGGGTTTTATGAAGAATAAGTAAAAAGATGCTAAAATGAAAGGCAAAAACTGGAGACATTTAAAAAAACAAAAAACTGCACTAAATACCCCAGGATTGTTCCCAGTGAAATCAGATATATCTAAGTTTTTCACAGAAATCTATGAATACCTTTCTTATTTTACATTCAAATTTAGTTCTTTGTTTCAGAGAAAACAAGGCAATTGACATAAACTAAGTGTGCCAGCTGGAATACTAACCTATTTTCAAACATAGAGAGATGGAGGTTCACTAAATCTCCATACTTAAAAGGAAAAGGCTCTAGTGGGATTTTCCCCCTACTCTAAGGGAACCCAATATTCATAAAAATAAGCACTCCACACCAACAGGGAGAGGAAACATTGAGATTTAAGAACAGAAAGCATTCTCCAAAGTTGTTCCTTTAGGAATTATAGGATCTCTTGATATGAGGAGCATTTAAAAACAATCAACCTAGAGTTGGGTCAAAATCAACTTCTTTCAGTTCTGTCCACACCTTCAAGAGCTAAGGAAACAAGGGATTCTATGTTGAGGTGAAAACGCGGATCACACACTCACGAATTTGCTTTGTCCTCACACCATAGATGATAGGATTGAGGGCAGGTGGGACAACCACATAGAGATTGGCAACTAGGATGTGGACATAACGGGGAATTTTTTTTGCCAAATTGGTGGGTAAGGAAGGAGAAGAGAGAAGGAGTATAGAAAACACACATGACCCCAACATGTGATCCACATGTACTCAGAGCTTTGTGACAAGCATCTCGAGATGGGAGGCAGAAAACTGCACAAAGGATGTAGGCATAAGAGACTCCAACCAATGCCACATCTAAAATAAGAAAAGAAGCCACAAAAAGCCCATAAATAGCATTAATTTGAATGCTGGCACAGACCAACTTGGCAATGCCCATGTGTTCACAGTAGGAGTGAGCAATAATTCGAGTCTCACAGAAGGGCAGACGATGGGTTAGGTAAAGAATGGGCAACATAAGCAAGACAGGGCACATTATAATACCCACACCAATGCCTGCTAGCACTTGGGGTGTCAGGGTGGTTGTGTAATGGAGTGGCACACAGATAGCCACATAGCAGTCAAAAGCCATAGCCAAGAGAACAGCGACTCCATTCCTGTAAAGGTGTGTATCAGAAACATCTGAGCCACACAGGCTCCAAAACCAATTTCATGTGCATCAAACCAGAAGATACCCAGCATTCTGGGCACTGAGCTTGTGGAGAGCGCCAGATCTATGACTGATAAGATGGCTAGAAAGTAGAACATAGGATCCCGCAGAGTACGGTCAGACCAGATGATCAGCAAAATCGTAGCATTGCCCAACAAAGCCATTAAGTAAATGGAGCAAAAAGGCAGGGAGATCCAGCCATGGGAACTCTCAAGTCCTGGGATGCCTGTAAGAAAGAAGGTGTCTGGGTGGAAAGTGGAAGTGTTTGTGTGGAACATCTTGCCACGGATGAGATGAGAAGTAGTTGACTACTCTAGAAAGAAACACAAGAGCATATCTCAAAACTTTCCAGTAGGCTTAATTTTTATCTGTAGTTTTCTTATTATAAAAGCTAATGCTGGGAGGCCTGGGGGTCTCAAACATTTGTGTCCAACTCTTGATTTTAGTTTAGGTCATGATCTCACAGTTGTGAGACTGAGCCCACATCGGGCTCTGACTGGGCATGAGCCTGCTTAAGCATCTCTCTCCTTCTCTCTCTGCCCTTTCTCTTCTTTCTCTCTCTATGATAGAAAGAAAGAAAGAAAGAAAGAAAGAAAGAAAGAAAGAAAGAAAGAAAGAAAGGGAAAAGAAAGATGGATAAGGAAAAGGAAAAGAAAAGAATAACCAATGCTAAAATGAGTTCAAAGTAATACGCGGCAACAGACTTAGCACTCTTCAAATGGAAGGAACATTAACTTCATAAAAGGTCTCCCTCCCTTTCAAGTTTTGGACAATAATATCTTATATTCCTTTGCTGAAGCCCCAAATAAAACCTGAAATGAATTTTAAAAACATAAAATGGCTTATATCTATTCTGAAATATCAATCTTCTTTGAAGACAAAGTTCACTTTACCTAAACACATCAACACAAAATCACCAAGCAACAGTACAGACAACTGCACACAGAATATGACAATATAAAAGGAATATAAGCGTACCTAAAGCTATAGAATGATAGTAAATACAACAAGATTTCATTAACTGTTTTGTTCAGTATTCAGTATACATTGATACATATTTAGAAAACCAGATCCAAAATAATCTGGTCGTTTTGATGACTGCATCCCTCCATATGTACTCAGATGCCCCCACAGATGTGCTGTGCTGAATCTCAGATATAATAAGAGTTGCACAAAGATGGACACACCGTACACTGTACTGTGCATCAGATATGAAAAGATACACACAAAGATAGTAAAATTCTGCAGCTAGAAATTACCTCCAGGAGAGAAACACATCTCTTTGTTATAACATTCTGATTGGAATTAATAAAGAATCCCAAGATTTCTGTTGGTTGCCAAATTCTCAAAAATGTCCCCATATATCCAGCAATTCTACCCATCCTTGTAGTGTGTGTGGGGAGGGGGGAGATTTGGGGGAAGAATAGTGAAAATCTATATTGAAAGAAGAAGCTTTGAGAGAAGTAAAGATTTGTTTCCAATTATAATCATGGTGGTCAACATCAGGCTTAAGAAATACATGTTCCTGATTTACCACACTGTAGTTATGATCCCTCTCTGTTTCTCCTTTTCTCCATCTTTCCATCCTTCCTTCCTCCTTTTTTCTATCTTTCCTTCTTTCTTTCTCCTTATAGAAAAAAAAAGCAGAGATAAGATATCACTATAGAAAAAAAAGGAAAGTATAAAAAAGATAGGAAAAGAGGGGAGGAAAAGTGAAAAAAAGAAGACAAGAAAGAAAAACATAAGGAATCATAAGGGAAAGAAGATAGGAACGAAAGTAGGAAAGAAGGTCATCTCAACTCTAATTTACTCTTGAGAAAAGTGACAGAGAAATGTCCAAATTTGGAGAAATATTTTATTAATAACATTTAAAAAACAGAGATTCTCCAACTAGGTAAGTCCTGCAAGGCTGTACATAATGTTCATCCGCAGGCTGCTTATGTCTCTGCTTCCCTCTTTGTAATCAATTTTATAAATCTGCACTTACTCTGGGCCCTTGAAGAGCCTATTTTTAAATTAGTATTTTGGAAGACCATGCCCTAATACACAATTATCACTGAGAATTGAGATAATTTGTACCACAACTTTAAGTTCCTTCTACAGGGACTTTATAAATTTAAAAATTTAAATTGTCTCAGTGTAATACAGTAAGACTTCTTTCAGTCAGAAGATCTTTCTACAGTAGTGAGATAAAATATATTAGCTTAATAAATTCAGCTGTAGTCTGTTCCTTAACTTTTAGACAAGAGTCTCTGGTCACTATTCATCTCCATCACACATTTAATAGGAAACTCACCTCCAGCAGGAATAGGGCTAGAGAGCTCCAGTATATCTACTAAAGGGAATAAGGTTTTATACTACCCATATTTAGGGTCCTTGGGGGCCTGTCTGAAAACAAAGCCAACTCAAATTCCCTGCATGAACCAGAACTAATGCCCAAGAGTCTCCTGAGAAAGATCCCATTCTCTGCACCTGATATAAAGAGACTAATAGATTGCAGACATACACCCACTTTCCCCACCTACATCTTGTCGATAAGAATCAGAGGGGCAAAACAAATGCTACCAAAAATACTCATATGAAATATGAAGTGAACAGAATCTCTTACTGTGTAAATTTTGCATTGTTTTTTATTAGATATTATAACAGTGCAGATTTAGAACATTAATGACCAATACATGTATCTCCCCTCCCCATACCCGTGCCTTAGGAATCTCAATAATTTATTAACATATCATAGCTAACAAATAAGACAAAATTTGTTTCTTTTCTATGTACTATTAGTCTTACTGGCTTTCTTCTTTATTTAAATTTAATTAAATAACATATAGTACATCATTAGTTTTTGATGTAGCGTTCAATAAATCATTAGTTCTGTATAACACTCAGTGCTCCTCACATCACATACCCTCATTAATGCCCATCACCTGTTACCCAATTCCCTCACCACCTCCCTTTCTGCAACACTTTTGCTTTGCTGTGCAGAAGCTTTTTATCCTAATGAAGTCCCAAAAGTTCATTTTTGCTTTTGTTTCTCTTGCCTTTAGAGACGTGTCTTGCAAGAAGTTACTGTGGCCAAGGTCAAAGAGGTTACTGCCTGTGTTCTCATCTAGAATTTTGATGGATTCCTGTCTCACATTCAGGTCTTTCATCTATTTTGAGTTGATCTTTGTGTATGGTGTAAGAGAATGGTTGTTTCATTCTTCTGCATGTGGCTGTCCAATTTTCCCAGCATCATTTATTGAAGAGACTGTCTTTTTTCTATTGGATATTCTTTACTGCTTTGTCGAAGATTAGTTGACCACAGAGTTGAGGTTCCATATCTGGGTTCTCTATTCTGTTCCATTGATCTGTTTGTTTTTGTGCCGGTACCATGCTGTCTTGATGATCACAGTCTTGCAATATAGCTTGAAGTCAAGCATCATACCCCCAGCTTTGGTTTTCTTTTTCAACATTCCCTTGGTGATTTGGAATCCTTTTTGATTCCATACAAATTTTAGGATTGTTTGTTCAGTTCTGTAAAAATGCCAGTGATATATTTTTTTTCTATACAAGCCATTTATTGGAAATGCCAACTATATGTAGGATAAAGTCAGTGCTACATGCTTATCAGTAACAGTATAAAAATAGAACCAGTGGAAACCTTTGTACAACTATAATGATACTCAAAAGAGAAATGTGTCGTTTTATAATGCTTCACACAGACGAATTCAAGTTTGGAGGCACCTAAATAAAAATACTATATATTTCTTTAAAAAACACTATGTACAATTGAAGCATAAACAAGTTTTACAAAGTACTGGTTATGCAGGTTGTAGAAAACACTTGCATAGGACATGAAATCAGTTTAAGAAAAATTTCTGAGCCTTTAGCATTGAAGGCACTTGACTTTATACCAGTAACAGCACAACCACAAGAAATGCAGTGTTGTACAAGTTACCACCTCTCTGCGGACAGATATGGTACACAAACAGCAAGTGGGGTTCAGGGAACATTATCTTTCAGCTACCCCATCTAAGAGCAGGGTTCCATACCACCTGCCCATGGAACCCAGATACACAGTCACGTGGAGGTACATCATGAAGCATCCAGAGCTTATTGTGTCTCTTAGGATCCACGTAAACACACAAACATGAGATGTTATTTTCAAGACACACACTTGCAAGGAATCTTTCTATAGAAATAGCCACAGCATTATAATATTCAGAAGAATGTGGAAGATTGACACATAGTCTTGAGGGTTTTCTGAAGGAAAAAAAGAAATCCCAAGACTTGCCAATAAAACAATTACATAACAGCTATTGCAATCTATAGGACAAAAGGACAACTTAACATTTCATAAAACATTGTTCATACAACAGTGTTAATGGAAAATAGTAAAATACCTTTTAGTGTGTGACGTAACGCTTTTAGTCAGGTTATGTGTAATGAGGTTTGAAAGTAAACCACTTAGTAGACAAAGTAAACCATTGCAGAACCGGGAATAGCACCCATCACTGCTGCTTTAATAGTAACTTTCAACAGAAAGCTGAAAGTCAACCAAATAAAAATTTAAAAAAAAAGAAGTCAAATAAATATTTCCCTTCGAGTTCGTTTCTAAGGTAAAAACACGAATGCTTCAGAACTGCAAAACAAGTGCTTCATGAAACACGTTTCCCCCTGAAAGGCAAATTACAAAAGAAAATCCCTATTTTGCTGTGTAGTAACTGAGAAGTGTTCCCCCTTCCCCTGCAGAGACCATCGCGCGTCGAGGTCAGCCATGAGCCCCTGTGGCCCCCACCGCCCCCCGTCACGCTCTGCAACATCACCAACATTCACATGGACAAGGGCTGCCCCCTGCCAGGATGTGAACAACCAGTCAAGAGAAAACCCAATACGAGGTGGCAATTATAGTAATAAGACTTGGTGAGGATGCAAAATCAAGAATTAGGTAATGTTTCACAGAGAGCTCTACAAAAAGATTCAAATATAAAGAACTTGTTAAAAATCCTTAAAATCCAACTGGTTCTGGAAATGCCAGGAGAGCTTAGGTCTAGGGGCATGTGCCTAGAAGGAGCTAATGGGGCATGGGAGGAAGGCCATGGTGCATGGAAAACGCAAACAGCTGCTTTTCACTGATAGTTTTTGCCTTTCGTGCTATTTCTTTTAGAGTCACAGGTGACTCTGAACTTATCGACCAAAATCACAAAACTAAAAAAAAATATAAGAAGAGGACCACCAGCATCTTGAAGAAACATAGATCTTCTCTTCCTGCTCCAGGAGTGAAACAGTAATTCTCTAAACAGTGGTATGGCGGGCACCAAAGGTGACGATTGTCTCATGGCCTGATTATCTGTGGCCTCGAAAGGAGATCTGGTATTTGGAGATTTGGTTCTCATGAAATTTCTAAACCGAGTGAAATGCCAGGTCCTGGGGCCTAAATTTTATATTATACATACCTTTTTTATCCCTAAGACCAATCTTACTCAGACTTCACATTTATCTTAGCACAACATTAACAGAATTGTAATGCCCAATAAGCACTTCAGAAGGTCGGAGAGGTGGGTTCCAAAGCCAGAGGCACACAGCTATTCACTCTACCCTAGCCACCACACTTCACAAGATCCAGCCGAAGGCCACTGACACCTACCCTAGCACACACAAGCCACACCTGCTTACCCTCTGCAGGTCACACCTGTCCACCGCCCCACAGATTAAAGCAAGTTCCTCTCTATACACAATTTAGATCAGCTACTAAATTCTTAAAAGCAAACTTCATCAGTTAAAGTAGAAACAGTGGCCACTTATTTTTATGTTTGGGGGATATGAAAGAGTACTTAATAAGTTTTCAGGAAAATGACATCAAACAGCTCTTGTCTGACATTTTAATAAATACAGGTCAGAGATGAGAAAGCTTTTTCCCACCCAAATCAGCTCTACTCACCCTTATTTCCAGTACCAGCACAGTACAGCCTGAATTCAGAATAGAAATTTAGAACTATATCAAAATAATTCATATCAATACATGTATATAAATACACAGGGAGGAATATGATGGAATTAACAATTTTTGTTTCTGAAGAGAGACACTGAAGTTGCCAATGATATTTTGATGGGGATTGCACAGAATGTGTGGATTGCTTGGCCAACATAGACATTTTAACAATGCTTATTCTTCCAATCCATGAGCATAGAATATTTTTCCATCACTTTGTGTCTTCCTCAACATTTTTCATAAGTGTTCCGTAGTTTCTCACATATAGACCCTTTACCTTTTGGTTAGGTTTATTCCTAAGAAGAATTTTAAAAATTCATGGAAACTAATGATAATGAAAACAAATCAGTTCAAAACCTCTTGGATACAGCAAAGGCTGTCCTAAAAAGGAAGTACATAATAATTCAAGCCTCTCTCAAAAAATTTAAAAAAAATTTCCAAATACACAAGGTAACACTACACCTAACAGAGGTGGAGAAAAAAAAAAAAAAAAAAAAAAACGTTAAAAAAAAAAAAAAAAAAAAGCTTGGGGCACCTGGGTGGCTCAGTGGGTTAAAGCCTCTGCCTTCGGCTCAGGTCATGATCCCAGGGTCCTGGAATCGAGCCCCACATCGGGCTCTCTGCTCGACATGAAGCCTGCTTCCTCCTCTATCTCTGACTGCCTCTCTGCCTACTTGTGATCTCTGTCTGTCAAATAAATAAATAAAATCTTTCAAAAAAAAAAAAAAAAGCTTAAACCAAGCAGGAGAAGAGAGATAATGAAGATTAGAGCAGAAATCAGTGAAATACAAACCAGAAGAAAGTAGAATAGATCAATGAATTTAGAAGAGATTCTTCGAAAGACTTAAGATCAATAAACCTCTGGCCAGACTTATCTAAAGGAAAAGAGAAAAGATCCAAATTAATAAAATCATGAATGAAAGGGGAGAGGTCATGACCAACACCAAAGAAAGGACCCAAATTAATAAAATCATGAATGGAAGGGGAGAGATCATGATCAACATCAAGACAATTTTAAGACCATATTAGGATCACCTATATGCTAACAAATTAGATAATCTGGAAGAAATGATTGCATTCCTGAAAACTTATTAACTACCAAAACTGAAACAAGAAGAAATAGAAAATCTGAATAGACAAATAACCAGCAGGGAAATGGAAGCAGTAATAAAAAACCCATTCATTCTTCAGCAAGTTGCTTTTTTTTTTTTTTTAAGATTTTTTATTTATTTATTTGACAGACAGAGATCACAAGCAGGCAGAGAGGCAGGCAGAGAGAGAAGGGGAAGCAGGCTCCCTGCTGACCAGAGAGCCCGATGCGGGGCTCGATCCCAGGACCCTGAGATCATGACCTGAGCCAAAGGCAGAGGCTTTAACCCACTGAGCCACCCAGGCACCCAGCAAATTGCTTTTTAACCTCCAAGTGTTTGCATTCCTTCCAAATTTTTCCTTTTGTTTGAGTTCTAGTTTCAAAGCATTGTGGTCTGAAAATATGGAGAGAATAATCTCAATCTTTTGGTATCACTTGAAACCTGATTTGTGACCCAGTATGTGATCTATTCTAGAGAAAGTTCCATGTGCACTCAAAAAGAATGAATATTCTTCTGTTTTAGGATGGAATGTTCTGTATATATCTTTGAAGTCCATCTGGTCCAGTGTGTCATTCAAAAGCCCTCATTTCTTGGCTGATCTTCAGTTTAGATAATTTGTCCATTGGTGTGAGTGCAATGTTGAAGTCATTCATGTATTCATGAAGCTATTCATGTATTATTATCAGTGTGTGTCTTTACTATGGTTATTAATTGGTTTGTATAATTGACTGTTCCCATGTTGGGACACAAATATTTATAATTGTTAGATATTCTCGTTGAATATACCCCTTAAGTATGATATAATGTCCTTCTTCATCTCTTATTAGTCTTTGGATTGAAGTTATTTTGTCTCATATGAGTCTGGCCAGATTGTTATCCCAGCTTTCTTTTGAGGTCCATTAGCATGGTAAATTGTTCTCCATTCCCTCACTTTCAGTCTGGAGGTGGCTTTAGGTCTAAAATTAGTTTTTTGACAACATTTGGATGGGTCTTGCTTTTTTATCCAATGTGATACCCTGTGTCTTTTGTTTGGAGCATTGAGCCCACTTACATTCAGAGTAAATATCAAAAGATATTAATCTAGTGCCATTGCATTGGCTGTAAAGTCCTTGTTTCTATAGATCGTCTCTGTTTCATTTTAGTCTATGTTACTCTTGGGGTCTCTCTTCACTTAAAGGATCCCCCTTAATATTTCTTGCAGAGCTGGCTTGGTGGTCACATATTCTTTCAGTTTCTGTCTGTCCTGGAAGTTCTATATCTCCCTTTTTATTCTGAACAACAGCCTTGCTGGACAGTAAAAGTCAATAAAAATTAATTTAACATAAAAATAAAATAACATAAAATGTACTTAAAGAGATGAAATACATGAACGTCAAAGAACAGAAAGATTTTACTCTAATATTATGAAATAACAAGTCAAAATTTATTCTTCAACATCATGAATAAAAAATAGAAGTGAAATTACATTACTTAATCATAGAACAATATAAGAACACTATTTACCATAGTTTCTATTAGGATGGTAATGCACTAAGGAAACCACTGACTGGGAGATGATATTCCCACTGAATATATCAGTTATATCATTTTTTTTTTAAATTCACAATGGTAGCTTACACCACCACATACATCTAACAGCAGCTTTCTTATACTATGATTAATAGCAAGCACATAATTTATTTTATCCTTTATTGGATTGATTCATTCAGCATTCATTTATTGAGTAGATGAGTGATTCACTCTGTGAATAACTGAGCGGATACACAAAGTAAGATCAATTTCTTTATGGCTCAGGAGGAGAGAAAATGAAATGCACTCACTACAAGTCATTATAATATCAAGTTGTAAGAGAACAAATCATAAGTGCCAAGAAAAGTAAACCGAGAAAAGTTAAGTATTGTTCTACCTTCAACAGTGTGAGAGAAGTTTCCTTAAAATTTGCAGACATGTAAAAATTCACTCCTGTGTGAACCAATGTTTACCTTTCCCTGAAATAAGGTTTTATTTGAATAGTAGATTTTAAAAATTCAAGTTCAAATACCAGAAAATTGATGTGACATTACTATTCAGTGAATGAGGGAGAGAAAGGTACTAAGTGATAGGAAGTAGGTATATTTGCATCGGAGAGGAGTTTATCAAGGAGTAGCCATATCTCTACAAAACAAAACAAAAACCAAGGATGTTGCTTGTGATAAGGAACCTGAAGTTAGAAGGATGTCTGGCATGGGGAACTTACTTAGCAAAATTCCTAAGATCACATGCTGGTCACTAGAAATGCTAAATAAAGATGGTACTATTGGAAACGGAAAATAAAATATCTGAAAGATATTTATAAAATAAAATTTGCTAGTATGGAAGACTGGAGCTGGCTGGCAATAGAGGTACTTCAGAGAGAAGAGTTATTATGTGGTTGGTGCAAGAGATCAGGCTACAGATAGGAAAAGTAACATGAGTGAGATTAATAAATATGAGCTGATATGACACAAGATTGTGGAAATTTGTTCCCTTGTGTTATACAAAGAGGAAGAGAAGAATAAAAGATGTGAATAATTATTTCTAAATTAAAGATTTCTGTTTTAAAGACTGAGAGGTATTTGCTGAATATATACATGAAAAATGTAAGTGTCATTTGTGATGGACTTAGGGGAAATGAGCATTTTTTAAATTTCCCTTAAATAACTTTAAGAAAACCAAGTTTTTATAAAATGTCAACTAATTAGCTTTGCATTAGTATCTTGTGTGTGTGTGTGTGTGTATAATGTACATATATAATGTATATATTATATTTGATACTTATTGTAATTTATGTTACTTCAGCTTCAGGGTATTTTCTGCAAGGGTGCTATTAAAATAAAACCCATAAACAGCTTTAATGGAAGCACTGTTGTCAAGGGTGAGAATAATAAATGAAGCACAGTAATACAAATAATGATGGTAATACTAACAGCTAACAATTATTTTGTATTTACTGTAACCAACATGCAGGGCACTACGCTGATGACTAAAACGTCATATAATTTAAATCTTCATGCTTAATCCTTTGAAATAAAACTATGACTATATTTAGATAGTAAAGGAATTGAGAATCATTGAAATATATATGTTAATGTTAGAACCAGGAATATATTCAAGTTCTGTTTATTGTGAAAATCATAAATGCAAAGACAGGACAAAGGAAACATCTACAAAATGAGTCTAAAAGTAAGTTAGGAAACCAGAAGAACCAAGGTGACAGTAAGAAGTGTCCGCAGGCTGCAGGCAGTTTCTTCCTTTATGTGTTCATCAGAGTTGGGTCGATGAAAACAAAAATATATTTGTAACAAACTCTACGCAAAAATTTAGGGTGAAGTTTTTTGTAGCCCCATTCATTTCCTTGCTCCCTCTCTCTGTACAAAATAAGGACTTAATCTACAAAATATTGGATGTTTACACTATTTATGGTGAAATCACAGGATATCACAATATAGTTCTTATAATGGAATGAAAATGACAATTTCTGAAGAGAGGGAAAAAGAAAATGAAAGAGAGATAAGAAGGGGATGCAAAATAAGAAGAGAGAAAGAGACAAGGAGGCCTAGAGATAAAAAAAAATAATAATAAGAAGAAGAAGAATCATCCAAAAAGCCTGTGAGTGAGGTAGGATCACTAGCACACAAAAAAGGCAGCCCACCCTGTAAATTCTACTTTACCTCTACTGACACCATAGATTAAAAATCCCATATAAAGATGGATGGGCCATCACCTACCATACAAATTGGATAGCCAAGCTTAAACTTCACTCTGAATTCATCAAACTATTTATAGAATCCCCCCCCAATGAACATTATTGTCAAGCACATTTACTTAATATAACAAGGTGTTTCTCTGCTCAGAATTTCCATCTCATATACATTAGGTGATATTCCTTTTTAATTCTTTATGTTTGCAATAATATTTTCTTCACACGGTCATAGATCTGCTTGGTCCTGACTCCGTATGTGACAGGGTTGAGCATTGGTGGCACGACAACGTAAAGATTGGCCAAGAGTATGTGGATATAGTGGGGGACATTTCGGCCAAAGCGATGTGTCATGAAGGAAAAGAGGGCTGGTGTATAGAAGGCAAGGATGACACAAACATGAGAACCACATGTGTTGAGGGACTTGAGTCGGGCTTCACGGGAAGGAAGATGGAAAATAGCACGGAGTATCTGAACATAAGACAGGGTAATGGCTATGATGTCAAAGACTAGGATTGAAATAGCACCCAATCCCTAGATGATATTGATCTTGATGCTGGCACAAGAGAGGCGAGCAAGACCCATGTGTTCACAGTAGGTATGGGGAATGATATGATTCCCACAGAAGGGCAATCGCAAGATAAGAAATACAAATGGGATCACAGAAATGAACGATCTCACTAACACACCTACACCAATCAGAGAAACAGCCTTGTTGGTGAGGATGGTGCTATATCAGAGTGGGTTGCAGATGGCCACGTACCGGTCATAAGCCATTGCCAACAGGACTGCTGACTCCATACCAGTGAAGTTGTGGATAAAAAACATCTGAGTGAGACAAGCATCAAAGAATATCTCCCTGAGACTAAACCAGAAGATCCTAAGCATCTTGGGGATGGTAGCTGTGGACAGACCCAAATCAATAGTAGCCATCATAGCCAGGAAGTAAAACATAGGTTGGTGTAGGCTGTTCTCAGTGATCTCTGGATCACAAACAGAATTGTGAGGTTTCCTAAGAGTGCAATCACATACACAGCACAAAAGGGAAAACCTATCCACATGTGAACTCTTTCAAGTCCTGGGATCCCCAGCAATAAGAAGGAGGAAGGATGAAACTGGGTGTCATTGGGAAAGGACATCCTGCTAGGTAATGTGTAAGTCCATGTTCTTATAGATGTGTGTTCACTAATCTGTGCGACCCCAGATAAAACACTGCAATGTTTTAAACCTAAGAAAAACAAAAATATCATACAATTGCGTACATTTTCTTCCTCAGTTAATCCATACAATTAGAAACGTACAAATAGAAATCCACAGAGAAAAATATGAAGTGAATTCTCAGCAAGAAGCCTTTGGAAGAAGTAAATAGTAGATTGCAATAAACATTTTACATAATATATTCATCTTTGTCAATCCTTCTCTTTTAATTTGCAAGAGTCTTACCACTTGAATCATGCTCAGGTTTTGCCTTAATACTTATTTACTTCATTATTTACCTTCTATCATCACCCACATAATTTACTTTCCATTCTGGCATATGAAGGGGTATGACAGCCCCTGTAAATAGTTATTTCTATTGGTTTTATTTGGTTAACACACAAGATAGGTAACAAGTGTTAATGAACACAGACTCATTAAAATCAGTCTAAACTATTAAAAAATATGTCTATGGGATTAAAATCAATCCATTAGTTAGCAGTCATTCATTATTCTTATCACAGAAGAAGAAATTTGATCAAAACAGCAACAACTGCCATTCATTAAGGTCCTGACTCTTTCCATGTTGTCAGAACCTGTGCAAGTATCAGCTCAGATCTTTATAAACACATGGAGAGAAACAGTTATCTTGTTTTCACATACGGGTCTGAACCGAAAACAGTTTAACACGCTCACCAAATGCTTCAAGTGCTTATAGTTACAGAAGGACAGAAAGTAGAGAAGAAATCATAAAGTTGAAATGGAAAGAATGGATAGTAAGGCGAAGCTAATTCATGCCTCAGTCATGACAGACACACACAGCTTCCCTTCGTCTACACATAGTCACACAAACATAATTTCTTTTAAACTCACAGCCATCAGAATAAAAGATATCAGTGTTTTCATTACGAATCTGAGGGAGTCATAATTTTAAGACTTGAAGATACCTGACAAATATATTGAAGAAAAGACTAGGTGGCATATTCTGAGTGAGCTGAATCTATCATTTTCAAAGTTCCCCAAACTGTAATATATTTTTATGTACCTTATTTACTTCATTTGTTAGAGTATTTTCAAATCACTTGCTCATTCATTACATGTAATTATTTCGTAGTGAAAAGCGTCTTTTCATCATTTTGTTTCATTGGAGGATTCCAGGGGAGCACTACTAATGATGATCACACTTTCAGTAAGACAACTAGGCTCTTTCCCAGACACTGTAATATGGGAAAGAAGCCAGGAAGAAGAGGGTCATGTCCGTGATAAACAAGTACTAGAAGGAGTAATACAATACGGATGGGGAAAACTGGAAGTCCTAGGAAGAAATGGCAGACGTTAGAAAAGAAAGGCAGTTGAAAACAATAGATGTTTTTGGTAGGAATCACTGCAAAATGACCATAAAAATAAAGTCTTTCTTCTATAATGTTCTGGCCTGGTAGTGGAATATTGAATAGTCTGAAAAGGTGTGATATGACCTGCCCAAGGATAAAAGGTAGAATTCAATTATGGGGGCTTAATTTTTCTGTGATTTATCAATATTGGTGAAGTGTCAATGGCAGATTCTTTTATTAAAAAAATTTTTGGGGAGCGCCTGGGTGGCTCAGTGGGTTAAAGCCTCTGCCTTCAGCTCAGGTCGTGATCCCAAGGTTCTGGGATCAAGCCCCGCATTGGGCTCTCTGCACAGCGGGGAGCCTGCTTCCCCTTCTCTCTCTCTCTGACTGCCTCTCTGCCTACTTGTGATCTCTGTCTGTCAAATAAATAAATAAAATCTTTAAAAAAATTTTGTGTACTCCTCAATAACATCTCTGAAGATTAGGAATGTACACAGTAGTTGTGGAAAGCTATAAACAATGCTTACCTTTTTTCATCACACCCATACACAATAGATTCTCAGTAAAGAGGAAAATTACTTTAGCTCATAGTATAGAGTTCATCCTCAAACTGATAGAGAGACAGATGGTATTATGTTCTTTATTTAAGAATAAAATAGTGGGATGGGGCACCTGGGTGGCTCAGTGGGTTAAAGCCTCTGCCTTGTGCCCGGGTCATGATCCCAGTGTCCTGGGATCAAGCCCCACATCAGGCTCTCTGCTCAGCAGGGAGTCTGCTTCCCCCTCTCTCTCTGCCTGCCTCTCTGCCTACTTGTGATCTCTGTCTGTCAAATAAATAAATAAATAAAATAGAATAAAATAGTGAGACAAACAAATTAGTTTTTCTCAACTCAGATAATTATAATCTACCATGAGGACTCAGTAGCTAAGTAGAGAGGCTGTGATATAAATAGCCTAGTAGAAATAGTCAGAAGACATAGACAGCAATGAAATTCTGTAGTTGTCTGGCTTATATCATTACCACTCGGTGAACTCACTAGATCAAAAATCTGATTAATGCTGTATGGTGATGGATATTAACCAGACTTACTGTGGTGATCATTTACCAATTATACATGATGTTGTATAACTGAAACTAATATAATGTTCTATGTTAATTATTTCTAAAATTTTAAAAAAAATTGAAAAAAGAAAAAAGTCTGAAAACCAACCCTCCTCCTCTTTCACATATAAAAAACCAAACAAACAAACAAACAAAAAACCTGATTCTACTTTTTCAATATCTTTAAAATCTTTTTTTTTCTAAGATTTTATTTATTTATCTGACAGAGATAGAAAGCAATCACAAGTAGGCAGAGAGTCAGGCAGAGAGAGAGGGAGAAGCAGGCTCCCTGCCAAGCAGAGAGCCTGATGCCAGACTCGATCCCAGGACCCTGAGATCATGACCTGAGCAGAAGGCAGAGGCTTAACCCATTGAGCCACCCAGGCGCCCCTCAATATCTTTAAAATCCTTACATTTATATCCATCTTAATGGGATCATTTGGGAGGTTGATTACAACACAGTACTTTACATTGCTTTAAAGCAAGAGCTCTACAGTCGGAACAACTGTGTTGAAACCCAGCTTCATAACTTACTCACTCTGTAATCAAAGGAAAGTAAATAACAAGTACATTTTATCATAACATTTTCATCATAAACTAGAGGTAATATGATAAAAACCTTAAGTATGTTGTTAGATTTAAAATGATAATTTTTTAAAGCACTTTGGAGCATGTTCCAAAGAGACCGGATGTCCATCATTCCTTAGATATCTTCAAGCAGACTAATTTTTAAAATGTACATTGACTGGATTCAGGCTAAAGTCCAAATGCTTTCACTAGGATTGGATGGTTTTCCCTAATATGATCCTACTCCTCTAAGCACCCGTCTTAGTCTTCTTTGCCCCACACTTTTCCCGTGTCTCCTCTCTTCTTCCCCTATCCACCTTCTTTCCTTTCACCCCTCACTGTGAAGTAAGGATGCTCCATGAGCTGGGAGATGGGGAAGACTCACCAGACTGAGCACCAGCATGGAATACTGTCTCTGTTTTATCTCACCTGCTCAGTCTTTATGAGGTGCTGCTCTTTGCCTTGTAGGAGCTTGCAACAGGAAATTCCTTGGAGCCAGTTTGGTAAAAAACACAAAGTCTCTGAGGATTCTAGTGTCTAATTCTGATTCAAAAAGAGAGAACCATTAGGGGTCCCTGGCTTGGAAAGAAATGAAGTCAAAGGAGTGAGATTTAGGTCAGCAAGATGACAGGAGGACCCAGTACTCCTCCCAGTACAAAAACACAGATTTAACAAGCCCTGATGGATGGAAAGGCCTTTTTGAGAGTTCCAGAATTTGGATGAGAGATTGCAGGGCACTGGTGGTACATATAAGAAAAGACAAATTGAAAAGGATACGAAGAAAAGTTTGATTTTACCCACATCCCCTCTACCCGAGCCTGGCACAGTTCTGCCCCAGAAGAGCTTCCCTCGGTCCCTGAGTTTCTCACTATCTTCAGTAGCTGTGTTCTATAAAGTCACCTTGAATACTGAATTAGGAAATTTGGTGCCTTTGCTCTTAGGGGAAATGAACAACATTTTTGTCAATCAATCAATACATAACTTTTTTAATATTTGTTTTCTGTGAGAGACACTTCCTGTAATACATAGTTCTTATAGGTTGGTCAGGGCTCTTATGATTAATCGTGCAGCCTTTAAATGATCGAAAGCCAGGAGCTTTAGAGGCCATTTGTGTTTCATTCACCAACATCTGTGTACAAGAGAGTTTCATTAGTGTTGAAAACCTGATTTCTACATAATCCTTTTCCTGTACACTTAGTAGACACTTCAAAATTTCTTCTGCAGCCTCCTAATTAGCAAAATCTGCCTTGACTCTAAGTTTAATATTGTATATCCCTCATTGCTTTTTGAAATGTACTAGCAAACCCAGTGCTATCCAACAAGAGCTTGATTTTTTTTTTTTCTCTGACCCCAGGTGATGTAACTGTAGCTATCTTTGACCTCACCACAATGTTGTCCATTGCACTTTTTTTTAATTAGTTGTCATCTCATGACTCCACAAATTTATCCTCTTTTTCATCTTTTCCATATTTGTATCACATGCTACAAATGTTACTTTAGTAATCTCCAGAGTGGCTTCATATAGAGATGAACTTCCTCTTCCTTTGTCTGGGTATATCTTATTTTTGATTCGTTAACTTTGAATCACAAGCAACACTGTTATAACTCACACCTGAATAAAGTTTATCCAACATGGTTATTTTTTCCATAAAGTAAAGCACAACCATCTTGCACTTAGGAACACTAGAAAAGTATTATTTAACTGCAATACACTCCATGAATAAATAACAAGATAGTTATTTACTGTGTTGCACTTCAGCACTATCCTGGAGGGCCATGTTAAACAGAGAGATCAACAAAAAGCAGAAAAATAAGAAAAACCTGGCCTTAACTCAAATGTAAAAACGCTTGTTTATAGCTGAAATGGGAAGTCAGAATCTCACTTTGTTCAGCCTCAGCTGAGAATGCGACTGTCTGGCAATTCAAATTTTCACATCTCTTTGCACGCTGGCAAGTGAGTGCTCAAGTGCTGTGAGAATTTATTTGGGGTTACAAATAAATCTTAAGGAGTAGTAAACTAGTAAATATGGAATTCACATATGATAGAGCCCCACTGTGTATATATAATTTATAAGATTCATACTCAAATCATACATAAAGCATATAAATAAATGTAAAAATAATATGATAGAATTCCAACTTCTACAATTTAAATATTGGTGAGATTGACACAAAATGACTTAAAAACTGTTCGAAGCTCTCAAAGGAGGCTGGAATGCATGTAAGAGCAAAATAAATCTAGATGGCTGAAAGGATTGCATGTTTAAAGCTGTCACATTTTCCACAGTAATGTTTAGATGCAACTCAACTTTCATCAAAATCCCATTTTGATTAATTTCATATAATTAATTTTCTGTGAAATTTATTCTGATGAATTATGAAAAAATTAGGTACATGTCACAATGAAATTTAGACTATGAGATAAAATGTTAAAGTCTGGGGTGCCTGGGTGGCTCAGTGGGTTAAAGCCTCTGCCTTCAGCTCAGGTCATGATCTCAGGGTCCTGGGATCGAGCCCCACATCAGGCTCTCTGCTCATGGGGGTGCCTGCTTCCTTCTCTCTCTCTTCCTGCCTCTCTGCCTACTTGGGATCTCTGTCTGTCAAGTAAATAAATAAATTTTTTTAAAAAAATGTTAGGCATGCCTTGGTGGCTCAGTTGGTTAAACTGCTGCCTTTGGCTCAGGTCGTGATCTCAGGGTCCTGGGATCGAGCCCCGAATCAGGCTCTCGGCTCAGCATGGAGCCTGCTTCCTCCTCTCTCTCTGCCTACCTGTGATCTCTCTCTCTCTGTCAAATAAATAAAATATTAAAAAATAATAAAAAAATAAATAAAATTTTAAAATGTTAAACTCTAATATGATTTGAATATTCTAAATTATATGAATATGAAAATCATGGAATAAAATCAACCAAATATCAAAGTGACATTATGGTTGTTTGTTTTTTTAATTTATATTTTCCTCTATTACAAATAAAGGAGAGGGGTGCCTGGGTGGTTCAGTCAGTTAAGTATCTTCCTTCAGCTCAGGTCATGATCCCAGAATCCTGGGATCAAGCCCCGCATCAGGCTCTCTGTTGAGTGGAGAACCTGGTTCTCCCTTTCCCTCTGCCTGCCGCTCCCCTGCTTGTGCTCTCTCTCCCCCTCTCTCTGTCAAATAAATAAATAAAATCTTTAAAAAAAATAAAAATAACGATAAAAAGGCATTGTTTAAAGTGAAGGAACTAGACACTTATCTACCCTTACTTCATACATACACTTAATATATTTAAGAACAATCGATTCTGAGACTCAAGCAATCCTGCAGAGAGGAAGGCTCCAGAGACAGTTCAGAAAAAACTCTCCTGCCTTCCCCTCACCCTTCTGGGATTCTCCTGTCACTAAAAGGTTAGCTCTAAAAAGACTTAGAAGCTGAGTTCTGAACTCAAATTTAACACCCAGTGGTTTCTTGACAGGTGGGGAGACCTTCCCCTCCCCACCTGTCAAGAAACCACTGGGGGTGGTCTCTATGCCCATGAGAGCCTTAGAAATCAGTAGACAAGTCTATAACTGAGCTCATCTAGAAACCTTAAAGGTCTTGAGAAACGGAAAGTCTTCCTAGACCAAGGTGCTCATCCCCATCCTCACAGAACACCTGGTAATGTCTGCAATATAAATACTATATGTACCTAATATATGCCAGTTCATGTTGATCTATTGTATTTTTGCAAAGGGATGAATAGGGGTGCAGAATTTAGCCCAAAAACATTACAGGATTTTCTTTTTCCATTTTATTCATCCCCAAAAGCAGATGTGAGGTTTTCTTTTCCTTCCAATCCCTCCTTTTTTCCATGCTGTGTAGTCAGACAAGGAGTCAAATGCTGAGAGAATTTGATTTTTCTGGAAGCTAATCCCTGGGTATGTCTTAAAGATTTTATATTAGAATCAGGGAAACTATTAATGCACTGTAGTGTTTGGAGATAGTGTGGACTATAATAAATTTATAGTGATTCCACTGGTTGTCTTAAATTTATGCTGAAATTATTTACCAGAAAAATAAGAACACTCCCTTGTCTTCTTTCCTCTTGTTATTCATTCATTGGAACAAACGGATATATGGCAATACATGGCTTCTGCCAAGTAAGAACATGCAATATAATAAAGGAGACAAACATACAGATATATAAAATACAATATGAGAAGATAATTCAGTGGAACACTTGAGGATGGATATCCATGATGGTCCAAAGTTCCTAGAAAAATTTTCTCACAGGAGCTGATATGTGAGCAGGATCTTCAATGCTAACTAGGTTACCTAGGGTTTGCATGTATGAAGAAATGCCATGACAAAGACACAGGTTACTACCTTCATGAATTGAGTAGGTGACCAGTTCTCTATATGCAGAGAGATATAGACAACATATTTCAAGAGGTTAGAAAATTTGCTAGTATTTTATAAGACATGGAAGGCCACATTTTCTTTGTAATTTTCTTGGTTTGTATTATTTTCTGGTAAATAACATTTGTAACTGCATTATTTATTTACATGCCTTAAACTATACATGTAATACATGAATATATAAAATATATTGGCACTGTTTAAAAATGCCAAGCTATACAGATACAGATCAATTATACTGTCCAAACCTCTTTCCATCCACTCCACATTTTAGATCTCTCCTCCATTGGCTATGTATCCTTCTTAGGTAGTTCTTATGTTTATAAAATTTGTATTATAAATGTGCATATATGCACATACAGTATGCTCTTAATTTTTGCATAATTTGTCAATGTTAATGGAAAAATCAAACTTTTGCTTCTTTTTTTATTTGAATGTCAGTTTTTATAAATATACTTTACTTATTCTAAGCACTTCTATAATATAAAGATAACACAGATTTGTAAGCTCAGTATTACTTTACTGATGGACATTTTGAATGATTCACTATTAATTCTACCACAGGCACTTTTACAATGAGAATTACTGTATATACTTCCATATATATTTGTGAACATTATTCCCTAAATGGCAAGTAGTGAAATTGCTCTGCCCAGAACTTTGTTTTTCATAAGAATAATAGTATGCAATTTTCCTCTAAGAGTAATTCTCTCTAATCAATTGGGCATAAGCATCACACTTTAACCCAAACCTCATTAATGCTTATCATCATCAATCTTGAAATTCTGTTGGTTAAAAATATAATACTGTATGAATTGTATCATATTCATTTAATTTTTAATTTCCTGATTTCCAGTAAGAATAAGCCTATGTGATTGAACATTTGCATTTACTTCAGTGTGAACGTTTGCTCTACATAATCTATCTGCATAGTTTCTTTTTTTTTTTAAATATTTATTTGTTTGTTTTGAGAAAGAAAGTGAGACAGGAGGTGAAGGAACAGAGAGAGAGGGAAAGAATCTCCAGCAGACTCTCCACTGAGCATAGAGCCAGACCTGGGGCTCCATCTCAGGACCCTGAGGTCATGACCTGAGCCGAAATCAAGAGTTAAATGTTCAACTAACTGAGCCACCCAGGCACACCTGTCCACATGTTTTCTGTCTGTAAAATATGTTTAAATTGTGTAATGGCATAGAGCAAGTAGAAGAAATGAAGGCAAAGTGCATGAGAAAGATGAGAATGTTGATGGAATTACAAATATAGGAAAAAGGACATGGAGTTTCATTTCAGGATAAAGGAAAGAGAGTGTGTGAAAATGTACTAGTTCAATGTGTTACATGTACATAAACATAAAGGGAAGAGGGTAAGGCTGACAAACCTGTCTGGTGACAAATGGTAATTTTGTCTCTGAGGTTGAGAGGTTAATTTTCCCTCTGAGAGGTCATCTGTCGAAAGTGCAGGAGGGTTAATTAAGAAGAGAAAGACTTGGATTTGGACCAGTTCCTTTATGGAATATAATAGTTGGGGACTTTTGAACAGTATTCATAATCAAATTAATGGTGATCGTTTTCTTTATTGTTAGGTACAGACCAAGTCCTCCTCTTCTTCTTATATGCCCAACTGCAAATAGACTGTCACATTCTTAGGACAGTTTTTATCACTACAGTTAAGAATAAGGGCTTTAGGGGCACCCGGGTGGCTCAGGTGGTTAAGAGTCTGCCTTTGGCTCGGGATCGAGTCCCACATCAGGGTCCCTACCTAGCAGGAAGCCTGCTTCTCCCTCTGCCCCTCCGTGCGTGTGATCTCTCTCTCTCTCTCTCTCTCTCTCTCAGATAAACAAATAAAATCTTAAACAAACAGAAAGAATAAGGTCTTTAGAATCAGTGTGTGTGGCTAGAAGCAGGTCTATCATTTACCAGATATTTAGAATTATAGAAGTTACTTAAATTATTCTCATTTTAAAATGGAGATAAAATTTATTTATTTTTTATTATTGACATATAACATATTATTTGTTTCAGGGGTACAGGTCTGTGATTCATCAGTCTTATGCAATACATAGCACTCACTATAACATGTACCCTTCCCAACGTGCATCACCCAGGGACCCCATCCTTCCCGCTCCCCCTCCACTCTAATAAACTTAATAATATTTATGAGTTAATACATGGAATGTTTTCGGAAAAGAACTGACTCACATCAAGGATTTAAAAATGTTTAACTATTACATTATTATATAACTCCCCAATGGATTGGTTGCCCTGGATTTATCTTCTGTCCCAAATCATAACTTGCCTCAGACAGAAATGTTATTACATAAATGTCCCATGGTTCCTTGACCCACCTATCCTGCTGTATTTGCATTCAAAAGAGAATATCCACCTCTAGGGATCTGGAAGGCCAAATAACCCCAGCAAGCAGAAACTCTAGGTATGAAACTGCAACAGAGTAAGAGCAAAACACATGTCATCACTCTCACTCCAGATCGATGCCCAGTGTGCTATACATATTCCAATCCCAGCTTCAGTGGACACTGGCTTAAGGATTATTTTTCCTGATCACAACATCCTTTAATCTTCAACTGTCTATAATACTGGTCAAAAAGGACTGTCTGTGGAACGGTGTCAATTGTGCTTCTCAGAGGAAGAGAGGAAAAAGATCTGTTTATAATGGGACAAGTGTGGCTTTCAAAATGTTCTCCTAGTCTTAAGAAATGGAAGAAGTATCATCAGCAAATCACAACATGGGGTGGCGAAGGGGGCAGCCAATGCAAGAGAAGTGTGCAGAGCAAAGGAAAGGTCATGAGGGGAAGTTTGGATGAATTTGCCTGGAGAGGGAACCAGTGGAGAGCCAGTCATAAAGTAATCTGACTAACTAGATGCATGTAAGGAAGTGAAGGAAATTCATGTTAGTGGATACAATCACATTTGTTGTAATTCTTGACTGTGAAGTCAAAAGTAAACACAAAGGTGTCACCAATGGAGAGTTACAAACAATGCAATGAGCTGTTCACTTCCTGACACACTGTTATCAGCCCCACTCTTGTCATCACGCTGATTGAGTTCCAGGTTGGTGTGAATAACCTCCTTCTGGTCATTCCAAAGCAAGCAACACATCCTCCAAAATTTGGCATTCCATTCTCAATGCTACACCCTATAACCTGGCATCTTTGCATGTCCCAGACTAGGATGACTAAAATATTTTTCTAAAGGTACATTTTCTATTCAAAGCTTCCTGTCATTCCTTCTTTCTAATCTATGTCTTACAACTGTTTCTATGTCCACCAAACCCATGACTCTTACACATTTTCCCATATGATTCTACATATATGTTTACAAATACATGCATCTTAATGAAAGAAGTTAGTTGAAGGAGATATTCATTACATACAGTGAAGTTTTGATGATTAAGCATACAGCTATTGCACTGTGCATCTACACTTGTGTTTATCCTATTTTTTAGGTTTTATTTAAATTCCAGTTAGTTAACATACAATGTAATATAGGTGTTGTATGTAAATACTGAATTACTGAATTATACACCTGAGAGTCTTTCACATTTTTTAGATTTCAGTCGGTGTTACTTTCTTCTCAGTGGATAGAAGACTTTGGATTTTCATATATTTAGCTCTGATTTTTGGTACCTCATATTTTCCCTCATTTGGCATCTACAGATCAGCTATATTACAAATTACAACAGTGAAATAAGATCTGACAGTCAGATATGATGGTGAAATAATTTATAAATATTGATAGATATTGTAATGACTCCCTGACCTACAATTCCCTGCATTTTGGCTGACTTAACTCATCAAAGGTTTCAAAATTTGTAAGCTATTATTTTTATTTGGTATAGAGAAAATTCATGAAGAGAAAGCTAAAATTCTGACACCTGTTATGTCAGCATACAATAAGACCAATGTCCATCCCTCAACCTTCATTCTCATTGGCATTCCTGGGCTGGAGGCTGCCCACATCTGGATCTCCATCCCCTTTTGTGTGGTCTACATTTTGGCCCTCCTGGGAAACTGTTCTCTTCTGTTTATTATCAAGACAGACACCAGCCTCCATGAGCCAATGTACCTCTTCCTCTGCATGCTGGCTCTGGCTGATCTTATTGTGTGCACCACAGCTGTACCGAAACTTCTTAGTCTTTTCTGGTTCCATGATGGAGAGATTCGCTTTGAAGCCTGCCTCACTCAAGTTTTCCTGATTCACTCTTGTTCCACCATGGAATCTGGCTTCTTCCTGGCCATGGCTTTTGACCGTTATGTAGCCATTTGTAACCCATTAAGACATTCGGCTATTCTGACACATGCTGTGATTGGGGGGATGGGCCTAGGTATAGTACTCCGGGGCATAGCACTTCTCAGTCCTCACCCCTTTCTGTTACGTTGGCTTCCCTACTGCAGAACAAATATCATTTCCCACACCTACTGTGAGTTCATGGCCCTCATCAAGATTGCCTGTGCTGAGACAAGAATCCGTAAAGCCTACAGCCTCATTGTTGCCTTCCTTACTGGTGGGGTAGACTTCATATTAATCATTTGTTCTTATGTTCTCATACTTCACATTGTCTTCCACCTCCCATCCAAGGAGGCCCGACTCAAGACCTTGGGCACCTGTGGTTCCCATATCTGTGTCATCTTAGTGTCTTATACTCCAGCCTTCTTCTCTTTTCTCACTCACAGGTTTGGGCACCATGTGGCTCCCCATGTCCATATATTTGTGGCCAACATCTATCTTCTGGTCCCACCCATGGTGAACCCTATTATCTATGGGGTAAGGACCAAGAAGATAAGAGACAGATTCCTTAAATTTTTCAGTTTTTCAAAGCCTTGAGTTATGTCTTTTGGGTTGATGAGTAATATGTGAACAAATATCATCTATCTTTGAATGATTTCTTCATGAGGCTCCTCTTTTAATGGTCAGAGGGCATGGGTTTTTCTGTGGGAAGTAACTCGTCCATAAACATATATTTTATGTTGTAACAATAATTACGTATTATTGAGTATGACTCTTTACTATAATATTAGAATGTTATTTCCTAAAATACAAAAAACAAGCAAACAAAATTTAGAATCATCTGTGGCTAAAAACAAGAGATATTTAAAATTAACATGATATATAATCACCTATCTTTGGATTACCAGTTAAGACTTACTACCTGATTTTCAAATTTTCTTTTTTTTTTTTTTTTGCCCCAGTCATATTTCTTGACTAAATGTCCTTCTTTCTCAAGTACATACCTCACCACTTTCTTTTTTTTTTTTTTAATATTTATTTATTCGAGAGAGAGACAGTGAGAGAGAGCTTGAGTGAGGAGAAGGTCAGAGGGAGAAGCAGACTCCCTGTGGAGCTGGGAGCCCAATGCAGGACTCGATCCGGGGACTCCAGGATCATGACCTGAGCTGAAGGCAGTCGCTTAACCAACTGAGCCACCCAGGCACCCCTTTCACCACTTTCTTAATGAGAGTTTTTTGATGCTAACTTCTGTGTCTGTGTTTAATGATTTCTTTATGTCTTCATGATAATACCTTTCAGCTACACAGTTCCATTCTCCAGTTATAACATTTCCTTAGTCTTTTGAAGACATTATCCTACAGTCTTCTAGAATCTATCATTACTTTGAAGAAAACTGTTGTTGGCTAAATTGTCATTAATTTGTAGGTAATTATCTTTTCTGTCTGACTGTCATTAGATCCTGTTGATTTCTTGGGTGTTCTGTAGTTTCACATGGGTAAATTTCATAGGTATTATGCAAGTGAGAAAAGATTACATACACTGTGATTCTGTTTAAATGATACTCTAGGGAAGGAAAAGTAGTGTGGAGGTAGTGTTCAGGCATCCATGTTTTAAGGTCCTGTAGGTGATTCTTAAATGCAGCTAAAACTGAGATGTGGTTGTGTAAGTTGAGAAACAGAGTCATTAGTTGACCACAGGGGGAGTATTTCAGTCAAGTACTTCATCTTTCAAGCTAAATTGTGAAGAGAATCAACATTTGTTAAGCATTTACTAGATTCTAATCTCTTTATTATGGATTTTAATACATAACCTTCACAATATATTTTAGAATACATTATCATTAATGCTCCCATAATAAGTAACTCAACAAACTCATATTAAATGGCTAGTTTAGAGGTGCTAGGATTAGAAGTCTGTCTAGCTCTAATTCCATAATTTTCTTATAATCTCACAATGGTTCCATATGCAGCCAGATCACTCAATGGGACTCCTAGGAACACAGCTTCTCACAGGTGAGCTGTCATAATTGTTGCTACTGGTCATTGCATTCTTCATAACCACACTCAGTTTAGATCCATTTAGCTAGTGTTTACTTGTGGAACAGAATTCACTAGGGATATAGGAATGACTAAGGCAAAGTTTGTAAACAGTTTCAGAGTCTCGGAGGTGCATAGAATCAATGTATCCTTTCTTTCCATCTGATTTCTAAAAATATCGAGATTGAAGAAAGACATGGAAGATGTGAGTTGAAAATATCATCTTTCTTAGTAACAATGTCTATTCTAGAGGACCAAGTGTGGTACAAGAGTCAGTGAACACTTTAACTAAACCCCAGAGTTAGGCATATAGTCCTAATCAGATCATGAAGACTTACTACATGGAGGAGCACCAGAGAACACAGGACTGCCTTAGAAAGTCTCACTACCAGGAAGTGTGTATGTTGGGGTGGGAGGGACACAGGGAAAATGGTCTTAATTACACTTACTCAATTTATTCCTACTGAATTTTCAAATGCACAGCTTTTCCCTAGCGCATAGTGAATAAGGGTAAAAAAAGGATGGACATTATAATACATGAACATAAAGAATTGGCTAGAAATATTTTGTTCCTATAGTCTGATATAGTTGATTCAGACATAATAAACATTTTTTTCAGTATAATAATGTGTAACACTTTTATAATGTGTGCATTCTCATAGTCAGCCCTGAGTTCTTATATACATCAACCCATTAATTGGTTGATTCTCATGCAAACTAAAAATGATTTTTAGGGCTAATATCTACATTTTACAAATAAGGAAACTGAGAAATAGAGAAATCAGTTGACTTTCTCATAGTCATAGAGATGGTTAAAAATGGAGACAGAATTTGAACCTAGGAAGTTTGACACCAGGTTTATATTCTCAACAACTACTCTATACTTAGTTACATATTAATATTTACACCCTGATATATCAATGTGACAACTGCTAAGATAGAATTAGAAAGGAGATATATAATCAGCCTAGGTTAGGGATTATAAGAAAGTCAAGAATAGTTCCAGAAGATAGGACATCAGGAACATTAGGTAGGCAACTAAGCAAACTTCCTGTGGATTAGGTCAATTTAAGTAGGCAGTGTGTGGAGTGTGTGTTGTATGTGGAGTATGTGGTGTGTGTGTGTGTGTGTGTGTGTGTGTGTTGGACATTAGAGTGGTATCCAGTTTTGCGTTAGCCAATTCTACATTCATTTCACTTTCTAAGGCTTATCCCATTTTCTCCATCTAACAATCACCCAATTTGATTATTAACCAAGTTTCAACTTTCAAGAACGATAGTTTTCAAAATTTAGACTTGAACCATCTTAAAAATACATATTGCTTAGGCCCTTTCTAAAACTATTAGACTCAAAATGTCTGTGGTGTATCCCATAAAAAAAATCTTATTTACTTTTCATCATTCGTTCTGTATATTTTTAATTCAGTGATCCAATGTCCATGCCACAGTTGTAGGATGCTGAGAATAAACACACAGATATCCTACTCAGAGAATGTGGCATGAGTTAAAATTCCTACAGAGTTTTATAGTTCTTACTTCAAATACAACAGGTTGGAAAGAATGTCACTTAAAACGTTATGACAAAAAAAAAATATGTGGAGAATAAAAAAAAAAAAAAACCTCACAATTTTCTTGGACCTGTCAGAAAGTTCAAATCACAGTGTGAATAATCCAAAATTTAAAGAAAGATAGATAACTCCAAAAAGAGATGGAACATGATCCTGTGCTTACTAGGGGCATGTGTCATATACTGTACAAGCCACGATAAAGAATTTGTTAATTTTTTAAAAAAATTTAATTTCTTTTCAGTGTAACAGAATTCATTGTTTATGCATCACACCCAGTGCTCCATGCAATACGTGCCCTCCATAATACCCACCACCAGGCTCCCCCAACCTCCCACCTCCCACCCCTTCAAACCCTCAGATTGTTTTTCAGAGTCCATAGCCTCTCATGGTTCATCTCCCCCTCCAATTTCCCTCAAATCCCTCTCCATCTCCCCATGTCCTCCATGTTGTTTCTTATGCTCCACAAATAAATGAAACCATATGATAATTGACTCTCTCTGCTTGATTTATTTCACTCAGCATAATCTCTTCCAGTCCCATCCAGGTTGATAAAAATGTTGGGTATTCATCCATTCTGGGGGACGCATAATACTCCATAGTGTATATGGACCACATCTTCCATACATACAAATGGCTATTAGACACATGAAAAAATGTTCATCATCACTAACCATCAGGGAAATTCAAATTAAAATCACATTGAGATACCACCTTACACCAGTTGGAATGGCCAAAATTAACAAGACAGGAAACAACATGTGGTGGAGAGGATGTGGAGAAAGGGGAACCCTCTTACACTGTTGGTGGGAATGCAAGTTGGTGCAGCCAATTTGGAGAATGGTGTGGAGATTCCTCAAGAAATTAAAACTAGAGCTTCCCTATGACCCTGCAATTGCACTACTGGGTATTTACCCCAAAGATAAAGATGTAGTGAAAAGAAGGGCCATCTGTACCCCAATGTTTATAGCAGCAATGGCCACGGTGGCCAAACTGTGGAAAGAACCAAGATGCCCTTCAATGGATGAATGAATAAGGAAGAATTTGTTAAAATTTAAACCAAGTTATTCACAGCTGAGTATAAACCTATATGAAAATACAGAATATCTGGAACTGATGTATATATGACACAAAGAGGAATTCATACTTACTCAGGTTTTTCTCCCTAGACCTAGACTGGTACTCATAAGAAAGTCTGAGTGCCGGACTAGACTTTCATCATGGACCAGGCCTGGTGGAGGGGAATAGCAGTCACTGTAAGATGGGAAGGACCCTTCACCCAGGTTCTCTTCCCTAAGGAATAAAAGCCTTCACTTGAAGGAAGAGCACAAGTGGAGACCCACTGCTGCTGAGCCAAAGGAGCGAATAAACTCTATAACCCAGGGTGAGGCAAGTTCCTTAGACATGTCCTATGGCAAGGGGCAGAATCACTGAGGACATTTCATTTTCAAGACTCAGGAACATACTACCAGCCCAAGACAGGCTAAACCAGCCCAGATGGTATTTAATGTCCTCTGGCTCTTACCACCAGATTAGCAGGGTTTGAGGAACAAGTAACAGTGCTCTACACATGAGGGATTGTGAAGAACATGAAGGGTGGCCTTACTGCAGTACAGGAACAAAGAGAAGATCTAACATTGACAGTGGGGTAGACATCAAGAAAACCTAACTCATCAGCCACAACCTGAACACAGGGTAAAGTTAGAGGAATGTGATACATTCACTGAAGACATTCAAAGCAAAAGCATGAAGAATTCAATGACCTGACTAGTCCTTTACCTATGAAATAAGTTGAATCTGTACTTAGCAACCTTCTAACACAGACTTCAGGCCCAGGTGACTACATTGGTGGATTTAGCTATTTAAAGGCTAAGTACCAATTTTCCAAAAGCTAGCCAAAACACATATAAACAGATTGAACTCTAACCAAATCATTGAAGATACAATTGAGGCCACATCATTAAAATCCACTTCATAAGTAGAATAAATAGATAGGGGATGAGTTCAGGGTCGCAACAGGGTTCCAGGAACAGCCACTTGTGCTTATAAATTATACAGCATAACTGATGGCTTCAAATTCAGATGTGATGTTAATTAATACAAACTCCCTCTAAGAATATATGATAGCATCTCTTCTATTATAATAAATATAAGTAGGATTTTTTTCTAAAGTTCATGCTATGGAATATTAGTGTTGTATTTTGGTCAAAGGAGCAATCTGAAGCCAATATCATCTTAACTTTCTTTTTTTTTTTTTTAAAGATTTTATTTATTTATTTGAGAGAGAGACAGTGAGAGCATGAGTGAGGAGAAGGGCAGAGAGAGAAGCAGACTCCCCGTGGAGCTGGGAGCCCGATGCGGGACTCGATCTTGGGACTCCGGGATCATGACCTGGGCCAAATGCAGTAGTCCAACCAACTGAGCCACCCAGGCATCCCTCATCTTAACTTTCAAATGAATATTTGTTAGTTGAAATATCTGAGAAATCCTGCAGTAAAAGTATAGCTAAAAATTTAGCTTTATTGGTCAAAATTTACAAACATATATTTCCTGACTTCTTTCTACGAATGAAGTCAATAATACCACTTAGAACTAGAAAAAACTGAGTGATATCATATGGCACAAGAGTACACATGTGCACACTTGGCTAACACTAGACTTGGAACATCACTAAAATTTCCTGCTTTCCATGAGAGAGAAAATCCTCTGTGAAGTGTCACAAGACACAGAAACATAACTGTTTGAAAAATAATTGTTTGTTTGAAAAGACAGATCAATAAACTAGACTATATAAATATTCATCCATCAAAAAGCAACACAATGCTGCTTTAAAACAAAAAAAGACTATGAATTTTAAAAGATTACAAAGTTTTTACAATTCGGTTCATGGTAGAAAATCTCTACTTTTCTCACATGATTATCATAGTCGCAGGATCAATTTCATGTCTAACAACATTAACATGGTAGAGTCAAGAATAGCATTCTTTCTGAGAGGGAGGCCAGGAATATGGGAAGTGTTTCATCATCTATTATTTTGGGAACCAACATGTTAAGGGCAATGTACTATCTTTGTTTAAATTAGGATATAAGGGAATTTATGGGTTTTATTATAATCATTCGTGTGGTGTCTTCTTTTTGGAGGGTTGGTTTTGCTTCAAAATGATGCTGACTGTAGAATGTGATGTGTCAGTTCTAACAAAAGCAGAACAAAGTGTTTTTTCTCTTCTATATGGGAAATCTGAATTATTTCCATACAATGGAAAATTATAAGACACTTTTATTCATATATTTGACATGGGTCTCGCCTTCCATTTTCTGAGTTTGGGAAGGAGGCTCACAGGTCTTCCCTGAGAGGGGTCTGCATAACTTCCAAAAGTTATTTTTCCATTCTGAACAAAGACAATCAGTGCTGCTCGTTTCCTTAATTTGATTCTTTTTTTTTTTAATTTTTTATTTTTTCAGCATAACAGTATTCATTATTTTTGCACCACACCCAGTACTCCATGCAATCCTTGCCTTCTCCAAACACCCACCACCTGGATCCCCCAACCTCCCACACCCCACCCCTTCAAAACCCTCAGATTGTTTTTCAGAGTCCATAGTCTCTCATGGTTCACCTCCCCTTCCAATTTCCCTCAACTCCCTTCTCCTCTACATCTCCCTATGCCCTCCATGCTATTTGTTATGCTCCACAAATAAGTGAAACCATATGATAATTTGATTCTTTACAAGAGTTATGTTGTTTTCTTGGAAAAGAGTTTGAGCACCTGTTCTCTAATCTGTTTAGTTCTGACCCCATAGATTACAGGGTTCAGAGCAGGTGGAATGACTACGTAGAAATTAGCCAAAAGGATGTGGATATAGCGTGGAATATTCCGGCCAAACCTGTGGGTCATAAATGAAAAAAATGCAGGAGTGTAGAAAGCCAACATGACACACACGTGAGAGCCGCAGGTGCTCAGTGCTTTGAGCCGGGCATCGTGGGAAGGCAGTCAAAAGACAGCACGAAGGATCTGGACATAGGAAATGACAATAGCTATGATGTCCAATACCAGGATAGAGATGGCACATAAACCATAGATGATGTTGACCCTGATGCTGGCACAGGACAGGCGGGCAATGCCCATGTGCTCACAGTAAGTGTGAGGAATAATTTGGTGTCCACAAAATGGTAACCGTAGAATGAGTAGAACAAAGGGTATGGCAAAAGACAAAGTTCTCAGTAGGATTATCATTGCAATGATGACTACCACCTTGTTTGTCAACACCAGTGTATACCGAAGAGAGTTACAGATGGCCACATAGCGATCATAGGCCATGGCCACAAGCACCGCCGACTCCATGCCAGTGCAGAGGTGGATAAAGAACATCTGGATGAGACATCCCTCAAAGGAGATTTCTCTCAGGTTGAACCAGAAGATGCCAAGCATCTTGGGGATGGTGGATGTGGACAGGCCCAGGTCGATAGATGACAGAATGGCCAGGAAGTAGAACATGGGCTGGTGGAGGCTGCTCTCAGTCTCAATCACAGAAAGGATGCTGATATTCCCAAGAACAGCTGTCAGGTACACAGCAAAGAAAGGGAAACCAATCCACATATGTATATGTTCCAGACCAGGGATCCCCAGAAGGAAGAAAGAGCAGGGACGAAATACGGTGGTATTAAGTGAGGCCATCTTCCTGGGATATTTTTATAGTGAAAGATATTATAGATCAAGTACCTCCCATTCACTGAATAAGCCTCCTCCTTGCTTAGCACACAGAGAAAATGAAGGAATCAGTGAAACATTTATTGTACCTACCCATCATTCAGACCTGAAGGTGTACAAAATTGAATGGTAAAATGAAGCCACGTGATTTCAGTACACATCATCATATCCATTCGATTAAATTGAATATTGTTATTCAACCAAAATTTTCTGAGTACCTAATATAGATGTGCCAAGTTCTGTGCTAAGACTGATAGCAAAAGATGAGTTAGAGAAGGTTCCTTTTTTGATGGAACTTAAAGTTTTAGTGGTTGAAACAGTTATGCAAATGAACCATTTAAATTAAGAAAATAAGTGCCAAGATAAAGTTTTTCCCTTGCTTCTTAGGTGCACAAAATATTTCCTGAAAATTATTTAGTATTTTATAGAAATATTACTTGATTTATAACTATAAGCATTATGTACAAGGTAGGAACATAAACATAAACGCAATAACAACCATTATGATTCTGCATGTATCACATTTCTGAGCTGAACATATATAATGTGTCTTCAAGGAAACGTCAAGTGCATCAAATCAGAAATTTCTAAGACAATTTTGGATCTATGTAGGCTTCTCACTGTTTAAGTCCCCAAGAAAGTTTTACATGCTGTAGTCATCTTCTGATCTCTATTTTCTTCCTGGTACCAATATCAGAGAATAAATCTGCCTTGAGGTTTTATCAAAAAGCCATACCAAACTTCATTTCAAGATAATCCTTTTAATCTGGGTCTGCTTAGAAAAATATTCACATATTCCTCTTCATTTCTGTTCTGATGGTAAGTAAATAGAGCTTTGCCCTTTAAGTGCCTTCCTGCTGATGTCTGTCCAGAAAGAAACACAGATCTACACATGGGCACAGAAACATTAATGTACAGTTTTATAAAATATCACAAAATTCACAAATATAGTAAATTAATTTATGCACACCACTCCTGGAAACTAAATCCTTCATTTATATGACTATATAAATTATTACAATATATATGCTTTAATAAATCTAAGCACATTCTCATTAAAACCTCTTGCCTTCTCTTTCTTATACATCCATATGGATAGATGATAGATAAATAAATGATAGATGATAGATAGCTAGATAGGCAAATGGAAAGACAGAGAGATGTCTGCACACAGAGAGAGAAGGTCTGGAACTCAGTAGATATAAGAATTACAATTTTAAGAAGTTACCACTAGCAGGAAAGTAGATCTAATCCATACCACTAGAAGATAAGAAGGCTATCTCCTTACTGACATGACAAGTTTGGAAGAAACTGGAGGGCTGAGGTAAATGTATTATTGTTATAGATCACCTTTGATGTACTCCACTCCCTATAGATAGGATTAGGCCTTTCCCTCGTTTCTCTGCTCAGTATTCTGTGAGACTGCTAAGTCCCATGCAAATGAGAAACAAGTGACAAACTACATTAGCCAGAGTAACTGTATTCGACATTGTGTCTGGGGATGGAAGTGTGTGTGTGTGTGTGTGTGTGTGTGTGTGTGTGTGCGTCTGTGAGTTGGAAGGGTGCATTGCAACTTGGGTCTTGGGCAAATTGCTTAAGAAATTCTAGAAAGAAGAGTTTGATCACAGGTACAGGGAGGAAACAGTTAAGATAATTAGTCAAGCAAATTAACTAATTCAAAAAAAAAATAGAAGAGGTATTTCAAGAAAGCAATATGAACTATATAGGAAACTATCCCTAATTTGAACTGGGAAGACTATATGCAAGGAAAAGCATTTAAACCCAGGGTATTTGGGTATTTGGGGATGAAGTAGAAACTTATAATCAGATTTCTTTTTCTGTGATTGTGGTTCAGCTAATTTAGAGTTTAGTAGATGAGAAATGGTGTAATGTATAGAAGCAGACATTAGGAATTAAAGTCAGAGTCTTCCTGCCGTGTGAATTTGGTTAAATTATTTCCCCTCTTTGAGTCTATGGTTCCTCACCTATGCATGAAATGAGGCTAAAATGCCTATGTAGCTGAATTCTTGCAAAGTTTACATGAGTCAAGATGGGTCATCAAAAATGTAGAGTTACAAATACTGGTAAAAACCTATTGATAAGAACACAATAAAGTAGAGAGCTATAGTGGAAGTGGTTTGCCTTATCTCAGACCTTCAGATAATCTGTACATCAGGGGTCAGCAGACTAAATACTGATCCTCAATTTACCTCCCTATATATATTTTGGTAGGGGTCCTAACATTTATAATAGAGTGTATCTGATTAAACCTATCCCTAGACATTTTAGGACATTAGCATTACACACTAGAAGACCAAATCATTCCAAAATGATTAGCACTACCTTTAGTTGGAAGACAGTAGCAAGTGGTTTGGTGTGTTTTACTATGTTGTAATTGGTGAGAGATAATTTCTGAATAGGTTAAGTTAAGTTCAATTATTATTCTCCCTCTATGTCGAAAACACACTCGGGATGGGGACATTTATCCAACCTTTAAATTAGATTAGAAGGGACTGAAGGAGAGGTAACAGTGAGCAAGAATCAGAACACAGGAAAGAAAGAACCTTGAAAGATCAGTAATTAGATAGGCTCCAGGTCAGTGAAGAGCTCTCCGCACAAAAAGAACGGCAGAGGTGTCAAAAGATGTCGGAGCTGCATGCAGAGACAGTATAAGGGAGTATTAGAAACAAAAGAATCAGTTGCTCACATGCACATAGAGATTATGCCAACACACTCCTACAGTCAGTTCCTTTATCCCCTGCCTTCAGTCAGCAAGTTTTTCTACTCCCCCCATCCTATCATCTACCACTCTTTTTCTTGTGCTCAGCTGGTTACAGATAAGGAACCATACCTCCAAAGCATTGCTTACCAGCAAGGACTCCTGGAGAAGTTAGCAAATCTCCCCTAGCAACCTTCTGAACTCCTTTTGCTTTGGTGGGAGGATTTTTTATACTGTGGCCAAGCCTCTAGAGGGGAAATTTGTCTGCATTGGGATTCCCTAAGAGGAGAGGGGGCAAGAAAGCTCTGAGATCTGGATTAACTTCTTTTCTAGTGGAATAGAATATACCAGACTCCAATAGGCAATGTCCTGATTCAGGACCTTGACTCCCAAATCTAATATTAGCATATTTTCAGTGGTATTATTATTATTATTATTATTATTATTAAATATTATTATTGTTTGGGTCTTGTAAATTTTCTTAAACATTTTTTCCAATAGGGTTCCTGGAATCAGTTTTAGGCTATTACTTTTGAACCTCTTGAAGGGAGGGGGTGGCTTGTCCAAGCTCCCATAAGCTAAAGGTTATATTAAGTCTGGGTATATCTTCTTAGTATCATGCAACTACCACATTGAGTCAATATTTATTAAAACCCAAGTGCTAAAAAGTAAAGAAGTACACTAAAATTGCATCATAATGACTCAATATTTAGCATAATTGGACTATCCTGAAGTGAGGAAATCATACAGAAACCTATCATGTCATCCCAGCAGAGGTTTCCCATCAGTAGTGGAAAGCAGGAATAAAAATCCAGAAGGCAGAGGCTAATCATTTTAATCACTCCTTTCCTGACTAGTTATTTAAAGCCATGTACGAATTGCCTTATCCTTTCAATCTCCATTTTGAAACCTGAAAAATGGGGACATTTGTCAAACGAGTTTCAGTGTCCTATAGTCCTAACATCATATGAGGATATCAACCCATTTTACCGATGAAGAGTCAGAAACAGAAAAAGAAGAGTAGTTCACACGGAGAGGTAGAGTTGAGTGTTTAAGCTTCCATTCTAGAGGGTTTTCCATGAGTAACAGGAGCTGACCTTGGACATTCAGATGGATACATCAGTTTTATCATTCACTCACTGATGAATTGAAACAACTATGCACCGACCATCTACTATGTGTCAGGCGCCATTTGAGGCACTGCCTGTAGAGTAGTAAACAGCACGGACAGTGAAAGACAAGAAACAGAATAAAAATTTACATAGATGACAAAAATGAACTGTGTTGAAATATAAGGCTGGGAAGTTGGAGAGGATGCTGATGGTGAGAGTTAGTCATTCTAAGTAACATTGTCAGGAATGTGACTTTAAGGTAAGGGTAAGGGAAGGTGGAGCAAGTCATGTGAAATCTGGAATGGGATGATGGCTGCGGGAAAGCTTTCCAGGCAGAGGGAAGAGCAAATGCAAAGACACTGAAGCTGAAGCATGTTGGGTGTCATCAAGGAAAATGCAACTTTCACAGAATCCGAGTCTCAGAGATGTGGACAACATCAAGCCCCCTCAGACTTCCACACTCTTACAAGTCAGAAAGTCATCATTCAACAGAATAAATATCAAAGGAGATCCCCATACAGTGGCTGGTAGTTAGGTAGTTCATGGCTACTCTTTCAGTCAAGAAGCCAAATTTAAATCAACTCAATTACTTGTTTTGTTTGGTTTTGTATAGCAAAACATGGCAACAGAAAAACAGAAAAAAAAATAAACATGATACCAGAGTATCAATAGTGAACTTTTCTTTTAATTGACTGATAATACATAAATATATTTGCATGCCTTCTCATTCTTTCTTCTACCAAATTACAGTAATCACTACGGGATATTTAAAGATCTCAAATACACAAAGAAAACAGAAAATGAGTGTTTTATTCCTTCAAACGGTCATCTGTCAGATTAGATGAAAAAAGAATAGCAACACAGGCACACAAAAACATGGGGGTAGGGATCTTTTTATGTCAACTCACTATTTGTATACATTGAGAAAATCTAGCAGTTTGTAGGGAGTGAGAGTTACCTGCACAAATTTGCAAATATTGCTTTAGTGCTCCCCTGGATCCAGTGCCTTTGTGGCCATGCTAATTCCAATATGATTATTATCACTGTGTAAGTGATACATTTTTACTCTTTGAAATTTTTGGAATGTGTACCTTGACTTTGATAGCAATTTGATAGTGATTAATTATTTCTGTAAGATTATAATTTTAAAAATCTATTCAACATACCAGATGTCCCATAAATATGAAGTTTTATGTTTCTTTAATTTTTGAAATTATCATCATGTTTTTCAAATATTTCACCTCTTCATTTATTATTTCCCTGCTTCTAAAATTCATTATGTATGTTTTTGGCAATTCTACATTAATCTTCCAAAATACCAATTTTTTTCATTTTCTTACATTCATTAGTGATAATTTCATCATTGCTTTATGACCTCTTATATACAGTTTTTATATGTGTGTGGGTGTGTGTGTGTCATAAATGATATTCAGTAATCTTATGTGCAGGTTCATCCATATTGGTTAGATCTACTATATTAAAATGTCTTTTTTTTTTTTCTCTAAATAGTTATATAGGATTTTAATCCTCTGGAGGTTGGATTTGTTTCCTACTGCTGCCATAATAAATTGTCACAAGTTTAGTGGCTTAAAACAACACATATTTATTACTTTACAATTCTGTAGGTTAGAAATTCAAAACATATCACTAAAATCAGGATGTCAGCTAAAATCAGGATGTCAGCAGGGTAGCTTTCTTTTCTGGAAGCTTTAGAGGTGAATCCTTTGTCTTGACTTTTCCAGCTTCCAGAGGATGCCCACATTCCTTGACCATGTGCCTCCTTCAGTTTTCAAGGCTGGTAAAGGCTGATGTCAGCCCACTTGGGTTGTTGTAACAGAATACCATAGATTGGGTGGCCTATATACAGCAGAAACTTGAAGTCCAAGATCAAGGTGCAGGCAGATTCAGTCTGTGGTAAGAAGCTTCCTGGTTCCCAGGTAGTTGCTATGTCCTCACATGACAGAAGGGAGGAGGGAGCCCTTTGGGATATCTTCCAAAAGGATATTAATTCCCCTCCGTTCCATAATTAAGCTCCATCTTCATGACCTTATCCCCCCTGAGAGGTCCTGCCTCCAAATACCATCACATTGGGGATTAGATTTCAGAATATGAATTTGGAGGGAGACACATTGTCTATAGCAGCTAGTCAAGGGTTTCTCATATCTTTATTTTTTGTTTAATATCATTTATTTGAGAGATCACAAAAAAGATAGAGCACAAGTCTCAAGGGAGGAGCAGAGGGAAGGAGAGAAGCAGACTCCCCACCGAGCAGGGAGCCTGATGTGTTGCTTGATCCCAGAACCCTGAGATCATGAACTGTGGCAAAGACAGATGCTTAACCAACTGAGCCACCCAGGCGCCCCAAGGGTTTCTCGCACCTTACCTTTAGATGTTAGATTTCTGCTGCCTCTCATTTCCACCTTTAAGGACCATTGTGACTACCTTGACCCTATCTAGATAACCTAGAATAAAGTCTCAGATTTAAGGTCTGATTAATAGCAATCTAAATTTACCTTTATTCTGCAAGGTAACCTATCCACAGTTTCCTAGGATGAGGATGTGAATACTTTCAGGGGAGATGGGCCATTTCTCTGCCTATTACCAAGGTTGTTTCATAAAATCCGTCTGGAAACTGTATTATTGACTCTCCTATGTTTCTTCTTGTTTTATTACTAATGTTTTTGTTTTATGTCACATCCTTTTGCTTCTTTCTGAACTTTGTTATGTTAATGCCAAACATTTTGTGTAAAAATAATGTAGAAATAATCTGAAGCCCAGGATAATGTTACATTAAAGTTATTTCAGTCTAGAGATTTCATATTTACTTCTGGCAGATAACTATGGGCACTAAAAGTCTAAAGTCAAGAGGCTAAGAAAAGTAATGTAGAAAAGAAATCATGACAGTGATGAAGGGACTAAATTGAAATACTTTGGAAAAAAGCACATGTCTTCTAACAATTTTTATAACAAAAGAATATGTTGATGAATTGGATGGGGTAGAAAGATTTGAATAACTAAAGACAACAACTAGTTTTAAATTCGACCAACTGTACAAGAAGAGTTACATTTATTAAGATGGAAATGTTAGGGCAGTTATCAAGAATTCCTTCTTGGCCATGTGACCTTTGCTGTGCCTTTTAGACATATATGCAGAGACACCTAGTAGACAGTTTGCTCTCTCATGGTGGAGATCAGTAGAAAAGTAAGGGATGGAGAGGTACTGTGGAGTTTCCAATGTATATACAGTCTTTAAAGCCAATTACAGAATAAAATATCTTTTAAAAGAATATAGTTATAGCAGAGACATTAAAGCAGAAGTAAGACATAGGGTATTCATGACAACATTTAGAAGTCAGGCAGTAGAGAAGGACATAACAAATATTAAAAAGATCATGTAGTGAGGTGGGAGAAAACAAAAACATGTAAGAGTAGTTTCAAAAAAAAAAGTACATAAGGACAATTACTTTCAAATGAGTGAATGGCCAGTTTCCCATGCTGCTAAAATTTGTCATATGAGGGTGGAGTTTGTTTGGGTTGGGTAACTGGAGATCATTAACTTGACTAGAGGTGTTTTAGCTTCAGCAAGCTACTGGGGATAATGCCAGTCTAAAGAGATGGGGTGAGGTGAGGAAAGACAGATTATACACCTTGCTGTTCTCTCATGTCTTTTTTCATCTGTTTTTAGAGAATTCCAATGGATCCATGATCTTTGGGGGATGATAGTGTACATTCACTTGTTTTCAGGCTTTGTCTCCAGAAACATGTACACATTCCTAGATCTGAGTTCTAGGATTTCAACTCTCACTGTTGGAATTTCCACTTTTGTCTCACTTTGTTGTAGGATCCTGGGCTCAGTGTCTGATCATGGACACGTCTGCTATTAATTTCCACTTTATCTGGTGCTCAAGTTCTCTTGGCAGGAATGTCTCAGTCTGCCAATGCAGTTGGTTAATTGCCATAAAGTTAGAATACTGTCCCTCTGTGTCAAAGTGACAAAATGTACCTGATGACCTGATTAGCTCCCTTTCCTTCCCTAGTAACTGGGTTCCAAGAGCTGCCTAACGTAACAATCTGGCCACTGAGATTCTCCCAACTCTCCTCATTCACTTCCCTCTGTGCCCACCAAAAGCTTTTCCTTTTGAGACCTGCCCCCTCAGTTTTCTTCTAAACCTATTATTTTGGAAAAATGCCCATGAAGAGTGAAAAGATAACACATGTTCAGGTAAAATGTAGAGGAACTGATGAAGTGTATCCACCACTCCATTTCTAGCATGTGATGGAGGTCCCCACAGTGCAGAGGTGTGGCCGGTTTCTGAACACAGAGTTAAAATATTTCAGTGGAAGTGGTTTAGAAGCAGGGGTTGGATTCTGATCATAACCGTTCTTTCATTTTCTCAGTGACATTTCTAAACCTGGGAAGTGCAAGATCAAAGTGTCAGCCCATTTGGTTCCTGGTGAGAGCTCTCTTCCTAGCTTACAGATATCTGTTTTGGCCCCTCTTCTTCTTCTTTTTTTAATATTTTATTTATTTATTTGAGAGAGAAAGAGCATGAGAAGGGGGAGGGTCAGAGGGAGAAGCAGACTCCCCGCAAAGCAGGGAGCCCAATGCGGGACTCGATCCTGGGACTCCAGAATCATGACCTGAGCCAAAGGCAGTCGCTTAACCAACTGAGCCACCCGGGTGCCCTTGGCTTCTTTTCTTCTTATAAAGCCATCATTCCCATCATGAAGGCCTCACCCTCAGAACTTAATCTAACCCTAATTGCCTCCAAAGACCCATCTTCAAGCACTATGACATTGGAGGTTACAGCTTCAACTTGTATGAATTTGGAGGGGCAGGGGGAGGGCAAAAGCATTCAGTCCATAAGAGCACCCTGAATGTGCAGGTGTGTCTGAGCCAGTGCATTAACTAGTGAAAGCTACATAACTTGAGAAACCCAGTGCAAAGTGAAGGTGCTTGACCCTTTATTACAAATATGGGGAAGAGCATGGCTTTTCTTTTTCTTCCATGGTCTCTCTTTTAACCAATAATGGTGTTTTCCATTCTCTCTTTTATCTTGCTCTCTTTGGAGCATGGGAATAGCCTATAGGTAAGTCCAAACATGCACAGCAGCATAGGATTGCTGTCCTGTGAATTGGGTTACTGGTTACAGGTGTGGCTAGGATCAGGGTCAGGAGCATGCCAATGGCAAAAGGCAGAGGCAATCTCTGAGCAAGGGTAGGGTAGCAAGTAACCCAGCAATCATCCTGGGAATATATGCAGAGGGTACAGCAGGTGAGAATGTACGAGTCAGGCTCCAAGCTTCAACACCTGCCCCATTTTCATAAAAGATTTTAATTACAGGGCATAAATGCAAAGATAAAATTGTTAAAAAATTCAAGATGACATTAAACTCTAAGTACGACAGAGATTAAACCCCAACTGTAGGGCCCCCTTTTGAAGGCAGGGTCCTGAGTATTGCAGTGGTCACACACCCATGAAGAGACTAATAGCATTAACTAAGCCTCTACAGGTCTAACTTTTGAGATATATTGGTTCATTACTGGGAAAGAAAGCAATCAAAAGGACTTGTAGGGACCTTACCTGCACCAGTCAAGTTTTTATTTTTCATAGAGTAAGTAGATTGACGTGAAACACCTAACACACAATGTTAGCATCTGCTTAAGGTTATTGAATTACAGGCTTACAGGGGTTACATTACAAAATTTTATGTTAATTTTGCCTTTTGGATGTAACTCAAAATTTAATCACAATGTTATCAATAAAAAGAACTCAGAGAGTACCTGATCACATTTGAGATTATCTATGTGTGAGAAGTAGGTTGGTGCAATAAACAGAGGGAGAAACTGAAAAATAAATGGGAAACAAAATTCTGAGTTTAAATTATCTGACTGATGTCACTTATCTAAGAAAATTGATAAAACTGAGTAGAAGAGCAATGATATGACTTGAGAGCCTGGCTCTTGAACACCAAATTACACTGTCCCCCAGTATAATGGTGAAATGGTGAAAGAATGAGCTGTGTCAGTCATCACGTGGATTCCTAACATAGCAAGGAACTAAAAGGTTAATGGAAACTGGCAGAGTGACCAAGAAAACTTACTTTTCCCTGCCTTCATTTCCTTACAAGTCATGGATTTATAGTCATGACTTGGGACCAGATTAGAAACTAGACTCCTCAGAGACCTTGTTCTTTTTGTTTGTTTGTTTTGGTTTTTTGTTTGTTTGTTTGTTTGTTTTTACAAAATTGGCTCTAAGGGATTTTCTGTTGAAATCTCCAACCAGGCAAAGAGCAGCACTCTCAATAAAGACTGAGCAGGTTGAGACAGAACAGAGATAGGATTCCATCCTGGTGCTGTCTGGTGAGTCTCCCAGCTCACAGGTCATCCTTACTTCACAGTGATGGCTAAAAGAAAAGGGAGGGATAGGAAAAGAAGAGACGTGGGAGAAGTGTGGCAGAAAGAAGACTAAGGCTGGAACTTAGAGAATAAGTAGGATCATGGTCAGAAAGGGCCAAATAATTTCTGTAAAAGAATATGGTCTTTAAATTAAAAATAGAGCTTCCCAATGACCCTGCAATTTCACTACTGGGTATTTACCCCAAAGATACAGATGTACTGAAAAGAAGGGCCATCTGTACCCCAATGTTTATAGCAGCAATGGCCATGGTCGCCAAACTGTGGAAAGAACCAAGATGCCCTTCACTGGACGAATAGATAAGGAAAATGTGGTCCATATACACCATGGAGTATTATGCCGCCATCAGAAAGGAGGAACACCCAACTTTTGTAGCAACATGGATGGGACTGGAAGAGATTATGCTGAGTGAAATAAGTCTAGCAGAGAGAGTCAATTTTCATATGGTTTCACTTATTTGTGGAGCATAACAAATAGCATGGAGGACAAGGGGAGATGGAGAGGAGAAAGGAGTTGAGGGAAATTGGAAGGGGAGGTGAACCATGAGAGACTATGGACTAAGAAAAACAATCTGAGGGTTTTGAAGGGGTGAGGGGTGGGAGGTTGGGGGAACCAGGTGGTGGGTATTAGAGAGGGCACAGATTGCATGGAGCACTGGGTGTGGTGCAAAAACAATGAATACTGTTACGCTGAAAAGAAATTTTTAAAAATGCAAAAAAAAATATGGTCTTTAGGCTGAATCTATTCAAAGTGGATTTTAGAAAAAACAGTCTGCTCAATATCTAAAGATTAAGAGACAACTGGTATCATTGGAACATGGTTCAAGGTGTTTTAAAAGAATTATCTTATCCTTAAATTAAGGGTTTGGGGCACCTGGATGGCACAGTCAGTTAAGCATCCAACTCTTGATCTCAGCTCAAGTCTTCATCTTAGAGTCGTGAGTTCAGGCCCCACTTTGGGCTTCATGCCCAGTGTGGAGCCTACTTAAAAAATAAATAAATAAGTACATAAATAATTAAGGATTTCATTTTAAAAGGTTTATTTGCACTTATTCTATATTCTATATTTTTTCATTTGCACTTATTTCTATATTCTAGCCAAGGGAACTGAGGTATAGCGATGTGACAGTTCTATAAGCTCACACAGCTAACATGTAATACTTGCTTTCCTTCAACTCTAGAGTGAACAAGTCAGGAATCTGGGTTTTAACACAATTAGTCTGAATGCAGAGCTCATGCTCTTGAGCACTAGACAGCAAAGTGCCTTAATCAGCTCAAGAAATGATGATTGGAACTATCCCAATGAGGATGGAGATAATTGTACTGATTTTCATGATATTTTTAGAAATATAATCAAGAGTACTTTTTTAATAGGTAGAGAAGAGAAAAGGTTGATGCTCCTATTTCTGAATGGGCCCTCTGGTTACATGATAACGACATTTACTGAGATTAGACAACAGCGAAAATAAGATTAAGTAAAAGCTGGAGTTTGGTAGAGGCAGGGTTGAGGATTCAATTTTAGAATTTTTTTTTTTAATGTTTTGGCAAAAGAAAAGTTAAAAGTAATTGCAATAGGAATTTGGTTTAGGAATCTGAATTTGATACAATTTGGAGTCTTTGAGACTTTGATTCAGGATTCTTCATTATAAAGGTAACTATTAAAGGTGCACCTGGGTGGCTCAATGAATTAAGCATCTGCTTTCAGCTCAGGTCATGATCCAAGGATCCTGGTATTGAGCCCTGCATGGAGTTCCTAGCTCAGCAGGGAGTCTGCTTCTCCCTCTTCCTCTGCCTTCCACTCCTCCTGCTTGTGTTCTCTCTCTCTCTTTGTCAAACAAATGAAATCTTTTTTTAAAAAAAGATAGCTAAACTTCTGGTAAGCTACTTAAGCTCTTGATCATTAGATAAGTTATATGTAAAATAAGCAAAATTAATGTTCTTCTTGAAGGTTTTTTTTTTTATTTAAATATTGGAGATGGTTTTTGCCCAGAGTCTGACAAAAAGCCTTATAAATAATATGCAGTCCCTCAATAATTGGTATTTGATGTTGTGGTTTTCACTATTATTCCCAATACTATTTTATACAAATAATTACTAAATACTAACAGATGGACTAATTTAACAATTTAATGTAATTTTTAATATGGTGGCATAAATTTTGATGAATCTGTGTGTTTATTGTATAGTTATTTTTCATCCCGTGTGCTAATCCCAGAGAGTTGTCAATCAGCTGGAATTAATTTCCATCGTTAAATTTAGAAGCTAGGAGAATCCTAAGTTGGTCAGAACTGAAGGGGAGGTTCTGTTGGTGATGATTGTGATAATGAGAAAAAGTAGCTAATTAAGTGTCCTCTACTATCTTTAGGTCTCCTACAGGACAGAGGCTCTCTCGTGACCTGTAGATTCAGTCAACATACATTTCTGAAGACTTATGCTTTACAAAATAGAATGCTCCTTCCCAATGATACCCAATTCCACCTCTTCTCCTTCTTGTTGCTGGGGATCCCAGGAATGGAAACGCTGCACGTCTGGATCGGCTTTCCCTTTTGTGCTGTGTATGTGATTGCTCTCATCGGGAACTTCATGATTCTGTTTGTGATCCAGGCTGAGAGCAGCCTACACCAGCCTATGTTCTACTTCCTGGCCACGCTGGCTGCTATTGATTTGGGTCTGTCCACAGCTACCATCCCCAAGATGCTTGGGATCTTCTGGTTCAACCTCAGAGAGATCATCTTTGAAGCCTGCCTTGTGCAGATGTTTTTCATTCACAGCTTCACACTTATGGAGTCAGCGGTCCTGTTGGCAATGGCTTATGACCACTATGTGGCCATCTGTAACCCACTCCAATATAGCACCACCCTCACCAACCAGGCTGTTTCTGTGATTGGTGTGGGTGTGTTAGTGAGAGCATTTATTTTTGTGATCCCATTTGTATTTCTTATCTTGCGATTGCCCTTCTGTGGGAATCATGTCATTCCCCATACCTACTGTGAACACATGGGTCTTGCTCGCCTCTCTTGTGCCAGCATCCAGATCAACATCATCTATGGCTTATGTGCAATTTGTAACCTAGTCTTTGACATCATAGCCATTGCCCTGTCTTATGTTCAGATACTCTGTGCTGTTTTCCATCTTCCTTCCCGTGAAGCCCGACTCAAGTCCCTCAGCACATGTGGTTCTCATGTTTGTGTCATCCTTGCCTTCTATACACCGGCCCTCTTTTCCTTCATGACACATCGCTTTGGCCGAAATGTCCCCCGCTATATCCACATACTCTTGGCCAATCTTTATGTTGTCGTGCCACCAATGCTCAACCCTGTCATATATGGAGTCAGGACCAAGCAGATCTATGACCGTGTGAAGAAAATATTATTACAGAAACAAGGAAAGGAAAAAGAATGACACCTAATATGTGTTCAGTTCAGTCTGAAATTTTATGAAACTCAAATCAGAAAGATGCCTTCTCCAAGAAAGTATGTTAAAATATGTATCTATATTGGCTCTATTCTGTAAGTATTCAAATGTATTTAATTTCCATGTCCTTTTCAGACCATTTCCCAACATGCACTGTCGCATCCTCTTTGCCCCTTAAATTTCAATGTAATAGGCCATGTCACTTTTTTTCTATTCATCTAAATATCTGATTGATATTTATATACCAACAGTTTTGAATGCATCCATTGCCACTAAGTTAGTTGATATTTCATGCAGCTTCTTTTTTCTCTGAATATAATCACTTTCTGAGTGTGTATTTCATAACTGCAAGCTGCTGGGGATAAAATGATGATGATTCCACTTTCCCTGACTTTATGGAATTTATAGAGTTTAAAATTAGTCAGCAAACTCAACCTATAAACATCTATCCTTTTTTTTTTCAGCCTTTTAATATTTTGATAAGTAAATTTGTCTCCATTTACAAGTATCAAAGACTATTTTTTTTTTGCCTTTTTTAAAAAGATTTTATTTGTTTATATGACAGAAAGCAAGAAAGCACAAGCAGGGGGAGCAACAGGCAGAGGGAGAAGCAGGCCCCCTGCTGAGTATGGAGCCCAATGCAGGGCTCGCTCCACCTCAGGATCAAGCAAATGAAGGCAGATGCTTAACCAACAGAGACACCTAGGTGCCCCTAGTCTTGCTTTTTTGAGGCAGATTGCTTCTTCCTAAAGATGACCCCCATATTAGCCCTTAAAGGTGCTGTTGACACCCTTCCTGTTAGTGGTGGCAGGTAAGGAAGTAATGGTGAAAGGCACAGAAATCAGTTGCTTTCTTATACACTAACAATGTAACTGAAGAAAGAAATTAAGGAATCAATTCCATTTACAATAGCACCAAAACCCATAAGATACCTAGGAATAAACCTAACCAAAGAGGTGAAGGATCCATACTCTAGAGATTACAGAACACTTATGATAGAAATGGAGGAGGGGCACCTGGGTGGCTCTGTGGGTTAAGCCTCTGCCTTCGGCTCAGGTCATGATCTCAGGGTTCTGGGATTGAGCCCCGCATCGGGCTCTCTGCTCTTTAGGGAGCCTGCTTCCTCCTCTCTCTCTCTGCCTGCCTTTCTGCCTACTTGTGATCTCTGTCTGTCAAATAAATAAATAAAATCATTAAAAAAAAAAAAAAAAGAAAGAAAGAAATTGAGGAAGACACAAAGAGATGGAAATACATCCCATGCCCATGGACTGAAGGAATAAACAGTTTCAAAATGTCTGTGCTGCGCAGAGCAACCTACACTTTCAGTGCAATCCCTTTCAAAATACCATTGATGTTTTTCACAGAGCTGCAACAAATGATCCTAAAATTTGTATGGAACCCGAAAAGACCCTGAATCACCAGGTGAATTTTGAATAAGAAAACCAAAGCCGGTAGCATCACAATGCCTGACTTCAAAGCTGTGATCAACAAGACAGCATGGTTTGGCACAAAAACAGACACAGGAATCAATGGAACAGAATAGAAATCCCAGCAATGGACCCTCAACTCTGTGGTCAACTAACCTTCAACAAAGCAGGAAAGAACATCCAATGGAAAAAAGACACCCTTCAATAAAAGAATTTATATTTAAACCAGCCTGACAACTCTCATATTTTAAATACACTACACATGTCATGCACATTTAACAAAATTATTCTTTTTCTTAATTAAATCTCATATTTACTATCTTTTACTTCAACCTGAGATACAGATATTTCACAACAAAGATTTTCTTCTTTAGAATTTTTTTTAATTTTTATTTATTTTTTTAATTTCTTTTCAGTGTACCAGAATTCATTGTTTATGTACCACACCCAGTGTTCCATACAATACGTGCCTTCCTTAATATCCACCACCAGGCTCAGCCAACCTCCCACCCCCCGCCATTCCAAAACCCTCAGATTGTTTTTCAGAGTCCATAGTCCCTCATGATTCATTTCCCCCTCCAATTTCCCCCAAATCCCTTCCTCTCTCCATCTCTCCATGTCCTCCTTGTTATTTCTTATGCTCCACAAATAAGTGAAATCATATGATAATTGACTCTCTCTGCTTGACTTATTTCACTCAGCATAATCTCTTCCAGTCCCATCCACTTTGATACAAAAGTTGCGTATTCAACCTTTCTGATGGAGGCAGAATTTTTAATCATGACTGGTAAGTCTTACTTGCTTTGATTTGATTTTATACATAATTTTACAGTTACTTTTCCCATTGTCCTACAGATGCCCCTGAAACTCATCAAATTTTAGTATAAACTAGCAGTCTTAGTGTTTTCTATTCATAAAGGATAAAAAAAATTAGTTCCTTTTTCTACTTTCTGACTTATATACTACTGTTGGATTAATTTACTTCTCATAAACTTTGAAACTTACACACATAGGGTTATTGTTTTGGAAAGTCAACATTTATTTAAATGTTTCCAAATACTATGTCTGTTGTTATTCATTCCTTTTGCATCTTTAAAATTTCATCTGTAACGATTTTACTCATGTCTGAAAGAAATAAACTTAAATATTACCTGATACACTTTTTCTGGTAGTGAGTTTTCTTTGCTTAAAAAATAAGGATTTGTTTCATCTTCATTTTAAGGTTATTTAGAGGATATGGTGTTATAAATTAACAGGGGATCTCCCAGATTTATAGAAATATGACTGAAAAAAGCGGTCTATACTTAGCTTGTACAATGTGATTTTTAAAGGTGTACACATTATGGTTTTATATATATGTTATGAAAGGATTACACAATCAATTTCATTAGCTCATCCATCACCTCACGTAGTTACCTTTTGTTTTTTGTAGTGAGAAAACTTGAGATTTACTCTAGCAAATTTTAAGAATACAATACAATATTGTTAACTACAGTTGCCATGTTGGACATTAGATCCCCACCACCTATTCATCTTATAATTGAAAGTTGTACCTGTTATGAATATTTCTCCTCCCGAGCCACCCTTCTACTGTCTGGTTCTATGAGACTGACTTTTTTAGATTCTATATAAAAATTAGACCATGTAGCATTTGTCTTTGTGTCTGGCTTATTTCACTTAGCATAAACCCTCTTGGAAAGTTTTCTTTCTTTTTAAGACTAAGTAGTATTCCATTGTTTACATGTACAACAGTTTCTTTATCTATTCATTTGTCGATGGATACTTAGGTTGTCTCCTTATCTGGCTACCATGACTAATAATCTAGTGAACTCAGGAGTGCACATATTTCTTTGAGCTACTGATCTTATTCCTTAAGGTATTTACCAAGAAGTGGAGTTGCATGATTATACAGTAGTGTTATTTTTTCTTTTTTTGAGGAAACTTCATACTTTTCTCTATCATGTCTGTACCAAGCTATTCTAGTAAAGAGATCAAGTCTGGTTTTTTTTTCAGAATAGTAAAAATAGAAAAAAAAATAGTAAAATTAAAAAAGCATTTAATTCTTGAATGACATTTATGTTGTCTTTAAGAATATTGTATCTGACCAGGTTGTCTTTCCTCTTTTAGTTATGAATTTTTGTATTTATATCTCCTCTTATTTTCCCTTTATCGTTGATCAATTGAAATTTTAATGCATCTGGTGTGACATAATTTTATAGTATAGGCTGATAACTATTTCAAACTTCTGATGTAAATATTTATATTTATTTTTGTAATTAGAAAGTTGTCATCCATATTTTTAAACCTCAGTTTGCTCCCAATCATTAAGAGTCTCTTATGGTTTGTTTCCCTCTCTTTTTTTTTCCCCTTCCCATATGTTCCTCTGTTTTGTTTCTTAAATTCCACATATGAGTGGAACATGTGATATTGGTCTTTTTCTGACTGGCTTATTTAGCTTAGCATAATACACTCTAGCTCCATCTGCAAATGACAAGATTTCATTTCAAGATTTCAAGATTTTTGATGGCTAAATAATATTCCTGTGTGTGTGTGTGTGTGTGTGTGTGTGTGTGCATGTGTGTGTGTGTGTATATCACCTCTTCATTCATCAGTCGAGGGACATATGTACTCTTTCCATAATTTGGCTATTGTTAATAATGCTTCTATAAACATCGGGAGGCATGTACTCCTTCAGAATCAGTATTTTTGTATCCTTTGTGTAAATACCAAGTAATGTAATTTCTGTGTTGTAGGGTAGTTCTCCTTTTTCTGCATCCTCACCAACATCTGTTACTTCCTGGGTTGTCAATTTTAGCCATTCTGGTCATTGTGAGGTGGTATCTCATCATGGTTTTGATTTATATTTCTCTGATGATAAGTGATGTTGAGCATCTTTTCATGTGTCTGTTAGTCATCTGAATGTCTTCTTTGAAAAAAATGTCTGTTCATGTCTTCTGGCCATTTCTTAACCAGATTATTTGTATTTAGTGTGTTGAGTTTGGTAGGTTCTTTATGGATTTGGGATACAAAGCCTTTTTTATTCATGCTATATGCAAATATCTTCTCCCATTCCAAAGTTGCCTTTAAAATTGTGGAATGTTTCTTTAGTTGTGCAAAAGATTTTTATCTTGATGAAATCCCAATAGTTCAGTTTTACTTTGGTTTCCTGTGCCTCCAGACACTTGACTAGTAAGAAGCTGCTGCAGCTGAGGTAAAAAGTTTGCTGTCTGTGTTCTCCTCTAAGATTTAATGGTTTCCTGTCTCATTTTTAGATATTTCATCTATTTTGAATTGATTTGTGTGTAGGGGCCAGAAAGTGCCATTCTTATCATGTCATTATCCAATTTTCCCAAAACCATTTTTGAAGAGACTATCTTTTTTTTCCACTGGATATTTTTTCCTGCTTTGTTGAAGATTAGTTGACCATACAGTTATGGGTCCATTTCTGGGTTCTCTATTCTGTTCCATTGATCTATGCATCTGTTTGTGTGCCAGTGCCATACTGTCTTGATGACTACAGCTTTGTAATAGAGCTTGAAGTTCAGAATTATGATGCCTCCAGCTTTGCTTTTCTTTTTCAATGCATTGCCTTGATGATCATGATAAATGATCGCATGTCCCTTTCAAGAAGACCAGTGTATATTTGGCTGTTCAGTAGGATCCTTCTTCGGTGGAAGACAGCCTCCAGTTCAATGGGTTCCAGGTTTCAGAGTGGTCTCAAGATTGAATTCAGGAAACACAGCCTGACAGCAAAAATTCCTGACATCATTCCTGACCTGCTGAAAGTAGCCCAAACAGAACTTCTCCTGGTTTGCTAGGTTCTCCTCAGGAATATATTTCTCACAGTCATGATGTGGAGAATGTTTCTTAAGGACTCTAGGGAAGGGTTAAGGGCTGGTTGATTAGGCATGATAAATCCACTCTAACATTCTATGTTCCCTGAGTCTTTGGAAACTTTCCTTTCTGGTTTTCCTCAGGAAGATTCTGCCATTTCAGTTCATTTACTGAAGACCATCTTTGAGTACAGGTATCAATCAACTATCCAAACATTCTCAAATACAGTGGGTCCAGAATCTCTCTTTAAGGTCCTCATATTAGGTACAATTCAGCCTCATGTTATGTCATATTTCTTCTACTCAGATCCGGTACTCAGAATTTTGTATCACACATATTCCTCAGGCTTTATCTGTACAAACTGACAAAACCTTACAGTTCTTTGGTTAATATATTTTATCTCTGGATCCTTCTAGCATTTGTGTCCAATCGTAGATCTAGAATTGTACTTCCCCACGCACCAGACGCTAGCCATATCTGATTATTGAACGTCTGAAACGTGGCAAATTCCACTGAAGGAATGAATTTTTAATCTTTATTCACTTTAATTAAACTTTAAAGTCTGAAGCCATATAAGATATTTTTCAGTTCAGCATAATGTTTTGTTTTCCATTTTATTTTAGCTATTGAAAATTTAGTGTACAAAATAAGCTGTGTTTTGTGTTAAATACTGGATTAAGAAGACCTACTTTTATCATTTAAATGATATCAAACATTTAATTGTTAGGTATATGATTGATTTTATGTTTAAATACATTTGGATAATATTAACTTAGATTAAGTATTCTAGTGAATTAATTTTACTTATTTTTAGCTTTCATAACATGGTCAAGAGAAAATTTTAATAATATAAGTGACCCACATTTTATTCCTATTAGACACCACTATTCTTAGAAACCATACAGAGTGGTGGGAATTTTTAGGGCATAGGTCACCAGTCCATTTTAAGCCACTTACCTCAGCGGAAGATATTATATTTTCTCTGAATAGGGGGAGACTATGTACCTCATACAAGAGAAGAAGAGCTGCTTCGAATAGTAAAGGGTGGTTGGCAGAATTTAAAATTTGCTTCACTGAAGTCTACTCACATAATGCCATTCCAATTTTAGAGTTCTATTTCTTTCTAAAAAAATGACCTAGCAGAACATTACGAGAGTTTTTTTATTTTGTTTTGTTTTGTTTGTTTGTTTGTTTAATGTAGTCTAACATACTTTGTATCCTTGCCTGGGCCTTAGGCTAGATATTTAAAGCCCTGAGGTCATTCACTCATTATTTCCTTTATCATCCTTCTCCAGCTTGTTTATCCCAGAAAGAGCAAATCTGTACTTTTCTCATTCTTACTAAAATATTTGGCAGAAATACTTGGACACTCAAAGCCTTGCCTTCTTTAAGCACTTGCTTATAGAAAGTAAATATATATGTTTGTCGCCATATTCTACATACCACCAATGTCCCCTTTGCCGACAGCAGCAAAGGCCCTATTTCCCTAAGGCTAATTAGGTGAGGAACTAATGCCAAATTTCATTCTTAAGAATTTGTTACCCGGGAAGCTCTTCTGGTATCTGTATTCTCGTCAGTTAGGGTTCAGAACTACTATGAGTATTAAGGAATGAAGATTTTATTATAGGAATTAGATACAATTGTGGGAGGACGTAGGGAAAAAGAAAGATCCATAAACAAATTTCTAGCCAGATTAGGCCTGCATGAATGAGTTGGTGTTTGGGGAAAACCAGTTACTCTCAGCTTCTGGGATGGGATCATAAAGGAAGTGAGTGTAGAAATTTAAGAAGATGGTTTGTTATTCCTGGCTACTGCTTCTGTGTTTGCAGTAAAATATCTGGTGATGCATTTGTGATCACTGTTAATAAACAGGTCAGTAGCTGTGGGGGGCTGGTGTTGCTGAAGGACATGGGGAGAAATGAGAATTCTTTAGTATCACTGTGTTTCTCTGTCTCTGCCTGCAAACAATATCGAACCACAGAAAACAGTGGTTGCTGTTTCACATTTGCTCCCACAGCATATGCATTTCTGATGTGACCAACTCTAAACTAGAAACTTACAAGGAAGAGAATTGTGGGAAACAGAGTACTAGCAAGGTCATAGTGCAGTATCTCACCAAGACACATTTTATCACCTGTGCTTGTCTAAGTGAGAAACATAATTAATTCTCAGTTAATACTTAAGGAATTAAAGACACATTGTTTAATTAATTGATAGTAAATGAACAAAATAATAAATGAACTCAAAATTCCATCAGGGTATTTTTATGTACAAAAAATCGCAGCCTGTTATTTTATTCTTCCACAAATTAGTTTAAAGAACAAAGGGAGAGTGAGAAAAGTGTAGGAGGATAATCAGCTTTGAAAGTTATTAAAATATATTATAATTTTGTAGTGATGAAAAACCTTGTGATACTGGTTCAAGAACAGATAAATCAACTATACAAATGAAGAGCAGACCCTTGTACAAGTTGAAATTTAATATGAAGAAAGAATAAGTAAAAATCAGTTCTGAAGTAATGTTATTAAATTATTTATGTTAATAAAAAGGTTAGAAATAGAAACAGAAAGGCATTTCATTTTCTTACATCTCACCTCCAAAATAAATTGTAGTTAGGTTGGAATTAAAAGTAAAACTTAACATACACACACCCCATTCACAACAAGTGTTGGGATATTGATATATATTAAATCTATGCAGAAACCCTATGTTTGAAAGTGATAAATTCATGTGTTACAGGTAATATAATCAGTATTTATTTCATTTAAAAATTTAATCTACCATATGAAAATAAGGTATTAAAGATAAGGAGCTTATAAAAAAAAGTATTACTATGTCAAGCGTAATAAAAAATTCATGCTATGAGACTTTTAAGAAGCTAGGCAGAAACTTGGAGAGGAGGCAAGGAAATCAGTAAATAAACACCATAAAAATAAAGAAGAGCATGACCTATTCAATCAGAAACCTACTATCTGATGATCCTACTTCTTGTAAGTGTAGAACCTTCAAAAATTTTTCAAATATGAACAAAAATGATTCTTAAAGATGTCATGATGTTGATTCTGAATTAAAAATGCCTAAAATATATATATTCAAATATGAAAAGATAAAAATGCATATTAAAGACTCTCGTATATTTAGGAAGGAACATTATATCCCCTATGTATCAACATCAATCTCTAAATTTAATAGTAAGTGAAACAACTCGCTGTGAAATGATTCACACTGCATTACCATTTACATGAAATGAAAATTTTTAATCCCAAAACCCATAGAAATTATTGAATTTAAAAATATCAATTTAGATTCTAAGAAAGACGAAAAGGAGATGGTCATTCCCGTCTCTGAGGATAAGACAAAACTGGAACTGAGTGGGATAAGACTCACAAGTCATTTCAAATTCAATGTCTCATGTATTTGATTAACATTCAAGATAAATAAGCCACAGTAATAATAGCTTTTAATTCCATGTTGTGATAATAAAGCTTTTTGTTATATGTTTCCTTGTCTTATTTTGTTGAAAGGAGAGAAAAGTAAGATTTAAAATGGGGGGAGAAAAAAAAAAGCACTGCAAATTAATGATGGGAAGGGTCAATTCTTGGACTGTTCACTCTCACAGAGTGAAGTAATACAAACAGTTCTTCCTTCCAAGAGGTTAGTCTTTGAACTTGAAATATTTTGAAGATTATTCAAATCATAGAATCAACAATGGCCAAGATCAAATGCTCTGAAATATAATTTGGCAGCAATAAATTTAGGCAGAGAAAAATCTCTGAAAAGAACCACATTTTCCTTGCTGTGTCAAAACTCTCGGTAAACAAATGTAAGAGTACCTACATTTTAGCAAATAAATGGAGCACTCGCTCTTGAATCTGTTTTGTCCTTACACCATAAATGATGGGGTTGAGTGAAGGTGGGATAACCAAATAGAGGTTGGCAACAAGAATGTGAATGTAGCATGGTATGTTGTGTCCAAATCGGTGAGTGAGGAAGGAGAACACTGAGGGGATATAGAAAACACAGATGACCCCAACATGAGAGCCACACGTGCTGAGCGCTTTTAGCCGAGCATCCTGTGATGGGAGGCGGAAGACAGCTTGCAGAATGTAGACATAGGAGATGCAAATAAGGAACAGGTTCAACAGAAAGAGAGAGACCACGAAGAGCCCATAAATTACATTGATACGGATGTTTCCACAGGACAGTTTTGCGATGCCCATGTGCTCACAGTAGGAATGAGCTATTACATGAGCCTGACAAAATGGCAGGCGGTAAATGAGATACACCATGGGAAGTGTAAATAGAATTGGACGAAACACAATGCATACACTGATACCCACCAGCACCCGGGTTGTCAAGATGGTTCTATAGTGGAGTGGAGCACAGATGGCAACATAGCGGTCAAAGGACATGGCCACCAGGACCTCGGCCTCCATGCCAGTGAAGGCATGGATCAAAAACATCTGGGTCACACAAGCCCCAAAGCTAATCTCATGAGCATCAAACCAGAAGATACCCAGCATGCGGGGCACAGAGGTTGTGGAAAGGGCCAAGTCGATAGTTGAAAGGAGGGCCAGGAAGTAGAACATGGGCTCCTTCCGCAGGTTCTGCTCCATCTTGATGACCAGCAGAATTGTGGCATTGCCCAGTAAAGCCACAAGGTAAACTGAGCAGAAAGGCAGGGAGATCCAGGCATGAGCCCCTTCCAGACCCGGGATTCCAACAAGGAAGAATGTGGTTGGGTGAAAAGTACTCCTGTTGGGATAAAACATCCTTCCAAAGAAGGAGATGTCATTCCTACAAAGAGGGGAAAAAAGTTTGAAGATGATCGTGAAAATGACTAGCTTTGTCCTTCAATATATAGTGAAAATGAAAAAGGTTGCTATTTGAAAGGGCTTGTTAATGTATTTTGTTATGATAGGCCAAGGAATACTCATTTTGAATGGGCCACTCTCAAAGAATTCAATCCTCTTTCTTTTAACCTACAAGGCTTATCAGCAAGCCAATGGCAAAATTATAAGACACAGAACGTGCTATTAAATATGGAATAATTTGTATGCTCTGTACCTTTTGTAAAGCTCCTGTCTGAAGAGAGAGATGCAAAAAATCAAGGATGCACAAATGGAAATGCAGATATAATCCAAGAGGCGACAGACCAGCTAGAAGCAACATGACAGGCACAGATGTATAAGACACTTCCGTAATTAGGAAATGCAGAAATTATCTAATGATTCATTCATCACTTATTGACATAAAGAAAATGCCAAGATCTGGCCAAACATTCTATCAAAGATAAGCAGAATATCAGAAGTACATTGCCACAATCAAAAGCACAGACTAGGTCATACACCTCTATACTTGAAACATCCCAGAAAGAAAGATAATGATAAACCTTATATTTATTTTTGTTCATGTCTCTATGTTCCCAAGACCAACCCATTGCATAGCTATTGCATTATAGAGTGTTAAGGGAACGGTGATTTCTTCATTTATTCTCCATGCCATATCAGTTCCTCTGGGAAAACCTGCCAAGTTTACGACTGCTACAGAATGAACATGTACTGCATTCACTCCTTCTGCCTGATGAACTAGGAATGTGGGTAAAAGACTGCCTAGAAGGCTTCAGGGGGCAGGGACCTGAGGATGGCATTTTGAGCAGCACAAAACTGTCTGGAAAACAAAGTCTGTACAGAACTGCTCTCTGTAGTTGTTTAAAGGGCACAGAGACGGTGGCTTTTGCAATGCCTTCAAAATGATGAAGCACCTAGTCACTCATAAGCTCAAATAATGAAATAAATGGACATTCTCTAGGTCTCCACCTCGAGACAGAGTGGTTTGAGGTCAGCAATAGTAGCACAGGCTCCAGTTTTTATCCTTTATATAGCTTCCTATTTCTCTGGGAAACATAACGAGGTAAAAATAATGTTATAGGCATTCTAAGATTAGACGCGTGCGTGTTTGTGGAGGGGAGATAGAAGAGCTGTATTTTGCAGTGCCTCCCTTATTTGTGCTTTTTTAAGAACTGAAACTCCAGGTAACAGCCGCTGTCCAGTAGTGGGATGCTAGCCAGGAACAAGCCTTCTAACCCCCAAACGCCTGCCTTGGGTTTCTCTCTGAAAATAAACTCTCAGTAACATGGCACTGCTCACCTCAGGTTTTCACTGTGCTTCGGAGGTCCATCTCATTCATTCCCTATAACCCACAGCAGAAACAGAAATGATACTTTATCGACCAACTATATAATCATAATGCCTTGGATCTTCTAGATATTTTCAAAGATACCCAATCTCCATTTAAAATTTGAAAAGTTGCAAGGTTAAACTTAAAACAGTAAAAACAAACAAACAAAAACTACTATGAAAAAAAGTTTTCAGTTAAAAAAAAATATATATATATATATTGCAAGTTTCTTCCCCAATTAGATTCAGAAATTGATGCATAGAATATCATATCACAACAAGCCAGTAGCTCTTCTTAGCTACCTTTGACCATCTCCCTTTCATTTGACTGCAGTACATACTGAAATCAAAATAAAATTCATTTTTGCTTTTGATGATCCATTCTTCTACAAGAATAGAGACAACAAGGAAAATCTCAAGTAGCACAGCTCTGTGTGCTTTAAAAAAAAAATATACAGTCCAAGGAAAGTCATTTTATACTGAGGCTTTAGCTGCTTATAAAATTAGAACTCAGTTTTCTAGTATAAATTGTGCCCTGGGATTGAATCCTCTGAGATTGCGGGCAAAACTCCTAGACTATGATTTAGAGAAACAGAAGCCTATGAAAAAGTGGCATGAGTAGGAATTTATAGAGACAAAACTACAAATGTGGGGCAAAAACACACAAATATTATCATTACTATATGATATAAAGATAGATACATCCTATCTCCCTCTAAGTAATAATTTGCAGCCTAATTCTATGGATTATTGTTTCTTAGATCAAAGTGTACTTAACCCATATTCTAATTTCAAAAATAATAGCCTGGTGTAGGAGATCCCATTTTCAACCCGAGTACTCGTTATCTCCCTGCACTGTCCTGACCACATGCCCTAGGTTCACTGAATGCTTGACTATGGAATGACATCTGTGAGTTTTTGGTCCCACTATCCTTTGTCCATGATTGATCTTCTCAATCTTCCTCCTTGACAGTTTATCATATCTATGTCCCAGAAGCCACAGAGAGAAGTGGTGAATATATCCTATCCTAGAGTTGGTCTGATTCAGTTCAGATACTGGATTTCCCACTCAGACGATTTGAAAGAGTTTGTACTGTTATGAGATATTAATTACTCTTTACACATAGGATAGAGTTCACCAGGGAACATACATGGGCCTAAGATTTTCATTATAGGAAGTATTTGATTACTAAATTCAACTACAAATGTCTACTCTTCTATTTTTCATCTTCAGTTACCTTTAAAGACATTTTGAGATAAATAAAAACTAACAGACTCCTTTGCCAGCCAATTGGCACAATAAGAAATGCTAAAGGATTACTATCAGCTAATGGAAATAGGCAAAGCTTTTAAATGGCTGTAAATGAAGAAATGAGGATCATTGGAAATGTCGAATAATTATGTTACCTACTTCAAACATCAAATGAGCTTTGTGCATAAAAATTGTTATTATACTGCTTTGAATTATTGCAAAAAAAGTACTTAAATGCACAGAATATTTTATTCACTCAAAGATATTACACTTTCACTAAGATCAAAGTACATTAGGCATCTACACATAATGTATATACTTTCATTTATAGGTGTACATGAACTATATAAAATAATATATGATATAATTTCAATGAACAGGTCAAAAAGACGAAACAACACATTTTGAAACAGCAAAACAATGTCAAAATGTCGGGGGGGGTGTCATTGGAATACAGACAACATTATTGCCGCTCATTCTAATTTATGGAGTTTGAAATGTTTAAGTAATGAAACCATACAACAATTTAATAACAAAAACTATCATAAATGAATATTAACTGAAAAAATTACTCCACTCAGATCAGACCTTAAAAAAGTTGGTTTCTCAAGCTTTTAAAAAATGTTACAGTTTCTGCTGTCAAGATGGCAGTCTATGTAACTATTGTCATTCCCCCAGAAAGCTTCAGATGTATTAAAACTGATGTTAAAACTAAGTGATATAGGGGCACCTGGGTGGCTCAGCGGGTTAAAGCCTCTGCCTTCGGCTGGGTCATGATCCCAGGGTCCTGGAATCGAGCCCCACATCAGGCTCTCTGCTTGGCAGGGAGCCTGCTTCCTCCTCTCTGCCTACTTGTGATCTCTGTCTGTCAAATAAATAAATAAAATCTTAAAAAAAAAAAAAACTAAGTGATGTGTAAGTTAAAACTAACTGATATATATATATATAGATAGATAGATAGATAGATATAGATATAGATATAGATGTTTGTGTGTGTGTGTGTGTGTGTGTATCTTCAGAATCGATAGAAACAGTCATTAAAGGACAGGAGTGAGCAGTCTAGCATATAATTGCAAACACAAGGGGTCGTTAGATTTCAAACACAGGGAAGGGATGTGAAGGTTTCTGTCTTGAGGTTTTCAGAAAAGCCAGAGGCAAAAAGCACCAAAAGGCAAATTCCTAAAGAATTAGGTGGAGTTTCATAGTAGTGTCTCTGCCACACAAAACTCCTACCCTGGGTGCTATAGTCTGTCATCTATATCCTCCTTACAGATCTGAAGTTCTCAATCATCTAACTACTGAGAATGTGGCCCCCTTTGTTTCTATTGTTTAATGGACCTTCTTCAGCTGAGGTCAAATCCCCCTCCCAGAGAGCCCCCATAATGCCTGGTTGATGAAGGAGCATAAAGCTTACTGGATTCACCACAATGAGGACAACAATGAAGGGCCACTCCAGCTCCAACACTTCTGGCTGACACTTTTGTTCATATTTCATTACAAATCATTTTCTCCCTCTTTCTTCATTCACCTCTCCCTGGTGCTGATCTTGGGAGCAAAGCCGTTATTAGTTTTCTAATGCTGCTGTGATAAATTACCAGGAATGTAGTGCCTTAAATCAATGTAAATTTATTATCTTGCAGTTCAGTTCGTTAGAAAGCTGATTCATATCTCACTAAGATAAAATCGAGTTTTCAGCTGGTCTGCATCTGTTTCTGGAGACACTAGAGGAGAACGTTTTTTGTGGGTTTTTGTTGTTTTTTTTTGTTTGTTTGTTTTTTGTTTTTTTACCTTTTTCCAGCTTCTATAGGCTACCTACATTCCTTAACTCATGGCTCTCTTCTCCATTTTCAGAGCCAGGAAGGAAGTTTTAAGTCCTACACATATGATATTGCTCCTACTTTGCTTCAAATGAGTAAATGCACCCCAATGTTCATAGCAATATTATCAACCATAGCCAAGTTATGGAAAGAGCCCAAATGCCCATCAGCTGATAAATGGATAAAGGAATAGTGGTACATGTATGCAATGGAATATTACTCAGCCATCAAAAAGAATGAGATTTTTTTTGCCATTTGCAATGACCTGGATGAAGCTAGAATGTAGAATGCTAAGTGAAATATGTCAGTCTGAAAAAGAAAAACATCATATGATTTCACTCATATGTGGAATTTAAGAAACATAACAGATGAACATAGCAGGGGAAAAAAGAAAGAAGTGAACCATAAAGCAGACTATTAACTATAGAAAACAAACTGAGGGTTGTTGGAGCAGAGTTGGAGGGGATGAGTTAAGTGGGTGATGGGGGTTAGGGAGGGCACTTGTGATGAACACGGGTAATGTATGGAAGTGTTGAATCACTGATTCCCACTCCTGAAACTGATATCACACTGTGTCCACTGGAATTTACATAAAAATTGTAAAAAAAAAAAAAGAATGTGTAAATTATTACACAATTGAGTCATCACATCTTTCTCTGGCTCTGTTTTCTGTTTCTATTATTTTCCACTTCCAAGGACTCATGACTACATTGGCTCTGTTTCAATAGTCCAAGACACTCTCCCTGTCATGATCAACCTTAATCCCCTGTGCAAATTTAGTTCTTCTTTGCCATGAAACTGAACATATTCACAAATTCTGAAGATTAGGACAAGGACCTCTTTAAAGGGACATTATTCTGTCTCCAGGCAAATCTCCATCTCAGAAGGTACTTTCTAAGAAACCCGACCTGAAAGCATTGCTTAGCCAGGGTGTTTGAAGAACCTACCAAGAAATCACAATGGCAAAGAAAAACTCACAGTAAATAGTTACCAAATGTCCAAAGATTATTAACAAAATAAAAAAAAGAACTAACAATATAATAAGAAACTGTATAAAATCGAACTAAAAGTAAACCCTTCAGAGTTTTAAAATACATGTAGTTAGCAGCCTTAAAGAGAGGAGAGAGAGAGAATTACAATAATGAAGAAAGGGATTCTCATATGTGGAGTATAAGAAACAATGTAGAGGAGCATAAGGGAAGGGAGAGAAAACTGAAAGGGAAGTCATCAGAGAGGGAGACAAACCATGAAAGACTGAACTATGGGAAACAAATTAAAGGTTGCTGAAGGGGAGGTGGATGGGGGATGAGGCAACTGGGTGATGGGCATTAAGGAGGGCACAAGATGTGATGAGCTTGGGTATTATATGCAACTGATGAATGGTTGAACACTACATCTGAAACTAATGATGTGCTATGTGTTGGATAATTGAATTTGAATTTTAAGAAAAGGATCAAACATAGAAAATTTAAGTGTTGAAATAATTACATTAAGGGACTAAAGAATAGGGTGGAAACTGCTGAAAATAAAAATTGGGGGTTTTAAGAATAAACATATATTTTTAGGATTATAGTAAAACAAATAAATAATAGAAGGAAAGAAAAATTAAAATATATGGAATAAAGATATTTATTCCATACCTTATGGAATAAATATTCCATAAGATTTTTATTCCATATCCTTATTTTTACATATTTACAAAAGAATATGGTGGTAAGTGGGGAAGGAACTATTTAAAGAAATAAAGTTTGAAAAGTAATAGAGAAATATCTAGAAGTAATAGATATATGGTATATATCATGTAAGAAAAGAAGGACTGATTGAATACTGAACATGCCTTTTTTAAAAAATTTATAAATCTAGACGCATAATGAAATTTCTGAACACTGAAATAAAGATGATTCCAAAAAAAAAAGAGAAAAAAATCTTTCAAAAGAGTAGAAAAATAACTGGCATATTTTCCACTAACAACTTTAGTTGCAGGAAAACAAAAAGTTGAACAATGAATTCAGAAAGGTTGTGGAATAGAACTTGGTTCCAAAATTCTATTAATTTTTAATTTATTTTTCAAATATGAGAGCAGATGAGGACATATTTAACCATGAAAATGCAATTAAATATTACCAACGAGGTGGGGTTGTGGCAGTGGGAAAAATAGATATTCTCCACAAACACTTTGAATCCCAGAGCGAGAAAATATTCATGAAGATTTATTGCAGAAAGCAATAATTAAAAATATATATGATCAAATAAAATGGACATTTAAAAAGGTTTTTTAAGCCTAGAAACACAGCTCCAGGTAATTCCAAAATGAGAGATATAGATATACAAGAACAGGACAAAGCAAAAGAGGGCTAGAATTTTTGTTTTGTTCAGAGTAGGGTAGCTACAAATTACTATAATTAGAAAACTAATATTTAACTAATGCTAGGCAACAAAGTTATATTAAGGAAGCAAGAAAGTTAGAAAAAAGGAAAGTATTGAAAAATATGAATTTTTTTAAAATTTTTATCTTTTTTTGTGTTTCAAAATTTCTTGTTTATGCACCTCACCCAGTGCTCCATGTAATACATGTGAAATTTTTAAGAAGTGATCAAAAACAATGATGAAGAAATCAGAAATATGTTCTTATTGACAATTCTGCTACTCAATAATTTTACTGCAAATTATAAAAACCTGCTTAAACATCTGAAAATACACCAAGAAATAAATGCAAGGAAATGCAGGATACTTTCTAATTAAAAAATAATAATACTATGAATATCTATTAATTAAGAGATGACAGCATAAGTAAAACCAAATGTTAAAAAATAAAACATGAAATATTTTAAGCCATATAAATAAATAACAAATGACCTAATTAAAACATTGTGACTGGGGTGACTGGGTTAAGCCTCTGCCTTTGGTTCAGGTCCTGATCTCAGGGTCCTGGGATCGAGCACGGTATCAGGCTCTCTGTTCAGCAGGGAGCCTGCTTCCTGCGCTCGCTCTCTCTCTGCCTGCCTCTCTGCCTACTTGTGATCTCTCTGTCTGTCAAATAAATAAATAAAAATCTCTAAAAAGAAAAAAAAAAAAACATTGCGATGGTTATAAAATTTAAAATTTCTGTACTGTATGTCAGATAAACAAATGATACATTTTTCCTCTGGAAAAATAGGACAAAATTTGTATTGGAGCAGTGTTGAAATTAATTTCCACCTTTATTCTGTGTATATTTTTATTGAGCAACATATTTGAGATGAGTTCAATGTTTGAAGGTTGTTAATTCATGAGTTGTAGGAACAAAGGTCTGCACTATACATTTACTTTAGTTTTTTTCATAAATAATCTGAAAAAAAAAAAATTTTAATGTAAAGCAATATGACAAGTTCGATGATGCAAGAGGTCATTGCTTGGTCTTTGGGAAATATTACTATTGAATTAACTAAAAGCCATCAGTAGGATCAAAAAAAGGTTGACTATTCACAGATTAGTTTGAAAACTTACACATCAAAGTCAGTGGAGGAATGAGAGATAGATTATGGGCCTAGAATGAGAGCCCTTGCATTTGGGCAGGGAGTATTTCATGGTCAAATGCAGATTGAGAGGAAAAAAGTGAATAAAATGACAGGCAAAGGCCAGCATGCATCACATAAATAGAGAAAATACAATACACGATTGAATTATAAAACTACACTTGTATTTATGGGCCTAACTACAGGGAGAGTCAGTGATGTGGTACTGTTGATATGTAAGAAATAGTTTTGAGGGGCACTTAGTTGGCTCAGTTGGTTAAGTGTCAACGCTTGATTTCATCAGAGGTCATGATCCTAGGTTCCTGAGATTGAGTCCTGTGTCGGGCTCTGTGCACAGCATGGGAAATCTGTTTGTGATTCTCGCTCTCTCCCTCTGCCCTTCCTTCCCGCTCTCTCTCTCTCTCAAATAACTAAATAAACCTAAAAAATAACAAAAAAGAAATACTTTCAAAATTGCATGTTTGTTTTGGCTATCATTCCCCTGAATCTTACATGTTTGGCAGATCATTCCACTTCAAGCCACAGATTGGCAAAGATTTTTTTTTGAACCTATGAAGTTTGCTCTTTTTGAAGAACATAACACAATTCAAGCTCCACAAACCAGACATTTTGTGTTACTTTGGTTCATGGATATATCCCTAGCAATTAGAATTATCCAAGACATACAAAAAACACCAAATGAATGTAAATGAAAGGAATAATAAAGTGAATGCATGAATGAATGGACAAACCAAACCATTAAGTAGGATACAGGGTCAAATTTCCAGTGCCACATTTCTCTAATTACAGAATGCAAATAAATAAATAAATAAATAAATAACAGTATAATATGTTCTTTACCCAGAAAAAGAGAATCTTTCTCCTATGAAGGACTCTGCATGAAGACATGTGGACAGAGGCCACACAGCTCCATCCAAGACACTCCATTAGCCTTTGAACTTGAGCTCCAGTGACGTTTCCACAAGTCTTAGAATCCATTAGTCAGCAGCTAGGAATAAATCAAACTGTATCTCAAACTGGAAGCAACATATTAGGACTAGGAGTTGTTTGTTAAAGCAAGAACACACATGTTTTTCTAGATGCATCAAAATCCTTAGTGAAAGATTCATGACATGAGTCTTATCTTTTGATAAAAACATGGAGTACTCGCTCTCGAATCTGTTTGGTCCTTACACCATAAATGATGGGGTTGAGTGAAGGTGGGATAACCAAATAGAGGTTGGCAACAAGAATGTGAATGTAGCGTGGTATGTTGTGTCCAAATCGGTGAGTGAGGAAGGAGAACACTGAGGGGATATAGAAAACACAGATGACCCCAACATGAGAGCCACACGTGCTGAGCGCTTTTAGCCGAGCATCCTGTGATGGGAGGCGGAAGACAGCTCGCAGAATGTAAACATAGGAGATGCAAATAAGGACCAGGTTCAAGACAAAGAAGGAAACCACGAAGAGTCCGTAGATGGCATTGATACGGATGTTTCCACAGGACAGTTTTGCGATGCCCATGTGCTCACAGTAGGAATGAGCTATTACATGAGCCTGACAAAATGGCAGGCGGTAAATGAGATACACCATGGGAAGTGTAAGCACAACTGGACGAACCACAATACACATGCTGATGCCCACAAGCACCCGGAATGTCAAGATGGTCGTATAGTGGAGTGGAACACAGATGGCTACATAGCGGTCAAAGGCCATGGCCAGCAAGATCTCAGCTTCCATGCCAGTAAAAGTATGGATAAAAAACATCTGGGCCACACAAGCCCCAAAGTTAATCTCATGAGCATCAAACCAGAAGATACCCAGCATGCGGGGCACAGAGGTTGTGGAAAGGGCCAAATCGATAACTGAAAGGAGGGCCAGCAAGTAGAACATGGGCTCCCTCTGAAGGCTCTGCTCTGTCTTGATGACCAACAGAATTGTGGCATTGCCCAGTAAAGCCACAAGGTAAACTGAGCAGAAAGGCAGGGAGATCCAGGCATGGGCCCCTTCCAGACCCGGGATTCCAACGAGGAAGAATGTGGTTGGGTGAAAAATACTCCTGTTCTGGTATATCATGCTGTCACTGGTCAAAGGAGGTGAAACTCTCCTCTTCTAGGGGAAAAATGAGAGAGAGCAAGATGAAGAGGTCAGAAGAGAGATCAAAGTCTGAAGGGAATGTCATGTCACTTGCTGGCTCAGTGTTTCAGGATAGAGTTGATGTCAAGCTTAATACATAGTAAGTGTGCCAATGAAGGACATATAAGAGATACCTCACAGCCATTTGATAAGGCAGATCGAGGTCATATTGAGTTTCCACCCTCCTGTGGATTGAGTTCTAATCCCAAATATGGAGGCTTGCAGCAAGCTCAGTGAAGATTTCTAATAATTAGAGCTTATCATTCACTTTGAAGGAGAAAAGATGTGATTCCACTCTGGGAAATGTCACTCTGATGAGTGACATTGGCAATACCAAGACTACAGATGAGCTCAAGTGAATATACTAGAGAGGCAGTCAAAAATTCCTTTAAGCAAAAAAAAGACAGAGACATAGAAGAAAAAGAAAGAAAGAAAGAAAGAAAGAAAGAGGAAAGAAAAAGAAAGAAAGAAAGATAGAAAGAGGAAAGAAAGAAAGGAAAGAAAGGAAGGAAGAAAGAACCTACTTTTAAAAATTCATAATGAAAATAAATTCTAGATCCAGGAGTCTAGGTACTCACACAATTAAAATCTGAATTCTTCTGACTGATCTGTAAAAACTCTGACCCTGGCCCAGCAGCCTCTCATACACACCAGATCAGAGAATAAGGGCGACCCCTTGGGATGCCTGGCCAGGAGTAGAAACAGGAACTTATTATTTACAGGCAGCACCGAGTATCAGGTGGGAAAGGGTAAAGGAGGGTTGTCTAATGCCATGTCACACCTGTTCACTCTCACAACATATCCAGTACTCTCAGAGCACCTGTTATCTTATTGGTATTCATTTTACCACTGCTACGGAGCCAACACTCGGATACTTCCCTTACCAGTCCAAGACCCTGGGAAGAGAGGTGAGTTGGGTAAAAAGCCTCAAATGATTTGGTACTAGAAAAGATATTTTTTGCAGCCTTCATGTCTTAATAGAGAAGAGTCTAGTTCTGCAATGATCTGAAGGGTATGGAGAAAGACACTTAAGTAATGCCTTCAAAATATTACAGAATGCATCAAACAACTCTGAATGAGGTAAAGGAACTTGCCCTGGAATGTATGGTTCAGCAGTTGTAATCAAAAATAAAGCAGAGATAAAGCAGAGATAGGAGAACCTGGGCGGCTCGGTTAAGCATCTGACTCGATTTCAGCTCAGGTCATGACCTCAGCATCAAGAGAATGAGTCCTGCAGTGGGCTCCATGCTCAGCATGGAGTCTGCTTGAGGTCTCTCTCTCCTTCTGTCTCTGCCCCTCTCCTGTTCACACATGCCCTCTCACTCTCAATAAATAAATACAATTTTTAAAAAGCAGAGATATTCATTTTTGTCTTTGTCATACTTTCACTTTATTATTTTTATTTTTTTCAATATAGAAAACATATCAGGGTAAAAAAAAATAAACTATCATTTGTGAGTTCAGTCCAATGAAGAAAGGACAGTGCTTCAAAGTGCACAAACTCTTCTTTCTCTGTAAAAACGTAAACACCCTGGTCAAGTAAGAAACTATTGCCTAGAAAGGTGATGGCCAAGGCCAAGTTGGAGTGTCCCTGTTGTTTAATATGGAGCAAAACTAGGAGCCCACTCACAACAGCAGCTCTCCACTGGCCTCATCCCTTCCTACTGACATGGAAATTGATTTCGTCTAATGCAACTGACAGGATGATATGAAGGGCATTGCATCTTCCAGAGACTTTTAAACATAATATCATCCCCATTTAAAGATAATCTCATCCCTATTTAAAGATAATATCATCCCCCATTTAAAGATACAATTTTGTTTTTTTCCTGCCTGGTGCAGTTGGCCACTTGGTACAGCTCTCAGGCTGTTCTGCCCACGGTATGGAGAAAGACACTTAAGTAATGCCTTCAAAATACTATAGAATGCATCAAACCACTCAGAATGAGGTAAAGGAACTTGCCCTGGAATGTATGGTTCAGCAGTTGTAATAAAAAATAAAGCTGAGATATCAGCACCTGGGTGGCTCGGTTAAGCGTCCCACTCTTGATTTCAGCTCAGGCCATGACCTCAGAGTCGAGAGATTGAGTCCCTCATTGGGCTCCACGCTCAGCATGGAGTCTGCTTGAGGTTCTCTCTCTCCCTCTGCCAGTGCCCCTCCCCCACGGACACATGCTCTCTCACACTTAATAAGTAAATATATTTTTTTAAAAAAACAGATATTCATTTTTGTCCTTGTAATAGCTTTACTTTATCATTTTTATATTTATTCAACGTAGAAAACATATCAGGGTAAAAAAAAAATAAACTATCATTTCTGAGCTCAGTCCAACGAAGAAAGAACAGTGCTTCAAAGTACACAGACTTGTCTTTGTCTGTAAAAACTTAAACACCCTGGCCAAGTAAGAAACCATTGCCTAGAAGTATGATGGCCAAAGCCAAGTTGGAGAGTCCCTGTTGTTTAATATGGAACAACACTAGGAGCCCACTCACGACAGCAGCTCTCCACTAGCCTCATCCCTTCCTACTGACATGGAAATTGATTTCACCCAATGTAACTGACAGGATGATATTAAGGGCATTGCATCTTTAAAAGTCTCTTCCAGAGACTTTTAAACATAATATCATCCCCATTTAAAGATAATCTCATCCCCATTTAAAGATACAATTTTAGTTTTTTTCCTGCCTGGTGCAGTTGGCCACTTGCTCCAGCTCTCAGGCTGCTCTGCCCACGGATCTCTGCATTTCCCTCCACACCTGTTCACCAGACACCAGCCGCTGATTCACATTTGCCTTCCATAGGAATCGAGACTTTCACACAGCATCGAGCAGGGCGGCCCTTATACCTCTCTCTGAGGACTTCATGGGGAGTGCCTTTATGTTAGGCTCCTAGCACCTAAGGGATATTTCTAAGAAAACATCCCATTTTAATCCTAGCTTTATGTGAAGTTCTGGGAATGAGTCCTTGGAGACTACGCACAGACCTCAAGATTCTATTCCCCAGACCAAAAATCCCAAGGAACATAAAAGCAAACTGAAGGAGATGGAAACAAATGTTGAAAAGTAGGGATAAAGCACATGGTTTTTGTCATCTATACTTGACACATGTGAAAACAGACTGTCTCTCCGTGTGAATGTGGCTCTGTGATCCAATTCGAGGGCTTACTGACCTACATAGAGAGGAAACTGGCTTATTTATTTATTTGTCCATTTTTTCATTTATTTATTTAATAGAATTAGGTATTTTTTTTTTTAGAACTAGGTAATTTTAATTCAAATATCGGAACTAGTGGAGAAGTCTTTTTTTTCATTTTACTATTTCTTTTCACTAAGTTTTTTCCAACCTCCTCTCGTATAGCTGCTTTGAGTTTCCCCAAGTAGCACTAAGGACAGAGATCCATGATCATTTTTCCACACTATTTTCTGAACATGAATTCCCTATCACAACCACGATTTCACCTGCACAAATTTCAAAAGTCCTATTGATTAGTGCCAAAATTTCAATCCTGGGACCACAGTGCTGGTTCAAGTTCTGGCTCTGCCCCATTAGCTGCGTGACTTTGGATGACTTATGTATCATTTCTGTGCCTCAGTTTCCTTAACTATAAAATGGGAATCAAAATAATGTCATTCTCACTGGGTACGTTTGATACAAATTAAATCTCTCTGAGACATTTAGATCAGTGTCGTATACATAGTACGTGGTCAATCATAATTTTTCTTCTTCTTCTTCTTCTTCTTCTTCTTCTTCTTCTTCTTCTTCTTCTTCTTCTTCTTCTTTTTCTTCTTCTTTTAAATTTCAGCTCACAAGAACAGCTGCATAGATATTATTCAGGCAGAGCAAGTTTAGGAACCACCAATCACTACCAACTCTGTAGCCATTTTTCTTCTGAAATCTCTAATAACATTAAATATTTTCTTTTCAGGGGCACCTGGGTGGCTCAGTCTGTTAAGCATCTGCCTTAGGCTGAGGTCCTGATCCTAGGGTCCTTGGATCAAGCAATCAGTTTCCCTGCTGAGCCTGAAGTCTTCTTCTCCCTCCCTCTATACCCGTCCCTGCAACTGGCTCAGGCTTTCTTTCTCTTTCTCAAATAAATAAAATCTTTAAAAAATTTTTCTTTTCAAATATTAGAATCAATCTTGCATATATCATGTAGATTTTAGTAGAATGTGATCTTTTTGGATTGAAAAAATTATATCCCTTTATCACCCAACTGAAGTTTCTGAAAACTTCCTAAAATAGCACTTAGGCTTATGAAATAAAACACTGACTACAAGCATGAGAAGTAATATCTTTCTTTCATTTGACCATGCCAATCTTCTCCATCATTCTCTACAAACATTCAAGCTATTTCCTGAAAATTTATAGCTTTTGTTTGCCTGTACATATACAATGAAATATTCTCTTGGATCCAATAAGGTTTTCGTATACAATCAAAATCAATTTTAAGACATTTGCTTTATGGTGCATTTCTTCCTTCTTGAGTGTGAGGTAGGACACATCAAATCTTGAGAGATGCTAAGAGATATCTTGGATCCATAAAGGCAGCTAGTTTTAGGATCAAGATGAGACACAGATTCTCAACAGCAAATTTTAAAACAAATTTGGTCCCCACTGACAGTTTATTTCTTCAAATAACTGTTATATAAAACCAGACCAGTATCTTTACTATTGTAAAAAACAATAAATTCTTTTTAATGACTAAGACTGTTGGGATTATCTCTTCAGAAACTTAAAATGTAAACTATCTCAACAGATACAGATTTAATTATTATTGTTTTTTTTTCCCTGAAAGACCTCCTTCCCAGTGGCCTCAATTCTGTCGCCCCAGTCTGAATTGGTTGTTTTTCATGTGCCCAGAGCTTCCACATAAATGCCTATCTTACTCTCCTGTTTGGGATCCCCCTTTTTTTTTTCATTTTCATATCCCCTTTTTCTGGAACACATTTTTATATTAAATTTCAAAGGCATAACGAAGGGGAGGTAGAGTTTCAACATCTCTGTATGCCTGAAATATTTCTTTGCCCTCAACTATGACTGATATTGTGCGTTTAGTTATTACTGGTTAAACTATGTCCCACCCTGCCATAAATTTATGTGTTGAAGTCCTAATACCCAGTACCTTAGAATGTAACCTTATTTGGGAATAGGGTCATTATCCAATAATTTAAGCCAAAATTAGGTCATACTAGAGTAGGGCAGGCCTCTAATTCAATCTGACTGATATTCTTATTAAGACAAAAAAGCTTGGGCACCTGGGTGGCTCAGTCCATAAGTGTCTGTCTTCAGCTCAGGTCATGATCCCAGGGTTCTGGGATGGAGCCTCATATCAGGCTCCCTGCTCAGCGGGAAGCTTGCATCTCCCTCTCTCACTCCCCCTGCTTATGTTCCTTCTTTTGTATCTCTCTGTTAAATAAATAAATTAAAATCTTAAAAAAAAAAAGAAAAGACAAAAAAGCTCTGTGAGAAAACACCTGTACATCAGGAAGGCACCAAGTAATCTAGGCCTGAGGCCTGGAACAGACACTTTCTCTCAGTTATGAGGAGGAAGCAACACTGCAGTTCCCTCCCTCTCAGACTTCCAGCATCTGGGACTGGGAGACAAGAAATGTCTGTTGTTAAGCCACCCAGCCTGTGGCACTTTGTTGCCACAACCCTAGTGAACTAATACAGTTATATTGGTTGAAGATGACTTTATACACATGATTGCATTTATCCTCTATCCTCATATGGAAATCAAGGATTCTGATACCACTGTAATTCCTATTTCTTGCAGGTAACCTCTTTTGACTTTTCTTTCCTCTTTGAAATATATAGTATCATCTTCTTAAATTTCTGAAAATTCATCCTCATTTACTAAGTGAATTGGACCTTTTTAATGTATGGATCTGTGACATTAAAAGTTGGAAATTAGGGGTGCCTGAGTGGCTCAGTCCTTAAGCGTTGGCCTTTGGTTCAGATCATGATCCCAGGATTCTGGGATCTAGCCCCACACCAGGCTCCCTGCTCTGCAGGCAGCCTGCTTCTTCCTATCCCACCCACTCTACAGTGTTCCTTCTCTTGCTGTGTCTCTCTCTGTCAAATAAATAAATAAGATACTTTTTAAAAAATAAAAATAAAAAAAGTTGGAAATTATTTTTAATTTAAAATCTCCTTTTTTTTCTCTATAACTATGGACAAATGGTTTTCTAGATTGATTTTTTATGTATTTTTTTGATATTTTAGTCATTATTTCCTTCTTTCTTAATATTATGAGATATTTTGTTAAGGTTTTTTTTTCCTATACTTGTACTGATTTTTATAAAAATATGTATGGCCATTTAAGAAGCACCCCAGGATTTAAAAACCTTTCCTCTTATCTGAGCCCTGAGTTCTGAATCAAATGGAGGGATTTTTTTTTTTTTAATGTCGAACAAATGAAGACAAAGAGGTTCAACTTTATCATAGACAAGCTGTCAGTTGACAATCTTGTTTAGGTGTGTTCTACAGTGAAATTCTTGACAATTCCTGACACAGATCCATTGAATTAGGTAGGCCTACTGGCCCCATCGTGGTCTGAGAACAGGCCTTTATAGGACTAGAATATGCAATCTACCCTATAAAATATAGCAGGAGGCATAATGTATGCTCCTTCCAGGGTGTTGGTTTCCAAAAGAAAAGACACAAAATAAATTGCACTCATTGTTTCGTAATTCTCTAAATACATATTTTATCTTTATTCCTGTGTGTCATAAAGTTACATGGAAAAGGCTTTAACCCCTTCAAGACTTTTCTTCAGGCTTTGTTCGGAAAGACCAAATATGGCTTTTGGTTTACGGTAACTGGTATGGTAACTGGGTGAGATAATGGGGTAATTACTAAAGGGTAACTAACATTCTTCCAAGTACACAGCCAAATATTGTTTATTATAAGGTTTCTCTGTAAGGGCCTGGTTGGCCAGAGGGAGCCATTTTGTTGTAAACTTGTATTGACCCTGCCCCTCCCAGAGGAGCTTACTTGCAAACCCCGGATATAGGGGCGGGCCAGGCCGGATGGAGACATCCAGTCAGTGGGGTGCGCATATATTTACTATGGTAAATTGAAATTCAATTGGTCACCCATATTGCCGACCTAGCATGACTGTGCAGTTTTCCCTGTGTATTGCAATCTCATTGGCCACCTCTGTGTGGGCTGGGCTCAACCCCACCTCTATAAACGTTAGTCTGTGAGGCTGGGAAGCATAGTTGTCGGGAGCGTCGTGGTCCTCGGGAGCGTCGTGGTCATCAGGAGCATTGTGGTTGTCGGGAAGGGTCGTCGTCAGTAGCGGAGTCTTTGGGTAGGGTAGGGTAGTCGTCAAAAGCAGCACCATACGGAAGAGGAGTTGGGAGCGGTGTCATCGGGGTCGGTGTCCTGGTCGTCGTCGCCTCTTTCTAAGAGACGGCCCCGACCAGTTGGTTTGATTTTCGATGCTTGGTGCAAAATAAAGCTTTGCTTGACTTTCGCTTTGTGTCGGTCTCGTTACTTTGATCACGGACCCTAACATTGGGAGGCTTGTCCGGGATCAAATGACGAGAACTGAGCCAGCATCGGAATTTCTGGGAAAGGCCTCCGGAGGTAAGATATTGGGATCTTGTCTGTCTGTCTGTTTGTGGAGCTCCTGGGTATGGCCCACCAGGGAGAAGCTGGATGCAGCCAGGCTCCCCAGGGCTGGAATGGATGCGGGGATGCCCCATCCCTCTGCTGATAGATCGACAGGGGGTTCGAGTCCCCCTGGGTGGTCACCAGGGGTTTGAGTCCCCCTAGGCGGTCAGGGGGTTCGAGTCCCCATAGAAAATCCCCACCGGTGGCAGGACTGCTGGGCTGCAGTTGTCTTTGTCTTGTCCTTTTGTTGTCTGCTGTATTGTTTGTTGTGTTTGAAGGAATGGGGCAGGCAGAGAGTGAGAGGACTCTACTCTGGCTTTCATCTCTCCATTCCTCATAATAGACGTGGGGCTGCCCCCTCACTCATTTCATGTGTTAAGGGCTATAACTGGAGCCGGCTGGGGTTAGTCTAACTTGAGACAGAGACTTTAAGGAATATTCCCAAGCAGCTGCCAAAACTCCCTTTGTTTTGGGGAATTCTTTGCCTTCTCTGGCCCAACGTGGACTGCCTAGCCCCTCCCCCTTGCTGGTGGGAAAGCATGGCATCTGAAGTGGAATGGGCCCAAGTGGAACGTGAGGTCTGTTGGCAGAGGGATGGCTGGGCTGATGGTTAATTGTCTGTCTCAAGGTTTTAATGAGTAATTGTTAAAGTAGCTTTCAGAGTCTTTGATAACCTGAAACTTTGAAGTTTTGCTTGGATGACAATGGGATAAAATGCTAGAGTGCTGGTTGCTGGAACTAGGTTTGTGCTTTTGAAATCTGTTGGTAAACATGTTTTGTGCTTAACTGAATTCTGCTGTAACAGTTCACAATTGGTTAAAATGTAAATGGTTTTCTCTTTGCCTGCCCAGAATTGTAAATGAGATCTCTTTGACTCATAAGGCTTTCCTTGATATGCTAAGTTACTCAGAAGTACTGCTAAATCAATGATAAACCTTGGGTTACATTTGGGTAAATGCTGTAACTACTCCAGAAGTTCTATATATTTCCTAAGGTTTTGGTGCTTTGATAAGGGTCATCACTTGATATTTAACCATGTCTATTCTGAGTTTTTGTCACTTGTAATTGTTTTAGTTCTCTTGTAAGATGAATTCCGCCTTAAAGGAAATTCATATGGGAGACTTTCAGAACAAATACAGGTCTTTGATATGTTAAAATCCTGGAACTGAAATGGGTAAGAATTTCCAGAAGTAAAAGCTGCACACAGACTAAACCAGAAATAGTACGGTGACTCACGGTAAGAATGAGTCTCCTCAATAAGCCTTTCTTAGAAGGCTTATTGAAGCCTATAAAATGTATAGGCTGATCGGCACTGAGGCACCCAAAAATCAGAGGGCAATGAATCTTGCTTTTGCCAGTCAGTCTGCCCCAGATATAAGGAGGAAACTTCAGAAAATTGAAGGATTTGAAGGGAAGAATCTGACTGAGTTAGTGGGAATAGCAGAAAAGTTGTTTAACAGCAGAGATGCATAGGAGGAAAGTTTTGGCATTACAGGAGATAGGTAGGGGATGGTAAATGGAAGGAAAAGCCTAAGCACAGAGAAGGCAGGTGGGAAGACTTAGATCCAGATCGGTGTGCTTACTGTAAGGAAAAAGGACATTGGGCCAGGGAGTGCCCCAAAAGGAAGACGGCAATGCTGGCCACCAGAGACTGAAGGGGCCATGGTTCAGAGCTCCTCCCAGAACCTCAGGTAAAAATTGAAGTGGAGGGGAAATCAATTGATTTTTTTGGTGGACACAGGAGCCCAATTTTCTTCATTTCTTAAACCTATGAGAAAACTATCTGGAGAGGAACTCTGGGTACAAGGGGTGAATGGCACAGAAAGATGCATTTTTCTGCATATCTTTAGCAGGGGTTCTCAGCCCCTCTTTGCTTTTGAGTGGTCCGACCCACAGGAACTATTCCACGGCCAGCTCACCTGGACAAAACTTCCCCAAGGGTTCAAGAATTCACCCACTATCTTCAACGAGGCCCTACACGAGGATTTGCATGAGTACAGAACCTCCAACCTGGGGGTCACTCTGTTACAGTATGTTGATGACTTGCTAATAGCCACTGAGGACTATGAGTCATGTTTGCGGGAGACGAGAGCTCTCTTACAGACTCTGCAGGGAAAAGGGTATCGGGTGTCAGCAAAGAAAGCACAGCTCTGTCAGAGCCACACCACTTATCTGGCTTTGATCTCCACAAGGGAATGCATTCATTGTCTGAGTCCAGGAAACAGGTGATCACCCAATATCCCCGCCCCACCACATCCTGACAAACTCCCAAGGGAGTTTCTTGGGACAGTGGGCTACTGTAGGCTGTGGATACCGTGGTTTGTGGAGATTGCCTGACCTTTCTATGAACTGGCAAATGGGGGGCTCACTATGATAGAATGGACAGCTGAGGCCAAAGGAGCATTTTGGGAATTACAAACAGCCTTACTGAGTGCTCCAGCATTGACCATCCCAGAAGCCCTTCCACTTGTATGTGGATGAAAAAGCAGGGGTGGCCAAAGGAGATTTGACTCAGATTCTGGGACCTTGACAAAGGCCAGTAGCCTATCTTAGCAAGAAACTAGATGCAGTAGCAGCTGGGTTCCCCCCTTGCCTCAGCATAATTGCTGCCACAGCCCTCCTGGTCAAGGATGCAAGTAAATTGACTTTGGTCAAAATCTCATCTTGACCACCACCCACGCTATCGAGGGCCTTCTCCGGCCTCCACCAGACTGATGGGTGATGAATGCCTGAGTGGCGGGGTATCAGGCCCTCCTCCTCAACAAACCAAGAGTGACCTTCCGGCCCCCAGCAGTGCTAAATCCAGCCACACTGCTGCCAAAAGAGCTGGCTAACCACCTACACAACTGCGGGGATGTCCTAACCCAAGTCACAGGAGTAAGGCCGGATCTCAGACACATTCCCCTTCTGGTTGCGGAGATGACTCTGTTCACAGACGGGAGTAGCTACATGGTCAATGGAAAGAGGTATGTGGGGGCTGCAGTGGTTTCCCCTGAACAGGAACTCTGGATGGCATCCCTGCCACATGGAACCTTGGCGCAAAAAGCAGAGCTGGTTACACTCCTGGCTACACTCCCAGAAAAACCGGACTATTCAGAGGAAGATTTAAAGTGTTTACAAAAATGGGCTAAATTAGACTATGAAGGGGACTGGGCTAAGACTAAAGCAGGAAAAATAATTATTCCTCGAAGACTAGGTAAAAAGTTAGTAGTCCAGATACATCAGGGTACTCATTTGGGGGACATGCAAACTCAAGGAGCTTATAGGCAAGCAGTTCCAGGTTTCTAAATTAGGGCGTATGGTTCAGGATGTAGTTGATAGATGTGCTCAATGCCAGGCAGTTAATGTGGGAAGAACTCGAATGGGAAGAGGGAAAAGAGAAAGAGGTAAGAAACCAGGAATTTATTGGGAAATAGATTTTACAGAAATGAAACCCAGAAAATATGGGCACAAGTATATGTTAGTTTTTGTAGATACCTTTTCAGGCTGGGTAGAGGCTTTTTCCACCAAACATGAAATGGAGATGGAGACAAAGATGGAACCACATCCTTACCAACCTGGGGACTTGGTTTGGATACTTTGCCATCAAGTGGGAAAGTTGGAGCCTCACTGGAAGGGACCGTTTACTGTCATACTGACTACCCCCACGGCAATAAAAGTAGAAGACATCAGGGCCTGGATTCACACGGGTCATGTCAAATGAGCCAAGGACGAGGATGCCCCCCAGAGATGGAAGCTGCAGCCGATGGACCCCGCTGACCATGGACTAAAGCTAAGACTCAAAAGACTATGAGTTCATTGTTGTTCCTTATTGTTGTTACCTGTTTGTGTGGGAGCTTCTGAGTCACCTTATAAGTCAGAAAGTATAGGTGGGAAATTAGATGAATGGAATTAGGAAAAATGGAAAAGGTTATACAAAGCAGTGAATGGCTAACTCATCAGCCAACTGTGCACTACTGTTACTTTTTGGCCCCTGCATTATAAACACCCTAATGTCATTTGTACAAAAGAAAATTAGAGCGATAATATGTTAGTCTTACATGCTCAATATAACCCATTACAACAGGAGAACATAAAACTGGCTGAAAAGTCAAGTATTTGACTAATTTCCAAAGAAAAGGGGGGAATGTAAGGGCCTGGTTAGCCAGAGGGAGCCATTTTGTTGTAAACTTGTATTGACCCTGCCCCTCCCAGAGGAACTTACTTGCAAACCCCAGATATAGGGGCTGGCCAGGCCGGATGGAAACATCCAATCAGTGGGGTGCGCATATATTTACTATGATAAATTGAAATTCAGTTGGTCACCCGTATTGCAGACCTAGCATGACTGTGCAGTTTTCCCTGTGTATTGCAATCTTATTGGCCACCTGTGTGTGGGATGGGCTCAACCCCACCTCTATAAAAGTCTGTGAGGCTGGGAAGCGTAGTCGTCAGGAGCGTCGTGGTCGTCGGGAGCGTCATTGTCATCGTGGTCGTCGGGAAGGGTTGTTGTCAGGTAGGGGAGTCATCAAGTAGCATAGTTGTCAGGAGCAGTGCCGTGGGGAAGAGGAGTCAGGAGCGGCGTCATCGTGGTCAGTGTCCTGGTCGTCGTTGCATCTTTGTAAGAGACGGCCCTGACCGGTCGGTTTGATTTTCAATGCTTGGCGCGAAATAAAGCTTTGCCTAACTTTCGCTTTGTGTCGGTCTCGTTCCTTTGATCATGGACCCTAACATTCTCCACACTGTCTGTAAGCATAGGAACTCCTCTCATTCATATATAAGACCTGAGATATGACTGGTCTCAGGTCGTATCTCTGCTCCCTCTGCTCCTTTTTGGTGGTTCTTTCCTTGACCTGGTAGTTTCTTCACAGACATACACTGACCAGGACACAACTGAAGGCTTCTGAGGAATGTCCTGAGGTCATTTGTCTGTCTCTGCACACCTCTCCTTGTCTAGTGTTCTACCTTGTCATTCAGGGAGAACATCACACTCTGTTTGGGTTCTCTGCCCCTCTCTGTGACTTGATAAATTTCCAACAAATAAGTAAGGTCAGGCCAGTCTTTGGGTTCATGTTATTTTTTCCTTCTCTTAGAAATCATTTCTTTTGCTTCCTTTTTATCCAGTTTTGAGAACTATTATTTTATAAACTTTCTGACTGTTATTTTGTTGTAGAAGGTGAAGGAATAAATCTGATCCCTGTTATTCCATCATGGCAATAAACAGTAATGAATTGTCTTGTATTTAATGTTTGATTGCTTAATTATATTTTGCCCAAGTTATAACCTGATTGTATGGGTGAACGCTCTCCACAACCATCTACATTCCAGATTTGGAATCATCCTCTTGATCTCGATGCGGTGAATGCACTCCTGCTTCAGTTGTCCCACTGACTATATGTTGACTTTGGTTGAGCAATCATGACCTCGGTGTTTATCTCAACACTGGCAGGTGATTATGATTTCTAATAGGTATACAAAGGAGTAAATGAAGAGGACGTGCAGAGAAGTGGAAAAGGAAAGGTTAAGAAATCAGTTATAGGGATGATATTGGACAGAGAGAAGCCAGGATTTGGCAAGTTCTTCAAAATTTCAGGACCACTACAGGACAAGTCTACTTTCTTGAAAAAATTTTTCCACAACATTCTGGCACTGGGCTCTTGTGTGTGGATCACAGACTGCCAAAGATAACCTTATTTGGGTCTTTGAATTATTAAGAGATCTCAATTGTATTATTGTTTTTGAAAACAATACAATATGTCATTAAAAAGATGACTTTGTTACATTAAAATCTTCATAACAAATTATTCACATGATGTCCACATAATGCAGAGCCATCATCAGAGCAATGATAAAATTTCAAATTTATAAACAAGAAACTTAGAAATGAAAAAGATTTAGGGAGTTCTCTAAAACCACCTATCTAGAAAGTTGCACCATTAAGAATCTGATGGAGAAAATTTTCCTCCAGACCAATGCCATATGTTTTCTAAAGACTCGGACTTTGCCTAAACATGTGGAAAATTCCAAGATGAATCTGCTTGGTCCTGACACTATAGATGATGGGATTAAGTACTGGTGGAAGAAGCAGGAAAATGACCACCATGAGAATGTGGACTATGGGAGGCAGGTGTTTCCCAAAGTGATGGACCATGCATACACCTATTAGAGGTACAAAGAAGATAAGCACCACACATACATGGGAAAAACAAGTGTTGAGTGCCATTAGTCATTCTTCACAAGATGCAATGCTCAGCACAGCATGGAGAATTAGGACATAGGAGAGGAGGATGAGGACTGAGTCTGTGCCCAGTGTGATAATGACCACACACAACCCATAGATGTTGTTGACACTGGCATCAGAGCAGGATAATTTCAGAATATCCTGATGCAGGCAAAAGGGGTGCTGAGGACATTAGCATGGCAATAATGATAGTGCCTTAGTAATATGGGGGTGGGCATCACGACTCCTGCACTTCATAGCAAGCAACCCAAACCAATCTTACCAATCGTATCATTGGTGAGGATGCTTGAGTAGTGCAGTGGACGACATATAGCCATGAATCGGTCAAAGGCCATGGCCAGCAGCACTGAAGATTCCAGGAACGTGAAGGTGTGGATGAAGAAGAGCTGAGTGAAACAGGCTCCTACTTTGATTTCCTGGGCTTCCCACCATAACACAGCCAATATCGCGGGGAGTGTAGACACAGACATGGCCAGGTCAGTTATTGCCAGGATGGACAGCAGATAATACATGGGCTGGTGGAGTGAAGACTCATTCCAGATAACAGAGAGGATAGTGATGTTGCCTAGAAAGGCCATCAGGTATGCAAGACAAAATGGAATTGAGAGCCAGGCGTGAACAGACTTCAGCCCATGGAAACCCCCTAAGAGAAAGGTGGGTTCCATAATACCACTGTTATTCCAGACCACCATGGTGGTGCTTCAGAAGCCCTTTGGGTGTGACAGATGCTGAGAAAATCACAGGCTATTCAGACTGGTTAGCAAATTCTACTATATTCATGTAAAATCAATCGTTAGTGTTCTTCAAATGACTTAAGAAAGACATCACAGGCAGCTGAATCATCCGGTCAGGAACAGCTTGTAAAATATGCAGTCTGGTCACAACTGTATACGGGGATCTGTGATCTTTGCTAGGATGCTTCAGGTGTGCATCACAGCCTTGAAAAATTAAATTACATGCAAAATAGAGAAACGTAAACCTTTAGATAAGTTGTGTACATTAATACAACAAAATTTAAGTGAAAATGAGGACACTCATTGATCTCCTTCAAATTAGCCTGTGGATCAATTCTTAATCTTATTTTCATTCTTCAGGGGTAGCCTTATATCCTTAATCTCATTGTTAACGATACATAACATTTTTATTTATTTACCATTCTTTACTTCATTCTGTTTTTCAGTTTAAAAATAGTTGTTCATGCATATGAACACATGTCTCAATTAAATCATTTGATTAGTTCTTTTATTTACATATCAAATGAATTCCAATTTCTAATTCTTTTATTTATTTTTCCAGGAACCTGAGTAGTCCTGCATATGTGGTTCCAAAGCACACAACAATAGACCTTCTTATGCACTTGTCTTCTATTTAATATTAATAATTGTATGATTAAGTTTTAAGTCAGAACTTTTGTCTCTCAACTTTATCTTTCTTAATATTTGGTAATGATATTTTGTTACTCTTTTCTGTTTATGATCCAACTGACTTAGACAAATATATACCAATCCCCAAATGGATTTTTTTTATTGCTCTCAGATAAATTTGAATTGGTGTATACAAAATATAAAGTATTTGATTCCAAGACTTTACCCAGTTGAAATAGATAATCAGAGAGGAAATGCTGCTTTATGTTCATTATTTTGACTTCTGTATTATTTACCAATGTATGTTTATTTTTCTATGTAGTTGCTGATCTCACTGTATAAATATTATTATATTCTTTTTTCATTATATATAATGTGGTATCTCTACATTTTTACTAATTTTCTAGACCACTATTTTCACACCTACCATTATATGAATATCTTCATGTAAATCATTTTTTTAAAAGATTTTATTTACTTATTTGACAGAGATCACAAGTAGGCAAAGAGGCAGGCAGGCAGGCAGTGGGGGAAGCTGGATCCCTGCTGAGCAGAGAGCCTAGTGCAGGGCTCCATCCCAGAAACCTGATATCATGAACTGAGTCAAAGGCAGAGGCTTAACCCACTGAGCCACCCAGGTGCCTCCATGTAAATCAATTTTTTATATCTTAAGGTTTTCCACAGCATGGATTTTCAAAAGGGGTATACTGAATCAAAAAATATAACAATATATACTGATATATAATATATACTGATATACATTGCCCAACACAAATTTAAAAATAATATTTAAAGGTAAACAATCATTTCTTGAATAATATGACACTGGTTCTTCTGTTAAGTATATATACATATCTCATTTTATTTACTTATTGTAGTGACCATATAAAAACAGAGTAACTAAAACACAGGGGCGTCTCGTAATTTGTCCAAGGCTATACAACCAGTAAACAGAATAGCCAGAAATTCATGAGTCTTTCTACCATCAGCTCATGTCTAAATGATGTAAGAAATTCTCTCTGGCTATTAATAAATATTATTTCTAAGCCCCTTTTCCCTCAAAATAAAAAAAGCTATTCTCATTTGTTTACCAGTTAGATCATTCTTTCACATAAATGATTATTTATTTTCATTCTTCTGTGAATTGTCTTCTTAAGCTTTTTATACATCAATTATATTTGTTAACTAAATAACACAAAACTAATGGTTTAATCAAAACAGTTAACCCATTTTAATAGTTTTTTATAATTTTCTTACTCTGGCCATTATGCTTCAGAAATCAATTTTAGGCAGTAAATTAAACTACTCTTTTCTTTTGCTTATCTGTTCCTTGCAAACATGGAAAAGCATTCTGTTTTCCAGCAATTAATAAGTATTGAGTAGTATCTTCTTTGATTTTTTGGGGGGGTTATATCTATAAACTTTTTCTTTTCATCTGTCAAGATGCTGTATGTGTGTGTATGTGTGTGCAAGGAAGAATATAGTACAAAGAACAGTATTATTAGATGTTCATGATTACTAAATTCTAACCTTCGTTATCATTTCTCAAATTATCTCTTCTTCCAAAAACCTGCAGAAAATACCAGGATCTTACCCTTCCCCTTCTCAACAATGCCTAAATCTCCAAACTCTTAAAAAGCTGTCCCTGGTATTTGTCCAGACCAGGGTGAGAACTTCCCTACAAAGAGTTTGAGTTTTCTTTTAAGTTTCAGCTGCCTGCACTGATGTATATGGATTTCTTTCCTAGTAGAGAAAACTGAATATTTAATGCAGGGTTTGGAACCCGAGGGTTCAAGTTTAATTTCCTTCTTTTCTAAGGTGTGCCTTGTCCCACGTAACAGCTGAAAGGTTCAGAAGGAACATGGAACCAGGGTCTCCAGGAAAAAGTATAAATACATTTCTCGAGTTCCCAAGTCCAGCAGTTCTTGATCCATAGGTTCTCATCCTGTCCCCTAAGGGACTGACATGTTGTTGACTCTTCTGGATGTTCTTCTCACCAGTCTAATCTGAAATCTCCTCCTGGGACCCTGTATCACAGAGACAGCTTCTCATCAACTTCCCATGGTCTATCCTAACCAAATACAAACACCCCCCCACAATCTCAACCAGAGGGTTTTCTGTCATAATTGCCAAACAATTCTTTTACTTCTTAGGGTCTGATGATATCAACTTTCAACATTCTTTTCTCCTTCACCAGTAAAATCTTGTCCTGTCTACCTTGCCCTACTACTTAATCTATGCACCTTTCTCATACATCCCAGGAAATATAAGTTCACCCTGTGTCTACAGAGAAAGAACAGTTATTTCTACTCACTACGAGGAGTCTCTTTATGACTTTTTGGGCTACTTTTTGAACTCATGTTTCACTCACTCCTGGTGGAGATGGAGAATGAAAGATGGACATAAGTTCCATTAAGTAGTCTGTCTTCTCCCATGCTAGATTCTAGGAATACCTACCAATGTTCTAGGAATACCTACTACCTACCTCAGGTAGGAATACATATCAGAAGTCCCTACTTCTAGAACCATGCTTTCTCACTACTCTTGGGCCATGTCCATCAGTCCCCATCATGTTCTCTTTCTCAAGCTCTCTGTCCTTGTCTCTCTGACTCTGTTTCTGTGACTCTTCTAAGTGACCGTTTGAGTCTCTTTATATCTCCTTGTCTCTGTAGTGTGTCTCTCAACTGATTTCTGGTTCCATCTCTCACTGATACTCACTTTCTCAATCCTGGGGTTTCTGTGCAATGTATAGGCAATGATATATTTGGCCATAACCTGAAACAGAACATTACCATATTTTTTAGTAAGAATATTGAAGGATCCCCTTTAAATTCTTCCCTCCATCTGTAATTCCAGTCTGAAGATTCTCAAGACTTTGGAATAAGCAGAGCTGAGCTAATGTTTTTAATATTGTTGCAAAGTAAAATGTGCTCCAAATTCCCTCCTCATGATCAAAAATAACCCTTCCTTCCATTTATTTTTTCCTTCTGAAGCTTACAAAGAACTTATTTTATTCCAGGTACTGCTTTGTCACCTTGCAAATATTTATTTGTCAACCATACAAGGAAATTATTATTCTCATGTAACATATAAGGAAATTGAAGCATGTACCAATTAACCATTTTGCCCAAAGTCATAGAAATAGGATACAGTAAAGTAGCATTTCAGGATTTGCTAATAGGGCTCCAGACTCTGTGCTCTTCATCACTACGGTATGCTCTCTCTCCAGTGTGGACAGACAAGGGGAGTCAGGTATGCCTTGCTAGCAGACAAGAGTAAAGGAAGAGTTAAGGTCAGTGTTCAATATAAGATTTTACAAAAGCGGGTTCTCTCCAAGGTGTGAAAGTCTTTCTGACCTTTTCTATCTCCCTTTCTGCTTATTTTCATCTCCTTTTTCTGTACCCATATCTCCTATGAATAAAACTCCTTTGTATATGTCTATGTATTTACTCCTCTGATTCCCTGAGGACCTTTTTTTTCTCCTGCCGGGCCTTCACTATATTTTCACTTTTTTACCCATTTCTTTTTACTCCTGTCTGCTTCCATCTCTTGGAAGTCTTTCCCTCTTTCTCCCAGATTTCAGTGTTTTGGGTATATCCATTGTTTTCCCATGATGTTCTCTCATTGCTTTGTCCCTTAATCATGTTCTTTTCTTTCTTCTGTTTTAGTGTCTTTCTCATTGTTGTTCTGCTTCTATATATTTCTTTACCTCCCTTGAGGGTTTCTCTACTCACAAAAGACGCTACCACTGAATTTTCTTGCTCAACCCATCATTAGAGAAATACAAAACAAATCATTAGGGAAATACAAATCAAAACCACAATGAGATGTTACCTCACACAAGTCAGGATGGCTAAAATTGACAACACAGGAAACAACAGCTGTTGGTAAGGATGCATACAAAGGAGAATCTTCATGTTGATGGAACTGCAAACTGGTGCAGCCACTCGGGAAAACAGTATGGATGTTCCTCAAAAAGTTAAAAATGGAACTACCCTATAATCCAGCAATTGTACTACTAGGTATTTATTCAAATGATACAAAAGTAGTAATTCCAAGGGATATATGCACCCGTGTTTACAGTAGCATTATCTACAATAGCCAAATTATGGAAATGGCCCAACTTTCCATCAACAGGTGAATGGTTAAAGAAGGGATAAATATATATATATATATATATAA
>NW_022631001.1:27592091-27745945 GCF_010015895.1 Lontra canadensis | reverse complement strand
AACCATATATATATATATAACCATATATATATATTTATATATAACCATATATATATATATTTATATATATATATTTATATCTCAGATATAAAATAGAATGAAGTCTTGCCATTCTCAGTGACATGGGTGGAAGTAAAGAGTATTATGCTAAGTGAAATAAGTCGGAGAAACACAGATACCTTATGATTCCACTCATATGTGGAATTTAAGAAATAAAACAAATGCGGCCACAATTGGGAATTTTAATGTCATAGCATTGTGGAATACCTTTTCTGATACCTTTTCTGATATGATAAGGGCATAATAATATTAGATCAAGAGGAAGTTTGCTTTCTACAAAACAAATCACTGAATTCTTTTAGGAAAGTAATGTACATTTTTTTTAATGTACTGAGCAAAAAAGAGAGAAAATAGGAGGTTAATCACCTATGATATTAATCTTAATGTGTTCTTAATGTATTCCTGGCCAGAGAGGGAAGTTAATTGCCAACCTTCTCTCTCTTCATGGCTAGCCAAACTCTTTATGTTATGGCCATTGTATTTTTAATTTTCAGAATATAATGTTGTTTTATATCTCTTGCCTTTGCAAATACTACCAGCGCTCTATAGTATACTTTTTTTTTTCATGTCTGTCTTTGCTTATATCCTAACACAGCCAATATTTTAGAAAACCTCTAGAACTCTCTCCTGCCTTCCACTGCAAGATGACAGATGGTTTGGTCTATAACCTCTTCAGGAAACTTGCAAGGTTATCCTACTAATTATGGTTCATTTTTTGGGCATCTCTTCCTCCAACCTCACTGCTTTCTTTGAGAGCAGAGGATATTTTATATTTATCTCATGGTCACTCAATCCTGTGATACATTTGGTTCTTGTTCAACATTTGTTGGACAATCTAGCTTTGTCACAAAGAGGCAAAGAAATGTAGGACAGAAACAAAACAAATAAGAATAATCACGGGCGCAAATTCTGTGCTCCAAACATTGGCTTGCTATCAGGCTTGTATTCTTCTTCTTTTTTTTTTAATATTTTATTTATTTATTTGACACAGAGAGAGAGAGAGATCACAAGTAGGCAGAGAGGCAGGCAGAGAGGGGGTGGAGGAAAGCAGGCTCCCTGCTGAGCAGAGAGCCTGATGTGGGGCTCGATCCCAGGACCCTGGGATCATGACCTGAGCCGAAGGCAGAGGCTTAACCCACTGTGCCACCCAGGTGCCCCTAGGCTTATATTCTTGAAGGAATAATCAATCTCAAGACAGTCAATGTTAGTTTACAACTAGAAAGCATGAGGAACATATTTAGAGATGTATATTTTACCATAACTAGTGCCTGACTATTGTTTTCTTCTGACAACAAAAAGGCAATTATATTGAAGAAGAGTATTCACTCTATAAACAAACCATCTATATTCCAAATTGTTAAAGGATAAATATAAAATTAAACTATTTTGCATTCACAACAATACACAGTCATTAGAGAATTTATATTCTTCCACCAAGAGGCATCTAGCAATGTCACCTTACACTGCTTTGTTCTTTTTTCTTGCCTTCACTTTCCCTCATCCCTGCTGCAAGAGGCTTACAGATGCTTTCTGTATATAATGGGAGCCGAGGTTTTCTACTGTTGCCATTCTTTCCTAAACATAGACTCTCACAATTCCTTTTTCCATGTTTCTCTTCTTTGCACCTAACTTTCCGTATGTATCATTCCCTCTCTTGTATATTTTTCTCTTACTTGTAGACTCATAATTGATAAACTGCAATGTAATCATGGTATGTTTCTGAGCTGCTACTTCTGTGATCACATTTCTTGAGCTCCTGAGTTGCTTCCCCTGGGCTGAAGTTATTGCTCAGTTTGGTTTGTCCCTTCCGATTGCCTACAGTTGTTTAATGATAACTGAATCCACAGCAACAAATCTGAAATAAAACAGGGAATAACAGGACACTTAGCAGAGGATTCAGGGTAATTTCTGGATGCAGCTAATAATAAGGAAAATGTTTAAAAACTTATAAGAAGTTGATTAAATAGTTATTACATGAAACTTGGAAGACATTCACCACTAATGTCAAACTGATGAATGAAAAAAGGAGATGTGGGATTTATATATCCCACATCTCCTTTTTTCATATATATATATACACACACACACACTTAATCATAAGAAAGAATGAAATCTTGCCACTTACAACAATGTGGATGGAGCTAGAGAGTATTAAGCTATGCAAAATAAGTCAGCCACAGAAAGAGAAATACCATATGATTTCACTCACATGTGAAATTTAAGAAAACAAAGAAGCATGGGGGAAAAAGAGAGAGAAACCAGAAAACAAACTCTTAACACTAGAGAACAAACTGATGGTCTCCAGAGGGGAGGTGGGAAATGGTTGAAACAGGTGATGGGGACTAAGGAGGGCACTGCTGTGATGAGCCCCGGGGGAGTATAGAATTTCGAGATCACTAAATTGTACACCTGAAACTAATATTACCCTGTATGTTCACTAACTAGATTTAAAATAAAAACTTTCAAAAGTGGGGGGGGGACCATATGTGTACGCAATTGTTACAAAATGCCTTTTTGCCAGGTGTCAGAGTTGCCTTCCGCTATCATTATTAATTTGATCAGTCCGTCTTCCCTTAAGAAAACTCAGAAGTACGTTCCAACGTCCAATTCCTTGTCTGAACTTGCCCTCTCCCTAGTCAGGCTACACACATTTCCAGCCTCTTTCCCACCTCACTCCTCCACATAAGTCCTTTGTTCTACCAGCTGGGCTTATTAGCCTCTAAATATTTCATGTGTTTAGAGCTTCATGCTGCATACTCTTTCTTCACAAGATGATCTGAAATGTAGGATTGCAGTGAACAATGGGAAGCAGTCACTTGTTTAGAGGATACATACTTCCAAATGATAGCATTTGGATTCTTTTCTTTGAGTTAGGTGAACTTAAGACAGAATATGACAATTTTAATATTACAAAATTTGAGCAACATCTATAATTTCTACAATTTGGAATGACATTTTGTTGTTTTGTTTTCTTTTAATCCTTCCTACCTAGTTAACCCAAATTAATCCTCAAATTCTCGGTCAGGGATTAACAGTAACTCAGGTCACAGTGGGGTTCCACTGATGACAGTACTTCTTGGCCCCCTTTCTCTGGCTGCATACATCCCATGTCAGCGATAACATTTTGATATGTACTGACAAACACTGAACAAATGAAAAATTTATAACCTCATCTTGCAGGGCTGTGTCTTCAAATTAAATAAAATTTATACAAAAAAAAAACCCTTAAAAGATGAATTAAAAGCCATGAATGCATAGATACCAGTTTTTTAGAATCATAAGGTTGCTTTCTGGTTTATCAAGAGGGAAATGTAAAGTGAGGATTTCAATCTAACAAGAAGCATGCAGGGTTAGGACAGGCTGTGGAGAAAGACTGATGGTGCCCACAATTTTTTCTCTGATGCCTACCTGAAGCTCAGTAGACACGTATACCCACACCCAGAAGCAACTTCTATTATCACATAAGGGGACAGCTTGACAACAGCAAACCGCATCACTCAATATCTAGGTCAATGTTCTTTACTTGGAGTTTCTTGCTGTGACCTGCACCGATCAACAAGTTGATTCTCATGGTTGGCAGGATCATGAATTTCCACCTATGCGTTCACATGTATTGCACTTTTTAGAAAGTTGGACTGCTGGCATTCATGCTAAGCACTGGGAAAGCACACGGACTCATAATACAGACCTGGCTTGCTTGAGTTGATCAAAAGGGACTGACACCTGTGACTATCAGGAAACTAACCAGCAAGTGGGAAGGCACATCACTGTACCACACGTCACAGTAAAGAGGAACTAGAGGTGGCACACAGTTACCAGAGTTGTGCTGATGTATAAACACACTGATATATGCTGACTCACACAATCTAGCCCTCCTTGATGTTTTCCCAGTGGCCCAGAAACCTCTGGAGAGTCCAGCTTAACAGGATGTACTCAGAAGAAAAAGAAAATTTCCCACAGGTGAACCTTCAGAAGGGACCAGAGACCATGAGGGTGTCAGAATTAGTCATTTGTGGAGAACACTCTGAAGCCTCCTCTGCTCCTTCTGGTACAATTATGCTCGTCCCACCCGTGATCCCAGAGCGCCAAGTAAATAATAGAGCAGTTTCAGATTATGTAACTAAACCTTTCTGTGTGTGCCTCCTCCACTAGATTTACTTCCTGAAAGTTACAGGGTTTTTCTTCTACAAGTTGAGAACATTCTGAAATTTTAATTGTCATTGAGCATCTTCAGGATCAAAGGGTTTTAAATGGAGATACAGATAGAGTTCACTATGGGGTTTTATAAAAATGCAGATGTCTAGGTCCTACTCAAGACTCACTGAATCTCTTTACTTGATGTTCTTGGGGTATTTTTGATATTTGCTTGTTACATTGTATATATTGTTTCTTGTGACTACTGTGAGTTGAGGTACTTTCCTCAGAAAAAATTCTATTTATCAATTTTTATACAGAAATGTAATATCTACCGTCCTTGAAAATCTGCTTTATCATTATTTTTAGAGATGATTATCAAGAACTTCATTTCTTATAATGACTTAATTACATTGAAGAGAGGTGAGACATGTCTGACAAAGCAATGGATAATGGCCAGGTTGACAATGGGCAGATAGAAGATGATCACTGCACAGATGTGTGAAACACAAGTATTGAGGGCCTTGAGTTGCTCCTTTTGGGATGCAATTACCAGCACAGTCTTGAGGATCAGAATGTAAGACACAGTAATGTGCATAAAGTCTACCATAAGGCAGAGTACTCCGAAAAAACCAGAGAAGACATCAATTTGGTTGTCAGAGAAGGCCAACTACATGACATCCTGGTGGAGACAGTAGGAATGGGATAATTGGCTTTTTCTACAAACTTCTCAGAGAGAAGTGTAAAGGAAGAACCCTGAGGAAATGCCTGAAAAATAATGCCATTCCTATTTTTGCAACTCTGACAGGAGTCAGGATGGAACTGTATCTCAGAGGGCTGTGGGTGGCTAGGAAGTGGTTAAACGACATGATCAGGAGCACTGAGGACTCAACTACTATGAACCCATGGGTGAAGAATTCCTGGGCAATGCAGGCATTGGAAGAAATTTCAGGAGCATCGAATAAGAAGATCCTCTCCATGGTGGGTAGAGAAGAGAAGGACAAGCCCATGTCAGATATGGCCAACATGGAAAGGAAATAGTACATGGGCTCATGCAAGGAGGGCTTTGTCATGATAACAAGAAGGATGGCGCAGTTTCCCAAAATAGCAAAAAGATACATGCTTCAGAAGAGGATAGAGATCCAGATGTGTGCATATTCCTGCCCTGGCATCCCCACCAGGAAGAAGGTGGTGATTTCAACATATGCTATGTTGATAATGGACATGATACATTTAGATGGCTCTACAGTGAGAGAGATAGACGCTGAGTTAGTAAAATATGAGGATCTGAAAATATCACAGAAAAACAGCAGTTTTTGAAGAGCTTCTTTCAGCTCTTTTGACAGAACAAAGCATTTATGTGGCTGCCATACAGTGAAAAATACATGCCACTTTGAACTAGAATTTTCAGATATCTTAGCTTAGAAAAATTACTGCTGGCCATATATTCCCTATAAAGAAACTGGATCTTTATTTTGCATTCAGATACAGCTCTAAATTCATTTTTTTGTAGTGTTTTAATAACCAGTCGTCAATCCCATCCCTTTTTTTTTTTAATTTGTCAAGTTTTTGTTTAAATTCTAGTAAGTTAGCATATAGTGTAATACTAGGTTCGGTAGCAAAATTGAGTGATTCATTGCTTACATACAACACCTGACACTCATCACAACCAGTTCCCTTGAGTTGTCTACTATTTTGTTTTCATGTCCTAGATCTACTACTATTGGGTAGAATATATGATTCCCAAAGTGACACTTATTAAAGGCAAAGGGATTTCATACTCTTTTTCTTCCTAACCCTTCCCACAAATGTATATAGCCTTCTCAAAATTAAACTCTCCTTAATTTTATTTCTTGCCATCTGAAAATTGGTTATTTAAACCTTCTTTAAAAATTATTACTATTTCAAATCATGTATATATTTGTCAGGGAAGTCCTTGCAGAGGTTATTGACAGATTATACCTCATTTCTTTTGGCCTGGAATTTGTGGAACACTTGTGTAGTGTTGCCAGGAGAATAAGAACCTGGCATGGTCAATATTGCAATTTAGGAGGATTTGAATACTATTGAAGGCTGATCTTCCAAAAGGTAAACAGTCTTTTAAACTAGTCTCTGAAAGGAAAATTCTTCCTAGAGGTAGGACTTTTGGAGGCTTCTTCCTGCTCTATACGAAGTTCTGTGCTGTTGATTGCCAAAAAATTAAAAATAAAATGCAAATTTAAAAAAATTAAAATATAAGTGAAAGCTAAACAGAAGGATATCTGGGTAATCACCAGAGAGTGGATATTTTGGAAAGCATCTTTGAGAGTAACTGAAAGCTTTCAGTATAAAATCGCAGAAGTCATTGAATTTGACTGCCAGAAAGTCTCCTCCTCATATAGGAGGGCTTGCCAATTTTTATTTCCCCAGTCACCAGCTCTAGGGGCATTGAACTCTCTGGGGATTGCAACCAGGCTGCATCTGTTCTGAAAATAAGCATATAAACACATGCAGATGCAGGAAATCCAGAGAAAGTTAATACCAAGGGCAGGTAATAAACACCTAGACCATGAATTAGGAACTGTTTTCATTAGAAAGAGAACCTTAGTAACCAGGTATGGAAGAAACAAGGTAGTGGTAAATGCTGAGCAAAATCTCTGAGACTTCTGTTTGGTATTTGGCTCAGATATTTCTCTGCCCGTCAGAGTCAAAGCAGAGATGCTGGGAGTTGAGTTTGTCTCTTTAAAGAAGTGATGCAAGACAAACACCCTATGATGTATATTTTAGCCTAGACTTCACTCAAGTTGGATTCACCCTTCCAGATACTCCTGGACATCACTAACTAAATATCCCTGTAAACCAATATATCCAAATTAGACATCATTTTCTCCTTTCCTAAATCTGTCTCTTCTTAGGACTCATCATAAAAATATACTTTGATGCTCAATATTTCACAAACCAAAAATCTGAGCCCTTTAATCTCTTCTTTCCCACCTTCATCCTTTTTCCCCCCACTTACTTATTTGTTTTATTTCTTAAATTCCACATATAAGTGAAACCAAATGGTATTTGTCTTCCTTTGACTTACTTTGCTTAGCATCATACTCTCTAGATCCACTCATGTCGTTGCAAATAGCAAGATTTCATTCATTTTTATGGCTGAGTAATATTTCATTGTATGAATATACCACATCTTCCTTATTCACTCATCAATGGAAAAGAGTAAGTTAGTTTTATGTTTTTGAAGATCCCACTTTTTTTTAAAAGATGTTATTTATTTTTAAGAGAGAGAGAAAGAGAGAACACAAGCGGTGGGGAGGGGCAGAGGGAGAAGCAGTTACCAGGCTGAGTAGGGAGCCTGATATGGGACTCTCAATCCCAGGACCCTGGGTCATGATCTGAGCCAAAGGCAGTCACTTAACTGACTGAGCCACTCAGGTGGCTCAAGAATAAGTTGGTTTTAAAAAGCCAGCCAGCAATATACAAAACTGAGATCCTACACACATGAAAAAATAATTTGTAATAATATAAAATACCATTTATGTCAGTCAAGGTGTTTAATCAGTAAAATCAAATATGTAAAAATAAATACAATAACTTTATTTATTTATTTATTTATTCATTTATTTGACAGACAGAGATCACAAGCAGGCAGAGAGAGAGGAGGAAGCAGGCTCCCTGCCGAGCAGAAAGCCCCATGCAGGGCTGGATCCCAGTATCCTGGGATCTTGACCTGAGCCGAAAGCAGAGGCTTTAACCCACTGAGCCACCCAGGCACCCCAATACAATAACTATTTTAAGATAGCTACACTGATAAATTCAAAACCTTGCACAAAATTTCATCAAGATCTATGTAAGTAGAGAGATCAGACTCATTAGTTAGAAAACAATTCCTCACAAAATAACATTGGCTCAGCAAAATCCTAATCAAATCCTAGTAGGTTTTATTGTAGAAATTGACAAGGCGATTGTAAACTTTGTGTGGAAATGCAAAAGATCTAGACTATGCAAGATAAGAAAAACATTGTTGGATCTCACTAACTCTAAAGCTATATTTATTTAGGGGTGTGATGTTGACACAATGTTGGAGGAATTCATTAGGAGGCTGTGACTGTCAACTGTTCCATTAGCTGGGCCTGGATAATTGGAGGGTCCTCACCCTCCACCCAATCTTCAGAATGTACATTCTGTGTACCATTCCCACAGTGGGAGCCCTGAAATGTTCAAGGACATAGCCTCGAGAAAGCACAGTGTTATTGAGACCATCTGGATGGTGTACATGACTGAACCCCACTAAAGCCTCTATAGAAACTTTTTAAGATTCTGGAGGCAGGTGTGGACATTTACTCATTTTAGGACTTCCCAAGACAAGCCTCATATATGTTTCTGTGCTTACTAAACCTGCCACCTACAAAAGTGGAGGGCTCTGCCTCTTTCTTTGGTCTCTGCTTGCCCTCCCTGTATGGGGGCCTTTTTCAGATTTTACCTGAGGAATTCCTGAGGTTGCAAACCAACACACAAGAAGGAACAGAATGACAGTGAAAAAATTCAAAAGGGAGAAATCTTTTCAATAAATGAAGCAATTCATATACAAAAATAAACGAATGAATAGTAAGATTTATCATAAATTAATTTCAGCTAGATCATAGACCTAAGCATTAAACATAAAAGGAAAAAATGTAGAAGGAAAATTATAAAAAAAATTCACGACCTTGGAATAATCGAGGTTCTAAAAAGATTAGCCCTGAAGTAATAATAATCACTTATAATTAAGAAAACGGAAGAACTTCTGGTCACTGAACAACACTTTTAAGAAGACCAAAAGACAGAGCATTCATGAGGAATAAATAAAGATTACACATATCTGACAATAAATAAAGATCACACATACCTGACAAAGGATGTATAAAGGACTCCTAGAAATTAGTAAGTAATGTAAAAAAAAGTGTACTTGAACTCTCACATTTTAATTTGCATTTAGGAAAAAAAAATTAATAACATAATGCGATACCATAACATAAATACCACAGCTGCAACAAGAAAACACATCTCTAAGATTATCTATAGGAATTTTATTTATAAAAGTTAAAATTTGGGAACAACTCCAATATCCATCAATAAGACAATAGGTTAAATATAATTTTGTATTCTGATTTAATTGGTCTGTGATATTACATTATTATCCAGACTTTAAAAAGCTCCCAAGTGATTCTAATGCCTTGCCAAGATTGAAAGGAAGACTTTCATTGGCTCTTAGATAGGTGCTGTCAGTTAAGATGACATGTATCAGCATACTTGTCTGTCTTCTTAAAGGTAGCGTTCCAAAGATGACTTACCATTTCCATGATGAATTGCATTCTCTAAGTACACTAATTCCTAATTCTTGTATAAAAGTATAATGGATGTATTTTCTAAGAACTCCCAATCAAACTCTTAGAGGCCTCTATTTGAGTTCATTTCTTATGTATCCTTTAATAATTTTTTTTTATTGAATCATGTTGTTTATATTTTTTCTCAATAATGTCATTCTGCTCTTTGCCAGGTCTAGTGGACAGCTACTGGTTTTATTTTGTTTTCTTTTATTTAATTTGTTTTGTTCTATTTTTTCAAATAGCATTTCTCCAACCTCCCTAGGAAAAGAAGTATCTTCCTTTGTGTATTCCAGTCACCATAATTTAGAAGTGCCATGACCCAGTTTTGCCAATCACAATGAGTTCATATCCAAAGGTATTATGACCAGTTCTGGTTTAAGAAAGTCAAGTAATTCAGGGTGCCTGGGTGGCTCAGTGGGTTAAGCCTCTGCCTTCAGCTCAGGTCATGATCCCAGGGTCGTGGGATCAAGCCCCACATCGGGCTCTCTGCTCAGCAGGGATCCTGCTTCCCTTCCTTTCTCTCTGCCTGCCTCTCTGCCCACTTGTGATCTCTGTCTGTCAAATGAATAAATAAAATCTTTAAAAAAAAAAAAAAAGAATATCAAGTAATTCGTATTTTTTAGCCTTTTCCTTAAGTCTCTAGGTGAAGTTCACGTTGAAAGTCCACTCTCTTTTGTTAATAGAGATGTAAGAAGTGTCCCCACTACCTATCCCTCCAACCTGTGACCATTTATTCAACATGTAGGGGGCTTTGCTTGGAATAGTGATTGAAGCAAAGTAGAAAGGTGAAGAGAGCAAGAGTTGGTGATGCTAACAGTGACTTCTAGAATTTAAGAATGATGAAGCTCCCCAGGTTCCTGTGACTTCTAGTTCCTATCTGTGAGTCATTGCAATGTCTCACCTAAGAATGTTGTGTTGCTTAGGATACTGTAATGTAGCACCATCTCTAGTGTGGAGTGTTTAATCTTACTAACACAGGCCTTCTAATTTCCAGGGTTTACTGTGGATTAAATAGTCATGCTTATCAGAAGTGAGACTAAATTCAGTCAGATAATTTTTAGTGAGGGCCCAACTAGATCTTATCTACATACATGAGATTACTCCACTTATTTTAGGATTGTTGACTATATTTATGCTTTATATGTGCTTGCATTTAGTTTAATTTTATTCTTTTTTCTTTAAGACTTTTTATTTATTCATTTGACAGAGAGAGATCACAAAAAGTCAGAGAGGCAGACAGAGACAGAGGAGGAAGCAGGCTCCCCACTGAGCAGAGAGCCCGATGCAGGACTCGATCCCAGGATCCTGAGATCATGACCTGAGCCAAAGGCAGAGTCTTAACCCACTGAGCCACCCAGGCATCCCACTTTTAGTTTAATTTCTATCCAAGTAATTAGTTTGTAGAAGTGGACTTCATATTAATGGAGATTTGCAGACATACTTTAATGGGTTCTTTGGCTTTCTTATCATGCATTATATTTGTGTCTTCACAATGTGCTAGGATTGCTATGCTTTCAACAAACATATGATAAACTATTCATATGTTCCGGGTGCTTTGCTAGACACTGAGCACAAAGAGAGAAATTTAAACATTCTAATTCAATCACATACACAGAGATGGAGGATCTAGACAATTAAGAAATAATACTACTGCTTAGGTATGTAACTGGGAAAAAAAGAATACTATACAAACTTTCAAGGAGCAGCTCACCCACTTTGTATACTAAAGGGGGAGGTTTATTAAATATATTGCAGAGAACTTAAAATATAAATCGATGACATATTGCTCATCTGCTACTGTATTTACATTTAGTACATGCTTCATAGTACTTGAGACAGGAGTATTTTTATGATTTATTTGAATTTCTGTAGAAACATACACACAAACATACATATATCAGTCCCCAACACACAAACATACAAACATACACAAAAACACACAAATATACATACAAATGCACACAAACTAGGGGATATTTAGGGGATGCTGATGCTGTGTGTGTGGTGTGTGTGTGATTAATCTTTCAATTCATTTCAGTTAGAGCTGATCATGCCCGAGTTAGAGTTATGTTTGCTTTTTTCCCAAATAGACATATTAATTTTCTCTTTTTTTTAGAATAATAAATTGAAAAATTTATTTACTCAAATTAAGAAGGTACTTCTGTAGCTATTGTTGACATAGTCATATAGCTGGTTATGAAGAGAGGTAAAGGAATAAAGGAGGCAGAAAATGTAGTGGTCAGCATTACAATATTACAACCCCAAGACATGTTGGATATTGTTGCTGCTAAATGAAATCAATACTTTGAAACTTGATGAGCCTGCTGAGTATATGAAATATAGATTTTTATCAATCTCTATTACTTCACTGTCATTACTGTACCCCTACATTTGCTCAAACATTGCCAAGCGAGCTGAGCATTCATTGCAGCTCAAGTTTCTCATCAACCTTGTCTCTCACATAATTTCATGACAATCAGATTTCTAATCTGCTGACTCTTCAGAGAGTACACAATAGGATTCATTAGAGGGGGAACCAGAAGGAAGGTATCAGCTATGATGACCCTAACAACTGGAGAAATATTTTTGGCAAAGCGGTGAATAATAGCCAAGGTGATGATTGGCACATAGAAGATCAGCACAGCAGAAATATGGGAAATGCAAGTGTTGAGGAGCTTGATGTGGCCCTTGTGTGAGGCAATGCCCAGAACAATGTTCAAAGCTGAACATAATGCTTTCCATAATGAGACGACAAACTGGAAGTTTAAAATCCATACTGATTGTAAAATTCACCCTATGATATGATAAGGGTGTAAGAATTCTAGATTAAAAGAAATGTTGCTAAGAAAGTAATTTAGTTTTTTCTATGTAGTGAACAAAAAAGAGAAAATGCAGGACGAAACATTTCTAATAGTGATCACAGGCTAGAGAAGGATATTAATTACCAGTCTCCTGACTTTCTATGACTAATTCTCCTCTTCATGTCCCAGTCAACTTCTTTCAATTTCCAGAATACTATGCTGTTTCAAGTATTTTGCTTTTATGTATCATAAAAACACTCTTTTTTTTCCTTTCCTGCCTTTGTCCAAATCCTTAATTAGATATCATGTCCTTTAGAATCCTTTCCTGGAACATTTCCTCACCTTACTTCCAAAATACTGTGGACTCTGAGAAACAAACTGAGGGTTTGGGAGGGGAGGGGGTGGGGGGTTGGGTGAGCCTGGTGGTGGGTATTACGGAGGGCATGTATTGCATGAAGCACTGGGTATGGTGCATAAACAATGAATTTTGGAACACTGAAAACACTTTAATTTAATTTAAAAAAACAAAATGGAATATGCTTTTCTTTATGACCTTTTGTGAGTTTATGAGTATTTATTTGACATTTATTTCACATCTGTTCCTCCCACTTCACTGATCTGTTTGTGGTCAGGGTGTATTTCATGTTTATCTTGATGTTCCTTAATGCTTTCACCCATTTGATTCTCAATAAATATTTGTTGGATAAATACAAAGCATCATTTTAAACTAGAGGCTAAAGGAATGAAGGACTGAAGTGGAATATGTAAGGATAACTGCTATGCATGGGTGCCTTCCTCACGCTGGCACCCACCCCATACTGCAAACCTTGGCTTGCCATCCAACCTGTATTTCTGTGAGAATCTTGGAGAGTCATTGTTAGTTATAAGTGGAAAAACACAAGGACTAAAAGAGAACATTTAAGTAAGAGAGATACATTTTAATATAACTGGTGCCTGGCTACCACTTTGTGCTGGCATGAAAGCAGTATTACTGAAGATAACTTGTTGACATTATTTAAAGAAGCTGTGAAATATTCCAAAGTGTTAAAAGGTAAATTGCAAATAAACATAAATTTAACACGTAAGATTTACTTTTATACCAATTCCTGATCACTAGAGAACTGATGCTCTCCCATAAAGTGATACATAGGTCAATTGTTTATTATGCTGTCTTGTTCTTTTCTCTTCCTCTCTTGTCCTCACATATGTTGCCAAAGTCTTGTAGATTTCTTTTGTATATAATCAGTATCAACTAGTTTGTAATGTTGTCTCTCTTTTCTATACCTTTGTTCCTTCATTCTTGCTTTTATCTTTTTTTTCCATTCCTCTTTTTTTTTTTTCCAAGATCTTATTTATTTCTTTACTTGAGAGACAGAGTGTCAGTGGGGGTAGGAGCAGAGGGGAAGGGAGGAAGAATCTTAAACAGCACAGAGCCCCACACAGGGCTCAATCCCAGGACCCCTGTAATCATGATCTGAGCTGAACCAAACCAAGAGTCAGATGCTCAACAATGGAGCTGCCCAGGCACCCATGCATTCCTCTTCTTTTGCACATAATAGTGTGTGTGTGTGTGTGTGTGTGTGTGTGTCCACACCTATCTCCTGTACCCTTTTCTTATCTCTCCTTCACAATATATAAGCTGCTTGCACACGCCTGCTGTGTTTCTAAGCGGCTATTTCTGTGATCACTTCTTTTGAGCTTTTGAGGTTTTTTTGTGTTTTTTTTTTTTCTGGGTTTAATTCCATTTTTGTAGATTAAATTCCTTGCTTAATTTAACTTCTGTCTCTATGTCATCTATTAGTGATTTAGTGGTAAATGTATCCACAGAAAAATATAGTTTGGAAGTAAATGCATATAGAATTTTATGCTAAATAGTGGAGAATACAGAGGAAGTTCTAAATGCAATTAGCACACAAAAAGAAAATAAAAGCCTTATAAGCAATCAATTGGTCAGTACATTCAGGATTGAAAGGTACTCGCCACCAGTATCACAGAGGCCCTGTGTGTGCACGGGTGTTACAAAATGCCTTTTGTGCCAGCTGCCAGATTTGCCTTTCTGTAATGTCAGTCATTCTCTTTCTCTTAAGAAAATCAGAATAACCCCCACTTCCCCAAGTCAGATCCCTTCCCTGAAGTTCAAGGCCCTGCCTTCACCCCTGTTAAGGGGTGTCTGTTGACTTTCTTGATGATGCACTTTGAATCACAATAAAACTCCCACCCTCTTGGACTGCCCTACAGCCCCACTCCTGTCCTCTGCTGATGCCCGTGGGCTGTTTAGCCCCAAACACAACATAGGATAATGCTTTTGTCTTCCCTGCTAGTGCTGCAGAAGGTGACCTGAAGAGAAAGAGTGCAGTGATATAGGCAAAGTAGTCATTTCTTTAAAGGATACATATTTTCATATAACAGTATAACATTTTTTTTTTACAAAGATGAACTTAGGGCAGAACTTGGCATTTTCAATATTACAAAACTTGAGCAACACTTGTTTTTCTCCTGGTTGGAATGCCAGTTGTGGCTTTGTTGCTGTTTGTTTGTTTTAACCCTGCCTACCTTGTGAACACAAATTAATCCAAACTTTAGGTCAAAGGCTAATTCAGTAATGAAAGAAATGGTAACTCAGAGCATAGTGTGCTCTTGCTAATAATATTACTGTTTTCCCTCCTTCTTCTAGCTTATTGTGTCCCATATAATCATATATCAATTCCCATGACATCCAATGAATGAATGAAAAATCATATCTTCAACTTGGAGGACTCTAAAATCAAGTGATTAAGTGGAATTTGTGCAAAACCTAGCCATATGTGATTTAGTAAAATCTGTGAACTCAGATCAAGCAGTTTGCCTTTCCTTCTATGGGATGGCATGATCCAATCAGTTTAGGGCCTGAATAGAGCCAATAGGTGGAGGGAAGAAGAATTCAGTCCTTCCTGCCTGATTGCTTGAGCTAGGACCTCAGACGGAATTCCACCACTACCTTGCTAGAACTTCCAGCTTCTAAGTGGCAGATTATGGGACTTCTCAACCTCCACATATAATCCTCAGCGTCTAAGACATATCCTATTGCTTCTGTTTCTCTGGAGAACTCTAACAAAGACCGTGGTATTGCCAAGGTCTTAAGTATATCCTGAGATTTAAGCCAGTATTAAACAGTAAAATACTAACAGTTCATCAAGGACACAATTTATCCATCTGAATGTTCTTGATCGATAACATCTAACTGGAACATTAGGGTCTTCAGGTACTTACCAAGGAGTGGGCCATTAAGTCTACCCTTCAGGTTCAGATATATGAACCAAGAATGAAGCCACTCCAATCCCAGCCTCAGGTACACAGAATTATCATGACTTCTGATACTAGCTAGTCCTTCCTTCATAATGCTTTGTTAGTGGCCTTTTGGGATGATAATGCTACCTCCAGAGGGATTAAAAAGCCCAGCTGTATACTTTAATGAATCCTTAACTGGATGCAAGAAGAGTCAGGTGAATTACCATATTGCAAATGATTTAGCCATTTTTTTAGGGGAAAAAAGAGAGTATGAGAGTGTCCGGGTCCCATTATGCTGCATTAATTGCTCCCTTGCCTGCAGTTTCAGAGCATTCTGTTCTTGGCTTTTTCCCAGCAGTTGTCATATTGTATTATTCTGTCATTATGTTAGTGATACTATAGTTGGTTTATTGGTTTTTTCATTCTTGTTTTTTAATTTTTTTTTTTTTTTGAAAAAGAGAGAACACAAGTGGTGGGAAATGGCAGAGGGAGAAGGAGAAGCATTCTGTCCAATGAGCAGGGTGTCCCACGTGGAGCTAGACCCTGAGACTCCAGGATTCCAGGATCATGACCTGAGCTGAAGACAGGCAATCAACCAACCCAGGGTGTTTTTAATTCTTACAGGAACAAATGATTACTTTTAAAAGATAAGGGAATAATATTTACTTTTAAAATACTGCCCGATATTGAAAATAAATAATAGTGGCATGTTTAATACAAAAGTGAATGTTGACCTCTCTCTTTGCCCCACAACCATAACCAAAGATAATCTACATTGACCATTTGAAATGATTGATTCCATGGATCTCTCTCTCAACATACACACACACACACATACACACTATATGCACACATTTTGTTTGAATTCCTTTTTTAGAATTGAAATAATTCTACAACACTGTTATTCAGCTGCCTCCTTCAATAAATCATATATAAAAAGTACATGACTACATATGCATCCACATTATCCCCTTCGGTTGCATAATATATATTCCACAAACAGATTTTCCTTTTATTTTAAGTGTTGATCCCCTACACGGAGACTTAAGTGGTGCACCTTGTGATCACTTTGGGTGAAAGAGGAAGTATCCTGAGGCTGGCACATATACAGAATCATTGGCAGTGGTGAATTAGGGCTGGTCAGGAGACTGTCAGGAAAAGACTGAAAAACCAGAGTCCAGGAGGTCTGGGTGGCAGAATGACATGAGCATATGTTGCGAATATCTTCGTACCACACGTTACTGCCCACCAGAGATGGGCACCATGGAAGATGCAGCCAGACTGACAGAAGAGCCTAATCAGCTGTCAGTCACCACAGTGTTTGCACAATGGCACATTTGAGCAAGGAAGCCACAGAGTGCTATACAGCTGCCCAAGGATTGAACACTATGGAATCCCACATGATTAAGTCTGATCTAGCTGTTGCCATTGCTAAATGTCAGACCTTTTAGCAACAGAGACAAATGTCAAGAATTTGATATGGCACCATTTCTCATGGTTACCAACTAACCACTTCATGACATGTTGACTACATATGTTTTTTCAATCCTGCCACAGAGGGCAGGTTAATCTCAGAATTAGACATGCATTCTGGGTGTGGGATTGTCTTTCTGTCCCCAGATCCTCAGCAGCACCATTCTCTGAAAGTTTATGGAGTGTTTCATCCACTGCTCAGGATTTCACTAAACACTGTCAGACCAGGGGACACAGGTTATAACCAAAGAAGTGAGAGAGTGGGCTTATGACTATTCAATCTCTTAGTTATATATCCTAATACTGCAAGTTATAGGCCTAACAGAGCATTCACACAGCTTGCAAAAGTCACATCTGCAGCTCAAGGAGTAGTCTATGGAATGGCATCCTCTTAGCGTCAATGTACACACTGAATCAATGACCTTCATATGTGCTGGGACCACAGTGGGAAGACTACATGGGTCATGGGAGATATTGTGCTTTCTGACCTAACAATGACTGTGTGCTTACAGGTCCTGGTGATATAAAGGGAGTGTACTTTTTCCAGCAAGATTTACACTTAATTATAAATTCTGACTATCATCTGGGGACAAGAGAGAGCACAAGTGGTGGGAAATGGCAGAGGGAGAAGGAGAAGCATTCTGTCCAATGAGCAGGGTGTCCCACGTGGAGCTAGACCCTGCTGGTTTTTTGGGCACAAGAACCAGGAGGCAAGAAGAAGGCATACCATATCAACAGGTATAATTAACCTTAATCCTCAAGAAAAGTTAAGGCTGTACTTAAACAAATAAAAAAGCCAGTTCATTGAGGTCCATCCAAAGATCACTATTAATAGAAAATACTCACAGCGAGATCTCTTCAGCGTTGGACACAGCTTTTTCAGGGCTATATTACAATTCTATTTCTCTCTGTTGAACGCTACTGCCTTTCTTTTCCTTTCACTAGCATTAAGGCTTTCATAAATACATTATGCCCCAAACACCGTCTCAGGGTCTATTTACAGAGAACGCATATTGCCAGATCTGTTTTCTAAGTGTTGTACTATTTTATGCACTCAGCTACATATGAAACTTCAGAAAATCTCATCCACACCCTTGCTTATTGCTTCAGCCTCTTTAATTCTAGCCTGCCTGAGTAGCCATATGGATTTTTTTTGTGATTTAATTTGCATTCCTCTAATTCTGGAACACATTTTTGTATGTTTATTGGCTGTTCATATATCTTCTTTGGTGAAATGATTCTTCAGTTCTGTCCATTTTATACTAGGAGGTTTGTCTTTTAATTATTAAGTTGTAGGAGAAGTTCATTCTACACAAATCACTTGTCATGTGTTTTACAATTATTTTCTTCCAGCATTTGGCTTATCTACTTTTTTCAAGACTTATTTATTTATTTATTTATTTATTTGAGAAAGAGAGAGAGAGCACAAGTGGGAAGGGGAGAAGGAAAATGGGAGAATGCCAAGCAAACTCCACGCTGAACATGGAGCCTGACTCAGGGTTTGATCCCAGAACCCTGAGATCACGCCCTGAACTGAAATCAAGAGTCCATCACTGAAACAACTGCACCACCCAGGTGCCCCTGGCTTGTCTATTTTCAAGCACTATGTTTGATGCACAGAGTATTTTAATTTAATTAAGTCTAACTTAACAGTTGTTTCTTCTTAGACAATGGTTTCAGATTATAGTCAAATGCAGCTTAAAAGTAAATGCTCTAAGACTTTACTTTGAATAAATACACACACACACACACAGAGCAAACACTGATAAAGGTAACTTTATAATTATAAGAGACAGTTTAAATATATATTTTATCTCCTTTTTTCTCTTAACTGCCTTAAGAAGCAGTTTTAAATAAGTTATATGTATACAATACAATGCTGGGCCTATAACATATAGAAATATAATGTATCTGTAACATATTTGACAGTACAGCCCAGAGGAGGTAGGCAGATACAATGCTGTATTCTCAGAAATGTCTACAGATGGTAAACTCATAATTAAAACAATGTATTTTAGGATTGTGACATTAATAGATGTATTATACATGTAATAATACCACAAATAAAGGGAAAGTGGAATTGAGCTATATAGGAGTAACAATCTGAATGTTCCCATATATCACTGAAATTGAGCTACATCAGAAGCTGATTTTGGTAAGATGATTGTGATAAACCCTATTATAATCACTGAGGAAAACCATAAAAAATATCTAGTGAAAAAGTGATTAAAGAAATTAAAATGCTACATAGGGCAATATTAATTTAAAGTAAAAGAAAGTACCAGAGAAGGAATGGAGAAATTTTTTAAAAATGAGTTGTGAAAAAACAAAAAATTAAATGGCAGATGTAAGTCCAACTTATCATTATCAGTATTATTATTGAAGGTAATGGACAGAGCAATCCAATCAAAAAAGCAAAGTTTGTCAGACTAAATAATAAAACATGACCCAACTATGTGCTTTCTGCAGGCAACATATACAAAAGTAAAAGAATGGAAAACAAAATATCACACAAAAAGCAACTATAAGAAAGCTGGTTATACTACCTTGGAAACAAATAGACTTTGAAACAAAAAACAAAAAGAATACTTATACACAAAGATGCCAATTTTTTAATGGTAAGAGGGCTCAATCTATCAGGAAAGTATACCAATGATAGGCATAAGCTCACATAATTACAGAGCAGCAAAATATATGAAGCAAAAACTACAGAAGTGAAAGGATGAATAAACAGTTCAAAAATAAAAGCTAAAGACTTTAATTTCCCATTTTCTCATTATCAATAGTGGATAGAACAACTGGACAGATCAATAAGGAGATGGAAAACTTAAGTAGTACTATAAACCACTCCACTCCGCAATAGGATATAAGTTTTCTCAAGTGCTCATGCAACATTTTCCAAGATAGACTATATGCTAGATCATAAATATATATATAAATTTATATCATATATAAATATATATATTTAAAATAGTAGAAATAACATAAACAGTGTTCTCTGATGACACAAAAAGAATATGTGTACTGGCATTGTTCATAATAGATGGGAGGTGGCAACAAACCAGATGTTCATCAATCGTCTGAATGAGAAACAAATTGTATGATATACATTCTAGGGAGTTTGAGGATCTGGGGAGTGACTAAGGAAAAGACTTGGCCATGAGATGGCAGTAGCACAGTGAAGTAGGGGAAGCAGGGGAAGTCCCACACAGCAGGAAACCTGCCAGGGGAAGTGGTCAGTGCCACCACCCCAAGGGGAAAAGGGCAAAGGACCTCCAGAGATATAGGGCGATTGGAGAAAAGGCATGTTTCCTGACAATGTCTTTCAGCAACCTGGAAGATAGTGTCTGAGTCAGAAAGCCCTGAAGGGCCCCAGTGGTTTGGAGTCTTTTTTATAGCCCTAGAGTTCGTCTTATCTATAGCTAGCAGAAGTTGAATATAGTTTTGTGAAATATGCACACTGGGGAGTCTGTACATGGTTATAATTATATTTGTTTGGGATTTACTTGAAGTATCTGAATGTGCAGTAATACAATCTGGTACTAGTGGGCTTGAGCTCAAAGTCCTACCTGCAGTGAAGAAATAAATATACAGGTCAACACATTAGGGGCTCTCCTGAACCCATTTATATAACACCACAAAACAAAGTGTCATTCAGTCATAAAAAGGACTAAAGTACTGGTATATGCTACATAAGTATGCTAAGTGAAAGAAATCAGCCACAAAATACCACATATTGTATTATTACATTTATTAAAAAGTGCAGAATAGGGAAATCTACTGAACCAGAAAGTAGATTAGTGGTTTCTCAATGCTTAGGTGGAGGATATGGGATGAAAATGATAGCCAGAGAGAATGAAATTATTTTTGAAGTGATAAAAATTGACTGCTTTGATGGTTGCACATATCTGTAAATATATATCTGTTTTTATTTAAATTCAATTAATTAACATATAGTGTATTATTAATTTCAGAGGGAGAGTTCCATGATTCATCAGTTATATGTAACACCTAGTGCTCATTACATCACATTCCCTCCTTAATGTCCATCACCCTGTTACCCCATGCCCACCTCCTTCCGCTCCAGCAACCCAGTTTCTTTCCTATGATTTAGTCTCTTCTGGTTTGTCTCCCTCTCTGATTTAATTTTGTTTTGTTTTTTCCTCCCTTCCCTTATGATCCTCCATTTTGTTTCTTAAATTCCACATGAGTGAGATCATATAATTGTCTTTCTCTGATTAACTTATTTCACTTAGCATAATACCCTCTAGTTCCATCCATGTCATTGCAAATGGCAAGGTTTCATTCTTGATGGCTGCATAGTATCCTCTGTGTGTGTGTGTGTGTGTGTGTGTGTGTGTGTGTGTGAGAGAGAGAGATATTCATATATCAATATATATTATATATATATATATATATACGTATATATATAAATATATACCACATCTTCTTTATCATTTACCTGTCAATGGATATCTGGGATCTTTCCATACTTTGGTTATTGCAAGCATTGTTACTATAAACATAGGGGTTCAGGTGTCCCTTCGGATGAATACATTTGTATCTTTGGGGTAAATATCCATAGTGCAATTGGGGAATTGAAGGATAACTCTATTTTCAGTTTTTTGAGGAGACTCCATACTATTTTCCAGAGTGGTTACACCAGTTTGCATTCTTACCAACATTGTAAGAGGGTTTCCCTTTCTCTACATCCTCGCCAACATCTGTCATTTCTTGAGTTCTTAATTTTAGCTATTCCAACTAGTGTGAGGTGGTATCTCATTGTGGTTTTGATTTGTATTTCCCTGATGTCAAGTAATGTTGAGCATTTTTTCATGTGTCTGTTGACCATTTGTATGTTTCCTTTGGAGAAATGTCTGTTCATGTCTTCTGCCCATTTCTTGATTGGATTATTTCTTCTGTGGGTGTTGAGTTTTATAAGTTCTTTATCAATTTTATATGCTAGCCTTTTATCTTATAAGACATTTGCAAACATCTTCTCCCATTCTGTTGGTTGCCTATCAATATTGTCAACTATCTCCTTTGCATGCAAAAGCTTTTTATCTTTTTTTTAAAAAAAGATTTTATTTATTTATTTGTCAGAGAGAGAGCACACAAGCAGGGGGAGCAAGAGGCAGAGGGAGAAGCAGGCTCCCTGCTGAGCAAGGAGCCCAATGCAGGACTCCATCCCAGGACCTTGGGATCATGATCTGAATCAAAGGCAGATGCTTAGCCAACTGAGCCACCCAAGCATCCCAAAAGCTTTTTATCTTGATGAAGTCCCAATAGTTCATTTTTGCCTTTGTTGGGAGATGTGTCTAGCCAGAAGTTGATACAGCCAAAGTAAAAAATGTTGCTGTCTGTGTTCTTTTTTTAGGATTTTGAAGGATTCCTGTCTCACACTTAGGTTTTTCACCCATTTGGAGTTTATTTTTGTGTATGGTGTAAGAAAATGGCTCAGTTTCATTCTTCTACACGAGGTTGTCCAATTTTCCCAACACCATTTGTTGAAAAGACTGTCTTTTTTCCATTTGATGCTCCTTCTTCCTTTGTCAAAGATTAGTTGAACATAGAATTGAGGGTCCATTTCTGGCCTCATTCTGTTCCATTGATTTATGTGTCTGTTTTTGTGCCAGTACCAGACTGTCTTAATGATTACAGCTTTGTAATAGAGCTTGAAGCCAGGCATTATGATGGCCCCAGCTTTGGAATTCTTTTTCAACATTCTTTTGGCTATTTCAGGTCTTTTCTTGTTCCATACAAATTTTAGGATTATTTGTTCCAGCTCTGTAAAAAAAAAAAAGTTGATGGTATTTTCATAGGGATTTCATTGAATGTGTGGATTGCTCTGGGAAACATAAATATTTTAACAATATTTGTTCTTCCAATCCATCCACATGGAATGTTTTTCCATTTTTTTCTATCTTCCTCAATTTCTTTCATGGGTGTTCTATAGTTTTCTGAGCACAGATCCCCTGCCTCTTTGATTAGGTTTATTCCTATGTATCTTATGGTTTTTAATGCAATTTTAAATTGGATTGACCTTCAATTTTTCTTTCTTCTAATTGTTAAGGTATAGAAATGTAACTGAGGGGTGCCTGGTAGCTCAGTACTTAAACATCTGGCCTCGGCTCAGGTCATGATCCCAGGGTGCTGGGATTGAGCCCCACATCTATCTCCCTGCTTAGAGGGAAATGTAGGGAGCCTGCTTTTCCCTCTCCTTCTGCCACTTCCCCTGCTTGTGCGCTCTCTCTCTCTCAAATAAATTTAAAAAAATATTTTTTAAAAATGCAACTGATTTCTCTGCATTCATTTTATATCATGCCACTTTGCTGAATTTCTGAGTTACTTCTGGCAATTTTGGAGTGGACTTTTTTGGGTTTTCCACATAGAGTATCATGTCACCTGCAAAGAGTGAGAGTTTGACTTCTTCTTTTCCAATGCAGATGCCTTTTAGTTCTTTTTGTTGTCTGATTGCTGAAGCTAGGACTTCTACTACTATGTTAAGCAAAAGTGGTGAGAGTGGACATTCTTGTTGTATTACTGACCTTAGCGAAAAAACTCTGTTTTTCCCCATTGAGAATGATATTCGTTGTGGGCTTTTCAAAGATGGCTTTTATGACATAGAGGTATATTCCCTCTATCCCTACACTTTTAAGAGTTTTAATCAAGAAAAGATGTTGTATTTGTAAAATACTTTTAATGCATTTATTGAGAGGATCATATGGTTCTTGTCCTTTGTTTCATTTATGTAGTGTATCGCATTGACTGATTTGCAGTGGAATCACCCATGCAGCCCAGGAATAAATCCCACTTGATTGTGGTGAATAATCATTTTAATGTACTGTTGGACCTTACTGGCTAGTAATTTGATGAGAATTTTTGCATCCAGCTTCACCAGGGATATTGGTCTCTAATTCTCCTTTGTGATAGGGCCTTTGATTTTGAGATTATTGTAATTCTATCCTCATAGAAAGAATTTGGAAATTTTCCTTCCATTTCTATTCTTTGATACAGCTTCAGAAGAATATGTATTAATTCTTTTTAAATGTTTGGTAGAATTCCCCTGGCAAGCCATCTGGCCCTGGGCTCTTGTTTGTTAGGAGATTTTTGATCACTGCTTCAATTCCCTTTCTGGTTATGGGTCTCTTCAGGTTTTCTATTTCTTCCTGTTTCAGTTTTGGTAGTTTATATATCTCTAGGAATGCATCCATTTCTTCCAGATTGCCTAATTTATTAGCACATAGTTGCCAATAATATGTTCTTATAATTGTTTATATTTCTTGGGGGTGGCTGTGACTTCTCCTCATTCATTCATGACTTTATTTATTTGGGTCCTTTCTCTTTTCTTTTTGGTAAGTCTGGCCAGCGGTTTATCAATCTTATTAATTCTTTCAAAGAACAAGCTCTTAGTTTCATTGATCTATTCTGCTGTTCTGGTTTCTATTTCATTGATTTCTGCTCTAATCTTCATTATTTCTCTTCTCCTGCTGGGTTTAGACTTTATTTGTTGTTCTTTCTCCAGCTCCTTTAGGTGTAAGGTGAGGTTGTGTATTTGAGACATTTCTTTTTTCTTGAGAAAGGCTTATATTACAATTTTCTTCCTTCTTAGGACCATCTTTGCTGCATTCCAAAGATTTTGAACTGTTGTGTTTTCATTTTCATTTTATTCCATGAATTTTTAAAATTCATCTTTAATTTCTTGGTTGACCCATTCATTCTTTAGTAGGATGCTCTTTAGAACCCATGTATCTGAGTTCTTTCCAAATTCCCTCTTGTGATTGACTTCCAGTTTCAAAGTATTGTGGTCCAAAAATGTGCAGGGAATGATCGCAATCTTTTGGTACTGGTTGAGGCCTGATTTGGATATGATCTATTCTGGAGAATGATCCATGTGCTCTTAAGAAGAATGTGTATTCTCTTGGGCGCCTGGGTGGCTCAGTGGGTTAAAGCCTCTGCCTTCAGCTCAGGTCATGATCCCAGGTTCCTGGGATCGAGCCCCAAGTCAGGCTCTCTGCTCAACAGGGACCCTGCTTCCTCCTCTCTCTCTGCCTGCCTCTCTGCCTACTTGTGATCTCTGTCTGTCAAATAAATAAGTAAGATCTTTAAAAAGAAGAAGAAGAAGAAGAAGAAGAAGAAGAAGAAGAAGAAGAGGAAAAATGCTTATTCTCTTGACTTAGGATGGAATGTTCTGAATATATCTCTGAAGTCCATCTGGTCCAGTGTGTCATGCAAAGCCCTTGTTTCCTTGTTGATCTTCTGCTTAGATGATCTGTCCATTGCAGTGAGTGGGATGTTACAGTCCATTACTATTATTGTATTATTACCAATATGTTTCTTTAATTTTGTTATTATTTGGCTTATGTAATTGGCTGTTCGCATGTTAAGTGCATAAATATTGATAATTGTTAGATTTTTCTTGTTAAATCGACCCTTTAATTCCAATATAGTGTCCTTCCTTATCTCTTATTACAGTCTTTGGTTTAAAATCTAATTTGGCTGAATGAGAATTAATACCCAAGCTTATGTTGATGTCTATTAGCATGATAAATATTTTTCTACCCTCTCACTTTATCTCTGGCTGTGTCTTTGGGTCCAAAATGAGTATCTTGCAGATAGCATATCTCATTTATGTAATTCTTTATTCTGTTTCTTATCTTATTTTACTGTCTGTCCTGTTTACTACTATATTGGCAGTGCCTAAATGGTGCCTGACATGTAGTAGATGGTCAGTGCATAGTTTGAATTCATCAGTGAATGAATGATGAAACTGATGGATCCATGGGAGTGTTCCAGATCAATTCTTGTTACTCATGGAAAGCCCTCTGGAATGGAAGCTTGAACACTCAGCTCTACCTCCCCATGTGAACTACTCTTTCTTCTCTATTTCTGTCTCTTCATTAGTAAAATGGGATGATATATTTATGTGATGTTAGGACTAAAACTTGTTTGACAAATGTTCTCATTTTACAGGTTCAAGACTGAGATAGAGAGGAAAAGCCAATTCCTACATGACTATAGATAAGTAATCAGGATGAGAATGATAAAATGACTAGCCTCTGCCTTCCAGATTTTTATTTCTGCTTTCCATTACTGATGGGAAACCTCCACTGGGATAACATGATAGGTTTTTCTGTGATTCAAAACTGTATGCATTTCCTCACTTCAGGATAGTGCAATTATGCTAAATATTGAGTCATTATGATATAATTTTAGTGTACTTCTCTACTTATTAGCACTTCAATTATAATAAATATTGACTCAATGTGGTAGTTGCATGATACTAAGATGATATACCCAGACTTAATATAATCCTCAACTTATATATATTTGGAGCCTGGATATAAGTTTTGAACCTCCCTTCAAGAGGTTCAAAAGTAATAGCCTAAAACTGATTCCAGGAACCCTGTTGGAAAAAATGTTTTAAAAAATTTACAAGACCAAAATAATAATAATATTTAATAATAATAATGATAATAATACTAATCCCACTGGAAATATGCTAATATTAGATTTGGGAGCCAAGGTCCAGAATCAGAACATGGTCTATTGGAGTCTGGTATATTCTATTCCACTAGAAAAGGAGTTAATCAAGATCTCAGAGCTTTCTTGCCCCCACTCTCCCTAGGGAATCCCAATGCACAAAAATTTCCCCTCTAGAGCTTGGCCACAGTATAAAAAATCCTTTCACCAAAGCAAAAGGAGTTCAGAAGGTTGCTAGGGGAGATTTGCTTACTTCTCCAGGAGTCCTTGCTTTGGAGGTATGGATCCTTATCTGTAGCCAGCTGAGCACAAGAAAAAGAGTAGTAGATGATAGGATGGGGGGAGTAAAAAAACTTGCTGATTGAAGGCAGGGGATAAGGGAACTGACTGTAGAAATGTGTTGGCATAATTTCTATGTGCACATGAGCAACCGCTGCTTTTATTTCTAATACACCCTTATACTATCTTTGCATGCAGCTCTGACATCTTTTGACACATCTGCCATTCTTTCTGTGCAGAGAGCTCTTCACTGACCTGGAGCCTATCTAATTACTGATCGATCAAGGTTCTTTTTTTCCTGTGTTCTGATTCTTGCTCACTGTTATCTCTCCTTCAATCCCTTCTAATCTAATTTAAAGGTTGGATAAATGTCCCCATCCCAAGTGCGTTTTCGACATAGAGGGAGAATAATAATTGAACTTACCTTAACCTATTCAGAAATTGTCTCTCACCAATTACAACCTAGTGAAACACACTGAACCACTTCCTACTTTTTTCCAACTAAAGGTAGTGCTAATCATTTTGGAATGGTTTGGTCTTCTAGTGTGTAATGCTAATGTCTGAAAATGTTTAAGGATAGGTTTAATCAGATAAACTCTGTTGTAAATGTTAGGACCCCTACCAAAATATGTATAGGGAGGTAAAGTTAGGATCAGTATTTAGTCTGCTGATTCCTGATGTACAGATTATCTGAAGGCCTGAGATAAGGCAAACCACTTCCACTATAGCTTTCTACTTTATTGTGTTCTTCTCAATAGGTTTTTACTAGTAATTGTAACTATACTTTTTTGATGTCTCATCTTGACTCATGCAAACCTTGCAAGAATTCAGCTTACATAGGCATTTTAGCCTCATTTCATGCATAGGTGAGAAATCATAGACTCAAAGAGAGGAAATAATTTAACCAAATTCACATGGCAGGAAGACTCTGGGTTCAATTCCTAGTGTCTGCTTCTAAACATTATGCCATTTCTTATCTACTAAACTCTAACTTAGCTGAACCACAATCACAGAAAAAGAAATCTGATTATAGGATTCTACTTCATCCTCTTCCCAAATCCCCTGGGTTTAAATGCCTTTCCCTGCATATAGTCATCTCTGTTCAAATTGGGGATAGTTTTCTATATAGTTCATATTCCTTTCTTGAAATCCCTCTTCTCTTTTCTTGATGTAATAATTTGCTTAACAAATTATCTTAACTGTTTCCTCCCTGTACCTGTGATCAAACTCTTCTTTCTAGGATTTCTTAAGCAATTTGCCCAAAACCCAAGTTGCAATGCACCCTTCCAACTCACACACACACACACACACACACACACGCTTCCATCCCCAGACACACTTTCTAATACAGTTAATCTGGCTAATGTAGTTTGTCGCTTGTTTCTCATTTGCACGGGGCTTAGCAGTCTCACAGAATACTGAGCAGAGGAACGAGGGAAAGGCCTAATCCTATCTATAGGGAGTGGAGTACATCAAAGGTGATCTATAACAATAATACATTTACCTCAGCCCTCCAGGTTCTTCCATACTTGTCATGTCAGTAAGGAGATAACCTTCTAGTGGTATGGATTAGATCTACTTTCCTGCTAGTGGTAACTTCTTAAAATTGTAATTCTTATATCTACTGAGTTCCAGACCTTCTCTCTCTGTGTGCAGACATCTCTCTATCTATCTGCCTATCTATCTGTATATCTATCATCTATCATTTATTTATCTATCATCTATCCATGTGGATGTATAAGAAAGAGAAGGCAAGAGGTTTTAATCAGAATGTGCTTAGAGTTATTAAAGCATATATATTGTAATAAATTATATAGTCATATAAATGAAGGATTTAGTTTCCAAGAGTGGTGTGCATAAATTAATTTACTATATTTGTGAATTTTGTGATATTTTATAAAACTGTACATTAATGTTTCTGTGCCCATGTGTAGATCTGTGTTTCTTTCTGGACAGACATCAGCAGGAAGGCACTTAAAGGGCAAAGCTCTATTTACTTACCATCAGAACAGAAATGAAGAGGAGTATGTGAATATTTTTCTAAGCAGACCCAGATTAAAAGGATTATCTTGAAATGAAGTTTGGTATGGCTTTTTGATAAAACCTCAAGGCAGATTTATTCTCTGATATTGGTGCCAGGAAGAAAATAGAGATCAGAAGATGACTACAGCATGTAAAACTTTCTTGGGGACTTAAACAGTGAGAAGCCTACATAGATCCAAAATTGTCTTAGAAATTTCTGGTTTGGTGCACTTGACGTTTCCTTGAAGACACATTATATATGTTCAGCTCAGAAATGTGATACATGCAGAATCATAATGGTTGTTATTGCATTTATGTTTATGTTCCTACCTTGTACATAATGCTTATAGTTATAAATCAAGTAATATTTCTATAAAATACTAAATAATTTTCAGGAAATATTTTGTGCACCTAAGAAGCAAGGGAAAAACTTTATCTTGGCACTTATTTTCTTAATTTAAATGGTTCATTTGCATAACTGTTTCAACCACTAAAACTTTAAGTTCCATCAAAAAAGGAACCTTCTCTAACTCATCTTTTGCTATCAGTCTTAGCACAGAACTTGGCACATCTATATTAGGTACTCAGAAAATTTTGGTTGAATAACAATATTCAATTTAATCGAATGGATATGATGATGTATACTGAAATCACGTGGCTTCATTTTACCATTCAATTTTGTACACCTTCAGGTCTGAATGATGGGTAGGTACAATAAATGTTTCACTGATTCCTTCATTTTCTCTGTGTGCTAAGCAAGGAGGAGGCTTATTCAGTGAATGGGAGGTACTTGATCTATAATATCTTTCACTATAAAAATATCCCAGGAAGATGGCCTCACTTAATACCACCGTATTTCGTCCCTGCTCTTTCTTCCTTCTGGGGATCCCTGGTCTGGAACATATACATATGTGGATTGGTTTCCCTTTCTTTGCTGTGTACCTGACAGCTGTTCTTGGGAATATCAGCATCCTTTCTATGATTGAGACTGAGAGCAGCCTCCACCAGCCCATGTTCTACTTCCTGGCCATTCTGTCATCTATCGACCTGGGCCTGTCCACATCCACCATCCCCAAGATGCTTGGCATCTTCTGGTTCAACCTGAGAGAAATCTCCTTTGAGGGATGTCTCATCCAGATGTTCTTTATCCACCTCTGCACTGGCATGGAGTCGGCGGTGCTTGTGGCCATGGCCTATGATCGCTATGTGGCCATCTGTAACCCTCTTCGGTATACACTGGTGTTGACAAACAAGGTGGTAGTCATCATTGCAATGATAATCCTACTGAGAACTTTGTCTTTTGCCATACCCTTTGTTCTACTCATTCTACGGTTACCATTTTGTGGACACCAAATTATTCCTCACACTTACTGTGAGCACATGGGCATTGCCCGCCTGTCCTGTGCCAGCATCAGGGTCAACATCATCTATGGCTTATGTGCCATCTCTATCCGGGTTTGGACATCATAGCTATTGTCATTTCCTATGTCCAGATCCTTCGTGCTGTCTTTCAACTGCCTTCCCATGATGCTCGGCTCAAAGCACTGAGCACCTGCGGCTCTCACGTGTGTGTCATGTTGGCTTTCTACACTCCTGCGTTTTTTTCATTTATGACCCACAGCTTTGGCCGGAATATTCCATGCTATATCCACATCCTTTTGGCTAATTTCTACATAGTCATTCCACCTGCTCTGAACCCTGTAATCTATGGGGTCAGAACTAAACAGATTAGAGAACAGGTGCTCAAGCTCTTTTCCAAGAAAACAACATAACTCTTGTAAAGAATCAAATTAAGGAAAGGAGCAGAACTGATTGTCTTTGTTCAGAATGGAAAAAGAACTTTTGGAAGTTATGCAGACCCCTCTCAGGGAAGACCTGTGAGCCTCCTTCCCAAACCCAGAAAATGGAAGGTGAGACCCATGTTAAATGCATGAATAAAAGGGTCTTATAATTTTCCATTGCATGGAAATAATTCAGTTTCCCCACGTGGAAGAGAACAAACACTTTGTTCTGCTTTCATTAGGACTGAACACATCACATTCTTCAGTTAACATCATTTTGAAGCAAAACCAACCCTCCAAAAAGAAGACACCACACGAATAATTATAATAAAACCCATAATTTCCCTTATATCCTAATTTAAACAAAGATAGTACATTGCCCGTATTATGCTGGTTCCCAAAATAATAGATGATGAAACACTTCCCACATACCTGGCCTCCCTCTCATAAAGAATGTTATTTTTTACTCTACCATGTTAATGTTGTTAGACATGAAATTGATCCTGTGACTATGATAATCATGTGAGAACAGTAGAGATTTTCTACCATGAACAGAATTGTAAAAACTTGTTAATCGTGGAAAATTCATAGTTTTTTTTTTTGTTTTAAAGCTGCGTTGTGTTCCTTTTAGATGGATGAGTAATTATAGAGCCTAATTTATTGAACTGTGTTTTCAAACAAACAATTATTTTTCACAGTTATGTTTCTGTGTCTTGTGACACTTCACAGAGGAGATTCTCTCTCATGGAAAGCAGGAAATTTTAGCAATGTTCCAAGTCCAGTATTAGCCAAGTGTGTACCTGTGTACTCTTGTGCCATATGACATTACTCAGTGTTCTCTAGTTCTAGGTGGTATTATTGACATTATTTCTAGAAAGAAGTCAGGAGAAATATATTTGTAAATTTTGACCAATAAAACTAAATTTTTAGCTATACTTTCACTGCAGAATTTCTCATATCTTTCAACTAACAAATATTCATTTGAAACTTTAAGATAATACTGGCTTCAGATTGCTTCTTTGACCAAAATACGACACTAATATTCCATAGCATGAAATTTAGAAAAAAAAAATCCTAATTATATTTATTATAATAGAAGAGTTGCTGTCATAAATTCTTCAAGGGAGTTTATATTAATTGACATCACATCCTGAATTTGAAGCCATCAGTTATGCTGTATAATTTATAAGCACAAGTGGCTGTTCCTGGAACCCTGTTGTGACCCTGAACTCAACCCCTATCTATCTATTTATTCTACTTATGAAGTGGATTTTAATAATGTGGCCTCAATTTTATCTTCAATGATTTGGTTAGAGTTCAATCTGTTTATATGTGTTTTGGCTAGTTTTTGGAAAAGTGGTACTTAGCCTTTAAATAGCTAAATCCACCAATGTAGTCACCTGGGCCTGAAGTCTGTGTTAGAAGGTTGCTAAGTACAGATTCAACTTATTTCATAGGTAAAGGACTATTCAGGTCATTGAATTCTTCATGTTTTTGCTTTGAATGTCTTCAGTGAATGTATCACATTCCTCTAACTTTACCTTGTGTTCAGGGTGTGGCTGATGAGTTAAGTTTTCTTGATGTCTACCCCACTGTCAATGTTCGATCTCTCTTTGTTCCTGTGCTGCAGTAAGGCCACCCTCCATGTTCTGCACAATCCCTCAGGTATAGAGCACTGTTACTTGTTCCTCAAACCCTGCTAATCTGGTGGTAAGAGCCAGAGGACATTAAATACCATCTGGTCTGGTTTAGCCTGTCTTGAGCAGATAGTATGTTCCTGGGTCTTGAAAATGAAATATCCTCAGTGATTCTGCCCCTTGCCTAGCACCATAGGACATGTCTAAGGAACTTGTCTCACCCTGGGTTATAGAGTTTGTTTTTGCTCCTTTGTCTCAGCAGCAGTGGGCCTCCACTTGTGCTCTTCCTCCAAGTGAAGGCTTTTATTCCTTAGGGGAGAGAACTTGAGTGAGGAGTCTTTCCCATATTATAGTGACAGCTATTCCCCTCCACCAGTCCTGGTCCATGATGAAAGTCTAGTCCTACACTCAGACTTTCTTATGAGTACCTGGTCTACTCTGGGGAGAAAAACATGAGTAAGTGTGAATTCCCCTTTGTGTCATATATATGTATTACTCCCAGATATTATGTATTTTCATATAGGTTTATACTCAGCTGTGAATAATTTGGTTTAAATTTTAACAAATTCTTTATTGTGGCTTGTACAGTATCTGATACATGCCCCAATAAGCACAGAATCATGTTCCATCTCTTTTCGGAGTTACCTATCTTTCCTTAAATTTTGGATTAGTTATTCACACTGTGATTTGAACTTTCTGACAGGTCCAAGAAAATTGTGAGGTTTTTTTTATGATTCACCAGATAGTTTTTGTCATAACGGTTAAGTGACATTCTTTCCAACCTTTTGTATTTGAAGTAAGAACTATAAAACTCTGTGGGAATTTTAACTCATGCCACATTCTCTGAGTAGGATATCTGTGTGTTATTCTCAGCATCCTACAACTGTGGCATGGACATTGAATCACTGAATTATAAATATACAGAATGTTTGATGAAAAGTAAATGAGATTTTTTGTATGGGATACACCACAGACATTTTGAGTCTAATAGTTTTAGAAAGGGCCTAAGCAATATGTATTTTTAAGAATGGTTCAAGCCTAAATTTTGAAAACTATCATTCTAGAAAGTTGAAACTTGGTTAATAACCAAATTGGGTGATTGTTAGATGGAGAAAATGGGATAAACCTTAGAAAGTGAAATGAATGCAGAATTGGCTAACGCAAAACTGGATACCACTCTAATGTCCAACACACACACACACACACACAAGCATACTCCACACATACCACACACTCCACATACTACCTACTCAAACTAACCTAATCCACAGAAATTTGCTTTGTTGCCTATCTGATGTTCCTGATGTCCTATCTTCTGAAACTATTCTTGAATTTCTATAATCCCTAGCCTAGACTGATTCTATATCTCCTTTCTAATTCTATTTTAGCACTTGTCACATTGATATGTCAGGGTGAAAATGTTAATATGTAACTAAGTATAGAGTAGTGGTTGAGAATATAAACCTGGTGTCAAACTTCCTAGGTTCAAATTCTATCTCCATTTTTAATCATCTCTATGACTATGAGAAAGTCAACTGATTTCTCTATTTCTCAGTATCCTTACTTATAAAATGTAGATATTAATCCTAAAAATCATTTTTTGTTTGCATGAGAATTTAATGGGTTGATATAAAGAACTCAGGCTGACTATGAGAAGACACTTATTTTAAAAGTGTTACACATTATTATACTGAAAATAAATGTTTATTACATATGAATCAACTATATCAGACTATAGGGACAAAATATTTCTAGCCAATTCTTTATGTTTATGTATTATAAAGCCCATCCTTTTTCCACCCTTATTCACTATGTGCTAGGGAGAAGCTGTACATTTAAAAAAATTCAGTAGGAATACATTGAGTGAGTGTAATTAAGAACCTTCGCCCTGTGCCTCCCCCACCCGAACACACACAGTTCCTAGTAGTGAGAATTTCTAAGGCAGTCGTGTGTTCTCTGGTGCTCCTCCATGTAGTAAGTCTTCCTGTTCTAATTAGGACTATATGCCTAACTCTGGGGTTTAGATAAAGTGTTCACTACTCTTGTACCACACTTAGTCCTCTAGAATAGACTTCATTACTTCATTACTAAGAAAGATGATATTTTCAACTCACATCTTCCATTTCTTTATTCAATCTCAATCTTTTTAGGAATTTTATGGAAAGAAAGGGTACATTGATTCTGTGTACCTCTGAGACTCTGAAACTGTTTACATACTTTGTCTCAGTCATTCCTATATCCCCAGTGAATTCTGTTCCACAAGTAAACACTAGCTAAATGGATCTAAACTGAGTGTGGTTATGAAGAATGCAATGACGAGTAGCAACAATTGTGACAGCTCACCTGTGAGAAGCTGTGTTCCTAGGAGTCCCATTGAGTGATTTGGGTGTATATGGAACCATTGTGAGATTATAAGAAAATTATGGCATCAGTGCTAGACAGACTTCTAATCTTAGCACCTCTAAACTAGCCATTGAATATGAGTTTGTTGAGTTACTTTTCATGGGATTATTTATGATAATTTATTCTACAATATATTATGAAGGTTATGTATTAAAATAAAACAATAAAGAGATCAGAATCTAGTAAATGCTTAGCAAATGTTGATTCTTTTCACAATTTATCTTGAAAGATGAAGTACTTGACTGAAATACTCCCCCTGTGGTCAACTAATGTCTCTGTTCCCCAACTTACACAACCACATCTCAGTTTTAGCTGCATTTAAGAATCACCTACAGGACCTTAAAACATGGATGCCTGAACTACCTCCACACTACTTTTCCTTCCTTAGAGTTTCATTTAAACAGAATCACAGCGTATGTAATTTTTCTCACTTGAATAATACCTGTGGAATTTACCCGTGTGAAACTACAGAACAACCAAGAACTCAATAGGATCTAACAATAGTCAGACAGAAAAGATAATTACCTACAAATTAATGACAATTTGGCCAACAACAGTTTTCTTCAAAGTAATGATAGATTCTAGAAGACTGTAGGATAATGTCTTCAAAAGACTAAGGAAATGTTATAACTGGAGAATGGAACTGTGTAGCTAAAAGGTATCATCATGAAGACAAAGAAATCATTAAACACAGAACACAGAAGTTAGCATCAAAAAACTCTCATTAAGAAGGTGGTGAGGTATGTTTTTGAGAAAGAAGAACATTTAGTCAAGAAGAGATGACTGGGGCAAAAATTTAAAAAAGAGAGAGAAAATTTGTAAATCTGGCAGTAAGTCTTAACTGGTAAACCAGGTTTACCAGTTACCAGTAACTGTTTACCACTTACCAATAAACGAAAAATATGTGATTATATATCATGTTAATTTTAAATATCTCTTGTTTTTAGCCACAGATAATTCTAAATTTTGTTTGCTTGGTTTTTGTATTTTAAGAAATAACATTATAATATTGTAGTAGAGTCATACTCAATAACACATAATTATTGTTACAACATAAAATATATGTTTATGGATGAGTTACTTCCCACAGAAAAACCCATGCCCTCTGACCACTAAAAGAGGAGCCTCATGAAGAAATCATTCAAAGATAGATGATATTTGTTCATATATTACTCATCAACACACAAAAAAATAACTCAAGGCTTTGAAAAAGGCTTTGAAAAACTGAAAAAGATAAGGAATCTGTCCCTTATCTTCTTGGTCCTTACCCCATAGATAATAGGGTTCACCATGTGTGGGACCAGAAGATAGATGTTGGCCAGAAGATAGATATGGACATGGGGAGCCATATGGTACCCAAACCTGTGGGTGAGAAAAGAGAAGAAGGCTGGAGTATAAGACACTAAGATGACACAGATATGGGGGCCACAGGTGCCCAAGGTCTTGAGTTGGGCCACCTTGGATAGGAGGTGGAAGACAGTGTGAAGTATGAGAACATAAGGACAAATGATTAATATGAAGTCTACCCCACCAGTAAGGAAGGCAACAATGAGGCTGTAGGCTTTACGGATTCTTGTCTCAGCACAGGCAATCTTGATGAGGGCCATGAACTCACAGTAGGTGTGGGTTCATGTGTCAGAATAGCTGAATGTCTTAATGGGTTACAAATGGCTACATAAGGGTCAAAAGCCATGACCGGGAAGAAGCCAGATTCCATGGTGGAACAAGAGTGAATCAGGAAAACTTGAGTGAGGCAGGCTTCAAAGCAAATCTCTCCATCATGGAATCAGAAAAGACTAAGCATTTTCAATACAGCTGTGGTGCACACAAGAAGATCAGCCAGAGCCAGCATGCAGAGGAAGAGGTATATTGGCTCATGGAGGCTGGTGTCTGTCTTGATGCTAAACAGAAGAGAACAGTTTCCCAGGAGGGCCAAAATGTAGACCACACAAAAGGGGATGGAGATCCAGATGTGGCCAGCCTCCAACCCAGGAATGTCAATGAGAATGAAGGCTGATGGATGGACATTGGTCTTACTGTATGCTGATGTAACAGGTATCAGAATATTAGCTTTCTCTTCATGAATTTTTCTCTACAACAAGTAAAAATAATAGCTTACAAATTTTGAAACCTTTGATGAGTTAAGTCAGCCAAAATTCATGGAATTGTACGTCAGGGAGTCATTACAATATCTATCAATATTTATAAATTATTTCACCATCATATCTGACTGTCAGATCTTATTTCACAGTTGTAATTTGTAATATAGCTGATCTGTAGATGCCAAATGAGGGAAAATATGCAGGTACAAAATGTCAGAGCTAAATGTATGAAAATGCAAAGTCTTCTATCCACAGAGAAGAAAGTAACACCGACTGAAATCTAAAAAATGTGAAAGACTCTCAGGTGTATAATTCAGTAATTCAGTATTTACATACAACACTTATAGTACATTGTATGTTAACTAACTGGAATTTAAATAAAACCTAAAAAATAAGATAAACACAAGTGTAGATGCACAGTGGAATAGCTGTATGCTTAATCATCAAAACTTCACTGTATGTAATGAATATCTCCTTCAACTAACTTCTTTCATTAAGATGCATGTATTTGTAAACATATATGTAGAATCATATGGGAAAATGTGTAAGAGTCATGGGTTTGGCAGACATAGAAACAGTTGTAAGACATAGATTACACATAAAGAAGGAATGACAGGAAGCTTTGAATAGAAAATGTACCTTTAGAAAAATATTTTAGTCATCCTAGTCTGGGACATGCAAAGATGCCAGGTTATAGGATGTAGCATTGGGAATGGAATGCCAAATTTTGGAGGATGTGTTGCTTGCTTTGGAATGACCAGAAGGAGGTTATTCACACCAACCTGGAACTCAATCAGCGTGACGACAAGAGTGGGGCTGATTAACAGTGTGTCAGGAAGTGAACAGCTCATTGCATTGTTTGTGACTCTCCGTTGGTGACACCTTTGTGTTTACTTTTGACTTCACAGTCAAGAATTACAACAAATGTGATTATATCCACTAACATGAATTTCCTTCACTTCCTTACATGCATCTAGTTAGTCAGATTACTCTATGACTGGCTCTCCACTGGTTCCCTCTCCAGGCAAATTCATCCAAACTTCCCCTCATGACCTTTCCTTTGCTCTGCACACTTCTCTTGCATTGGCTGCCCCCTTCCCCAACCCATGTTGTGATTTGCTGATGATACTTCTTCCATTTCTTAAGACTAGGAGAACATTTTGAAAGCCACACTCATCCCATTATAAACGGATCTTTTTCTCCTCTTCTTCTTAGAAGCACAATTGACACCGTTTCACAGACACTCCTTTTACCACTCTTATAGACAGTTGAAGATTAAAGGCTGTTGTGATCAGGAAAAATAATCCTTAAGCCAGTGTCCACTGAAGCTGGGATTGGAATATGTATAGCACACTGGGCATCGATCTGGGGTAAGAGTGATGACATGTGTTTTGCTCTTACTCTGTTGCAGTTTCATACCTAGAGTTTCTGCTTGCTGGGGTTATTTGGCCTTCCAGATCCCTAGAGGTGGATATTCTCTTTTGAATGCAAATACAGCAGGATAGGTGGGTCAAGGAACCATGGGACATTTATGTAATAACATTTCTGTCTGAGGCAAGTTATGATTTGGGACAGAAGATAAATCCAGGGCAACCAATCCATTGGGGAGTTATATAATAATGTAATAGTTAAACATTTTTAAATCCTTGATGTGAGTCAGTTCTTTTCCGAAAACATTCCATGTATTAACTCATAAATATTATTAAGTTTATTAGAGTGGAGGGGGAGCGGGAAGGATGGGGTCCCTGGGTGATGCACGTTGGGAAGGGTACATGTTATAGTGAGTGCTATGTATTGCATAAGACTGATGAATCACAGACCTGTACCCCTGAAACAAATAATATGTTATATGTCAATAATAAAAAATAAATAAATTTTATCTCCATTTTAAAATGAGAATAATTTAAGTAACTTCTATAATTCTAAATATCTGGTAAATGATAGACCTGCTTCTAGCCACACACACTGATTCTAAAGACCTTATTCTTTCTGTTTGTTTAAGATTTTATTTGTTTATCTGAGAGAGAGAGAGAGAGAGAGATCACACGCACGGAGGGGCAGAGGGAGAAGCAGGCTTCCTGCTAGGTAGGGACCCTGATGTGGGACTCGATCCCGAGCCAAAGGCAGACTCTTAACCACCTGAGCCACCCAGGTGCCCCTAAAGCCCTTATTCTTAACTGTAGTGATAAAAACTGTCCTAAGAATGTGACAGTCTATTTGCAATTGGGCATATAAGAAGAAGGGGAGGACTTGTTCTGTACCTAACAATAAAGAAAACCATCACCATTAATTTGATTATGAATACCGTTCAAAAGTCCCCAACTATTATATTCCATAAAGGAACTGGTCCAAATCCAAGTCTTTCTCTTCTTAATTAACCCTCCTGCACTTTCGACAGATGACCTCTCAGAGGGAAAATTAACCTCTCAACCTCAGAGACAAAATTACCATTTGCCACCAGACAGGTTTGTCAGCCTTACCCTCTTCCCTTTATGTTTATGTACATGTAATACATTGAACTAGTACATTTTCACATACTCTCTTTCCTTTATCCTGAAATGAAACTTCATGTCCTTTACCTATATTTGTAATTCCATCAACATTCTCATCTTTCTCATGCACTTTGCCTTCATTTCTTCTACTTGCTCTATGCCATTACACAATTTAAACATATTTTACCGACAGAAAACATGTGGACAGGTGTGCCTGGGTGGCTCAGTTAGTTGAACATTTAACTCTTGATTTCAGCTCAGGTCATGACCTTAGGGTCCTGAGATGGAGCCCCAGGTCTGGCTCTATGCTCAGTGGAGAGTCTGCTGGAGATTCTTTCCTTCTCCCTCTGTTCCTTCACCTCCTGTCTCACTTTCTTTCTCAAAACAAACAAATAAATATTAAAAAAAAAAAAGAAACTATACAGGTAGATTATGTAGAGCAAACGTTCACACTGAAGTAAATGCAAATGTTCAATCACATAGGCTTATTCTTACTGGAAATCAGGAAATTAAAAATTAAATGAATATGATACAATTCATACAGTATTATATTTTTAACCAACAGAATTTCAAGATTGATGATGATAAGCATTAATGAGGTTTGGGTTAAAGTGTGATGCTTATGCCCAATTGATTAGAGAGAATTACTCTTAGAGGAAAATTGCATACTATTATTCTTATGAAAAACAAAGTTCTGGGCAGAGCAATTTCACTACTTGCCATTTAGGGAATAATGTTCACAAATATATATGGAAGTATATACAGTAATTCTCATTGTAAAAGTGCCTGTGGTAGAATTAATAGTGAATCATTCAAAATGTCCATCAGTAAAGTAATACTGAGCTTACAAATCTGTGTTATCTTTATATTATAGAAGTGCTTAGAATAAGTAAAGTATATTTATAAAAACTGACATTCAAATAAAAAAAGAAGCAAAAGTTTGATTTTTCCATTAACATTGACAAATTATGCAAAAATTAAGAGCATACTGTATGTGCATATATGCACATTTATAATACAAATTTTATAAACATAAGAACTACCTAAGAAGGATACATAGCCAATGGAGGAGAGATCTAAAATGTGGAGTGGATGGAAAGAGGTATAGACAGTATAATTGATCTGTATCTGTATAGCTTGGCATTTTTAAACAGTGTCAATATATTTTATATATTCATGTATTACATGTATAGTTTAAGGCAAGTAAGTAAATAATGCAGTTACAAATGTTATTTACCAGAAAATAATACAAACCAAGAAAATTACAAAGAAAATGTGGCCTTCCATGTCTTATAAAATACTAGCAAATTTTCTAACCTCTTGAAATATGTTGTCTATATCTCTCTGCATATAGAGAACTGGTCACCTACTCAATTCATGAAGGTAGTAACCTGTGTCTTTGTCATGGCATTTCTTCATACATGCAAACCCTAGGTAACCTAGTTAGCATTGAAGATCCTGCTCACATATCAGCTCCTGTGAGAAAATTTTTCTAGGAACTTTGGACCATCATGAATATCCATCCTCAAGTGTTCCAATGACATGTGTACTTACCTATCTTCTATATATTCTCATATTGTATTTTATATATCTGTATGTTTTTCTCCTTTATTATATTGCATGTTCTTACTTGGCAGAAGCCATGTATTGCCATATATCCGTTTATTCCAATGAATGAATAACAAGAGGAAAGAAGACAAGGGAGTGTTCTTATTTTTCTGGTAAATAATTTCAGCATAAATTTAAGACAACCAGTGGAATCACTATAAATTTATTATAGTCCACACTATCTCCAAACACTACAGTGCATTAATAGTTTCCCTGATTCTAATATAAAATCTTTAAGACATACCCAGGGATTAGCTTCCAGAAAAATCAAATTCTCTCAGCATTTGACTCCTTGTCTGACTACACAGCATGGAAAAAAGGAGGGATTGGAAGGAAAAAAACCTCACATCTGCTTTTGGTGAGGAATAAAATGGAAAAAGAAAACCCTGATATAATAGATCAACATGAATTAGCATATATTAGGTACATGTAGTATTTATACTGCAGACATTATCAGGTGTTCTGTGAGGAGGAGGATGAGGATGGTCTGAGGAAGATTTTCCTTCTCTCAAGACCTTTAAGGTTTCTAGATGAGCTCAGTTATAGACTTGTCTACTGATTTCTAAGGCTCTCATGGGCATAGAGACCATCCCCAGTGGTTTCTCGACAGTTGGGGAGGAGATGGTCTCCCCACCTGTCAAGAAACCACTGGGGGTTAAATTTGAGTTCAGAACTCAGGTTCTAAGTCTTTAGAGCTAACCTTTTCGTAACAGGAGAATCCCAGAAGGGTGAGGGGAAGGCAGGAGAGTTTTTTCTGAACTGTCTCTGGAGCCTTCCTCTTGGCGGAGTTGCTTGAATCTCAGAATTGATTGTTCTTAAATACATGAAGTGTATGTATGAAATTAGGATAGATAAGTGTCTAGTTCCTTCACTTTAAACAATTCCTTTTTATCTTTATTTTTATTTTTTTTTAAGATTTTATTTATTTATTTGACAGAGAGAGGGAGAGAGAGAGCACAAGCAGGGGAGCGGCAGGCAGAGGGAGAGGGAGAACCAGATTCTCCACTCAACAGAGAGCCTGATGCGGGGCTTGATCCCAGGATTCTGGGATCATGACCTGAGCTGAAGGAAAATACTAACTGACTGAACCACCCAAGCACCCCTCTCCTTTATTTGTAATACAAGAAAATATAAATAAAAAACCAAACAATCATAATGTCACTTTGATATTTGGTTGATTTTATTCCATGATTTTCATATTCATATAATTTAGAATATTCAAATCATATTAGACTTTAACATTTTTTTAAAGATTTATTTATTTATTTGACAGACAGAGATCCCAAGTAGGCAGAGAGGCAGGCAGAGAGAGAGGAGGAAGCAGGCTCCCTGCCAAGCAGAAAGCCTGATGTGGCGCTCAATCCCAAGACCCTGAGACCATGACCTGAGCCAAAGGCAGAGGCTTTAACCCACTGAGCCACCCAGGCACCCCAGACTTTAACATTTTACCTCATAGTCTAAATTTCAGGTTGTGACATGTACCATATTTTATCATAATTCATCAGAATAAATTTCACAGAAAATTTAATTATATGAAATTAATCAAAATGGGATTTTGATGAAAGTTGAGTTGCATCTAAACATTACTGTGGAAAATGTGACAGCTTTAAACATGCAGTCCTTTCAGCCATCTAGATCTATTGTGTTCTTACATGCATTCCAGCCCCCTTTGAGAACTTTGAATAGTTTTTAAATCATTTTGTGTCCATCTCACCAATATTTAAATTGTAGAAGTTGGAATTCTATCGTATTATTTTTACATTTATTTATATGCTTTATGTATGTTTTGAGTATGAATCCTATAAATTACATATACACAACTGGTCTCTATCATATGTGAATTCCATATTTACTAGTTTGCCTACTCCATAAGATTTATTTGTAACCCCAAATAAATTCTCATGGCACTTTAGCAGTCATTTGCCAACGTGCAAAGAGATGTGAAAAATTTGAGTTGCCAGATGATCACATTCTCAGCTGAGGCTGAACAAAGTGAAATTCTGACTTCCCATTTCAGCTATAAACAAGCGTTTTTACATTTGAGTTAAGGCCAGGTTTTTCTTATTTTTCTGCTTTTTGTTGATTCCACTGTTTAACATGGCCCTCCAGGATAGTGCTGAGTGCAACACAGTAAATAACTATCTTGTTATTTATTCATGGAGTGTATTGCAGTTAAATAATACTTTTCTAGTGTTCCTAAGTGCAAGATGGTTGTGCTTTACTTTATGGAAAAAATAACCATGTTGGATAAACTTCATTCAGGTGTGAGTTATAACAGTGTTGCTTGTGATTCAATGTTAGCGAATCAAAAATAAGATACACCCAGACAAAGGAAGAGGAAGTTCATCTCTATATGAAGCCACTCTGGAGATTAGTAAAGTAACATTTGTAGCGTGTGATATAAATATGGAAAAGATGAAAAAGAGGATAAATTTGTGGAGTCATGAGATGACAACTAGTAAAAAAAAAAAAAGTGCAATGGACAACATTGTGGTGAGGTCAAAGATGGCTACAGTTACATCACCTGGGGTCAGAGAAAAAAAAAATCAAGCTCTTGTTGGATAGCACTGGGTTTGCTAGTACATTTCAAAAAGCAATGAGGGATATACAATATTAAACTTAGAGTCAAGGCAGATTTTGCTAATTAGGAGGCTGCAGAAGAGATTTTGAAGTGCCTACTATGTGTACAGGAAAAGGATTATGTAGAAATCAGGTTTTCAACACCAGTGAGACTCTCTGTTGTACACAGATGTTGGTGAATGAAACACAAATGGCCTCCAAAGTTCTTGGCTTTCGATCATTTAAAAGCGGCACGATTAATCATAAGAGCTATGACCAAACTATAAGAACTATGTATTACAGGAAGTGTCTCTCACAGAAAAACACACATTAAAAAAGTTATGTATTGATTGATTGACAAAAATGTTGTGCATTTCCCCTAAGAGCAAAGGCACCAAATTTCCTAATTCAGTGTTCAAAATGACCTTATAGAACACAGCTACTGAGGATAATGAGAACTGACAATGTTTGTGTGAATACATACATGTGTATACACACACATACACACACACACACACACATATGCTGGCAGGCTTGCCCTTTCTTTCCCCCATGAGAGAACTCAGGGGCTAAGGAAAGCTCTCCTGGGGCAGAAAAGTATCAGGCTAGGGGAGAGGGGATATGGGTAAAATCAAACTTTTCTTTTTATCCTTTTCAATTTGTTTTTTGTTGTATGTACCACTAGAGTCCTGTAATCTCTCATCCAAATTCTGGAACTCTCATAAAGGCTTTTCCATCCATCAGTGCTTGTTAAATATGTGTTTTTGTACTGGGAGGAGTACTGGGTCCTCCTGTCATCTTGCTGACCTAAATCTCACTCCTGTGCCTTCATTTCTTTCCAAGCCAGAGACCCCTAATGGTTCTCTCTTTCTGAATCAGAATTAGACACTAGAATCCTCAGAGACTTTGTGTTTTTTACCAAACTGGCTCCAGGGAATTTCCTGTTGCAAGCTCCTCCCAGGCAAAGAGCAGCACCCTCATAAAGACTGAGCAGGTGAGATAAAACAGAGACAGGATTCCATGCTGGTGCTCAGTCTGGTGAGTCTTCCCCATCTCCCAGCTCATGGAGCATCCTTACTTCACAGTGAGGGGTGAAAGGAAAGAAGGTGGATAGGGGAAGAAGAGAGGAGACACAGGAAAAATGTGGGGCAAAGAAGACTAAGACTGGTGCTTAGAGAAGGAGTAGGATGTAGGATCATATTAGGAAAAACCATCCAATCCTAGTGAAAGCATTTGGATTTTAGCCTGAATCCAGTCAATGGGCATTTTAAAAATCAGTCTGCTTGAAGATATCTAAGGAATGATGGACAACCAGTCTCTTTGGAACATGCTTCAAAGTGCTTTAAAAAATTATCAGTTAGGGGCACGTGGGTGGCTCAGTGGGTTGAGCCTCTCCCCTCAGCTCAGGTCATGATCTCAGGGTCCTGGGATCAAGCCATTCATGGGGCTCTCTGCTCACCAGGGAGCCATCTTCCCCCTCCCTCTCTGCCTGCCTCTCTGCCTACTTGTGATCTCTCTCTTTCTCTCTCTGTCAAATAAATAAATAAAATCTTTTAAAAAATTATCACTTTAAAACTAATAACATACTTAATGTTTTTATCTTTATTATCTCTATTTTATGATAAAAATACATTATGATGAAAGGTGCTTGTTATTTACTTCCCTTGGATTACAGAGTGAATTAAGCCATGAATCTGGGTTTTAACACAGTTGGTCAGACTATAGAGCTCTTGCTCTTAAGCACTGTAAAGTACTGTGTTATAGTAAACCTCCCAAATGATCCCATTAGGATGGAGATAAATGTACAGATTTTAAAGATATTGGAAAAGTAGAATCAGCTTTTTGTTTGGTTTGCTTTGGTTTGGTTTTTTAATGTGTGAAAGAGAAGGAGGGTGGTTTTCAGACTTTTTTCTTCTCTCAATTTTTTTTTAAATTTTAGAAATAATTGACATAGAACATTATATTAGTTTCAGTTATACAACATCATGTATAATTGGTAAATGATAACCACCATAAGTCTGTTAATATCCATCACCATACAGCCTTATTCAGATTTTGATCTACTGAGTTCACTGAGTGGTAATGATATAAGCCAGACAACTACAGAATTTCATTGCTGTCTATGTCTTCTGACTATTTCTACTAGGCTATTCATATCACTGCCTCTCTACTTAGCTACTGAGGCCTCATTGTAGGTTATAATTATCTGAGTTGAGAAACACACTAATTTCCCTCAAAAATGAATAATCAATAATCAATAATGAACTCTATACTACGAGCTACAGTAATTTTCTTTTTTACTGAGAATCTACTGGGTATAAGTATGATGAAATAAGGAAAGCATTGTTTTTATAGCTTTCTAAGACTATTGCATACATTCCTGATCTACAGAAATGTTACTGAGGAATACAAAAAAAAATTTTTTTTTAAAGATTTTATTTCTTTATGGACAGAGAGAGAGAAATCACGAGTAGGCAGAGAGACAGACAGAGGTGGGGGGTTGGGAAGCAGGCTCCCTGCCGAGCAGAGAGCATGATGCGGGACTCGATCCCAGGACCCTGGGATCATGACCTGAGCCGAAGGCAGAGGCTTAACCCACTGAGCCACCCAGGTGCACCACAAAAAATGTTTTAATAAAAGAATCTGCCATTAGCATTTCACTGACATTGATAAATCATAGGAAGTTAAGCCCTTATAATTGAATTTTACCTTTTATCCTTGTGTGGTTCACATCACACATTTTTAGACTATTCACTATTCCATAAAATTGATTACAAAGAGGAAAGCAGAGAAAGAAGCAGCCTGCAGATGAATATTATGTACAGTCTTGCAGGACTTAACCAGCTGGGGAATCTCTGTTTTTTAAATGTCATTAATAAAATATTTATCCAAATTTGTACTTTTCTTTCACTTTTCTCAGGAGGCAATTAGAGTTGAGATATGTTCCTTCCTATCTTCCTTCATTCCTCTATGTTTCCTTCTGTTTTTCCTTTCTTCTTTTTTTTTCACTTTTCCTCCCTCTCTTCCTATACTCCTTATTGTTTATTTTTTTCTATAGTACTAACTTATATCTGCTAGATTTTTTTTCTATAGGAATAAAGAAAGAAAGAAAGAAGAGAAAGAAAGAGAGAGAGAGAGAGAGAGGAAGGAAGGAGTGAGGGAAGAATGAAGGAAGGATGAAGGAGGAAGAGAAGGAGGGAGGAAGAAAGAGAGGGAGGAAAGAAGGAAGGAAGGAAAAAGGGTGGAAGGAACGTGGAAGGAGGGAGGTTGGGAGAATGAGGGAGGGAAGGAAGGAAGGAAGCAGGGTGGAAAGACAAAATAAGGAACAAAGGAAAAGACAGATCTTAACTACAGTGTGGTAAGTAAGGAGCATGGACTTCTTAACCCTGATGTTGACCACCATCACTGTCATTGGAAACACATCTTTACCCCTCAAAGTTTCTCCTTTCAAAACATCTTTTCACTATTCTTTCCCCAAACCCTTCCCCCAAACACACACAAGGACCTGTAGAATTGTTGGCTATCCAGGGACATTCTTGAGAATTTGGCAACCAACAGAAACCTTGGAGTTCCTTATTAAGTTAATTCCCATCACAATGCTATAACAAAGAGATGTGTTTCTCTCCTGGAGGTAATTTCCAGCTGCAGTATTTTACTATCTTTGGGTGTCTCTTTTCAAATCTGAGGCACAGTACAGTGTGCAGTGTGTCTACCCATCTCTGTGCAACTCTTACTATATTATATCTTAATATATCTTATTATATCTGAGATTCAGCACAGCACGTCTATGGGGGACATATGAGTAAATATAGAGGGATGCAGTAATGAAGCACAGTTCTTCATTTTGGATCTGGTTTTCTAAATAGGTATCAATGTATACTGAATACTGAACAAAGTGGTTAATGAAATCTTGTATTTGCTATCATTCTATAGCTCTAGGTACACTTATATTCCTTTTATATTGTTATATTCTGTGTGCAGTTGTCTGTACTGTTGCTTAGTGATTTTGTGTTGATCTGTTTAGGTAAAGTGAACTTTGTCTTCAAAGAAGATTGATATTTCAGTATAAATAAAGTCCTTTTATGTTTTTAAAATTCGATCCAGTTTTTATTTGGGGTTTCAGCAAATGAATATAAGATATTATTGTCCAAAACATGAGAGGGAGGGAGACCTTTCATAAGGTTATGTTCCTTCCATTTGAAGAGTGCTAAGTCAGTTCCTGCATACTACTTTGAACTCAAGCTTTAGCATTAGTTTTCTGTTTTGTTTTGTTTTAGAGAGAGAGAGAGAAAGGGAAGAGGAAGGGCAGAGGGAGAAGGAGAGAGAGACTCTTAAGCAGGCTCCATACCCAGCCTTGAGCACTATGTGGGTTCGATGTCATGACCACGAGATCATGACCTGAGCCAAAATCAAGAGTTAGACATTTAACTGATTGAACCACCCAGGCCCCCCAGCATTAGCTTTTATAATAAGAAAACTACAGATAAAAATTAAGCCTACTGGAAAGTTTTGAGATATGCTTTTGTTTTTCCTTCTAGAGTAATCAACTACTTCTCATCTCATCCGTGTCAAGATGTTCCACACAAACACTTCCACTTTCCACCCAGACACCTTCTTTCTTACAGGCATCCCAGGACTTGAGAGTTCCCATGGCTGGATCTCCCTGCCTTTTTGCTCCATTTACTTAATGGCTCTGTTGGGCAATGCTACTATTTTGCTGATCATCTGGTCTGACCGTACTCTGCGGGATCCTATGTTCTATTTCCTAGCCATCTTATCAGCCATAGATCTGGCCCTCTCCACAACCTCAGTGCCCAGAATGCTGGGTATCTTCTGGTTTGATGCACATGAAATTGGTTTTGGAGCCTGTGTGGCTCAGATGTTTCTGATACACACCCTTACAGGAATGGAGTCCGCTGTTCTGCTGGCTATGGCTTTTGACCGCTATGTGGCTATCTGTGTGCCACTCCACTACACAACCACCCTGACGCCCCGAGTGCTAAGAGGCATTGGTGTAGGTATTATTATGCACCCTGTCCTGCTTACGTTGCCCATTCTTTACCTAACCCATCGTCTGCCCTTCTGTGAGACTCAAATTATTGCTCACTCCTACTGTGAACACATGGGCATTGCCAAGTTGGCCTGTGCCAGCATTCGAGTTAATGCCATTTATGGGCTTTTTGTGGCTTCCTTTCTTATTTTGCATGTGGCATTGGTTGGAGTCTCTTATGCCTACATCCTTCGTGCAGTTTTCCGCCTCCCATCTCAAGAAGCTCGTCACAAAGCTCTGAGTATGTGTGGGTCACATGTTGGGGTCATGTGTGTTTTCTATACTCCTTCTCTCTTCTCCTTCCTCACCCACCGATTTGGCAAAAAAATTCCCCGTTATGTCCACATCCTGGTTGCCAATCTCTATGTGGTTGTTCCACCTGCCCTCAATCCTATTATCTATGGTGTAAGGACAAAGCAGATTCGTGAGTGTGTGATCCGTGTTTTCACCTCAAAATAGAATCCCTTGTTTCCTTAGTTCTTGAGGACATGCACAGAACTGAAAGAAGTTGATTTTGACCCAACTCTAGGTTGATTATCTTTTTAAATGCTCCTCCTGTCAAGAGATCCTCCAGCTCCTAAAGGAACAAACTTTGGAGAATGCTTTCTGTTCTTAAATCTCAATGTTTCCTCTCCCAGTTGGTGTTGAGTGCTTATTCCTTTGAATATAGGGTTCAACTACAGTACTGATAACAACCAACTGAGAGCCTTTTACCTTTAAAGTATGGAGATCTAGTGAACCTCCATCTCTCTGTGTTTGAAAATAGGATAGTATTCCAGCTGGCACACTTAGTTTAAGGTCAATCGCCATACTTTCCTGGAAAAAAAAGAAATAAATCTGAGTATAAAATAAATAAGATCCTCATAGATTTCTGTTAAAAACTTAAATGTATCTGATTTCACTGGGGACAATCCTGGGATATTTAGTGTAGTTTTAAAAAATGACTCCAGCTTTTACCTTTCATTTTAGCATCTTTTCCCTTATTTTTCATAATACCCTGTAGGTACTATGTGCCCTCACTGTGCCACTACCACCCTTTATGAAGAAGCATGAAATGAATGTACCTGAAAACAATACTTGTGTTAAGGAATGAAAATCCTTATTTCTAAGAAAGCTTGAATGTATAGAATTCTAACAGTGGTTTTCAGTTATGTTTCATTAGAATGTTTCCTTGAAAGTGTATATGTTCTGTGTGTGTGTGTGTGTGTGCACATGTTAAGTGTATTTAGACAAACTTCTGTCTAAAGCACATTTCTGGCTCTCCAAAGCACTCCTTCTTTGTGTACTGCAACATACATGCATCCTTTGTGACTTCAGGCTTTGCAAAAGTAGATGAATCTCAGACAAGTTCAGGTAGAAAATAAATTTTCAAAATCTCCTACTTTTACAAGAATTTGTTGTATATCCTTACAAGTATTTTCTGTAATCCTATAGGGATATATCTCCTCCATGATTCCTGGGCATCAAAGATTTATTATTCTTCCTGAATTTGTTGTGAGCAGAAACTGAGGTGTACATAAAAAATCATGAGACAGAACATAAAAGCAACTGCTCAGGAGGCTAGGAATGAATTTCCCAATGTCATGTTTGCCATCTGATGGTACAAAAATGACTGTACAACTCTGCAACATGACTGAGCCAGAATATGTACCTTCAGGGTTTGGAAGTATGGAAGGTTATCTTTCAGCAAGGAGCATGGACTAGAGATATTGATGAACACTTTCCGAAAGGAATTAGTGGAAGGTGACACAGGGATATCTAAATATAATTGTCTGAAGAACTTACTTCCTGGGAGCATCTTGAGCCCATTAAAAGCTCTTTTCTCTTAGAGACAGAAAGATGTACATTCTAAGTTATCGATGGCCTCTTTTTTCAAAAGAACAGCAACAGTGTTCTTCCCAGTGTTTTCCTTAATTTTGATGTCATGTTTCATTTTAAGCACAACTCAAATTTAGTAATATTTAAGAATAAAATTCATAAAATAAAGATTGATATCTTTCCATTTATAAATTATTTTTATAAGTTGATTTTAAATCTCCATCCATTATGAGGTCCCCTATCTTGAAAGCCACACAGAATTACCAACAGGATTCCTCAAAGAAACTAAATTCAGTATCCTACCTTTTGAGGGAAAGTTCGTCCATATTTCCAGTTATCTGAAAGATAAGATTCAGATATGCCAATCTGTAAGTAGTGATGTTCGCTATTAAAATTTTAACAGCTACCATATATTCATGTTCCAACCTTGTCTTCTATAGACCTAATGTTCATTGTCTCCAACCATCTCCCAATAAATCTCCCAATAAATTCCATACAATTAAAAAGTCAAGCAGGGTTTTGCAACAACAGCATTGAAAATATCTTTAAGTCCTACTTATAGGGTCAGCACCCCCAAACCCTATGTTGATGGATCTTGATCCCAAGCAACACAGAAATGGACCACTGTTCCCCCACCCCCATGCAGTCAAAAATCCACTTATAACTTTTGACACCCCCAAAACTTAACACTAATAGCCTGTTGTTGACTTGAGCTTTAATATAAACAGTCTATTAACACCTATTTTTGTAAGTTATATGTTTTATATACGTATTCTTACAATAAAGTAAGGTAGAGAAAATAGAATGTTGTTAAGAAAATCTTAAGGAAGAGAAAACACATGTATAGTGTTGTACCGTATTTAAGTGGATCCACATAGTTCAAACTCATATTACTCAATGGCCAGCTGGATATATACAAATGATATAAGGCCAACAGAAGACAATTTGCAGTTCTAAATACCTAAATATCTCCATATTTATTAAATAAGTTGCATAACTATCCAAAACAATCAGGTTCTGAGGGTTTCACTGATGAATTCTATCAAATACTAAAGAAAGAAATTACATCAATTCTTTAAAAACATTTGAGACTACAGAAGCTAAAAAATACTTATATTATGAAGCTGGACATACCTTAATACCAAAGTCATTTAAAGATGTCCAAAAAATATACATAGAGACTATATCTAGCTATCTATCTATATATAGAGACTATGTATCAAAATTATCTCATGAATAATTGCAAAAATCCTCAATGAAATATTATTAAGCTAACAATTTACCAGAATAAGTAAGTATACATGGAGCAATCATGTTTATTCTTAATATACAAGATTGATTCAATGTTCGAAAACAATGTAACCTAGAGCATCAGCCTAAAGAAGAAAAGTCATATTGATCATATTAATAGTTAAAAAATATATTTTCTTAAAAAAAGTGACAACACACAAAAAAATGACAACACATATTTATAAAAATACACAGCAAACAAGGATTCAAGAAGAACTCCCTCAATTCATGTGGTAACAGATTAGAGACTTCACTATGTTTAGATAGATAATAAATGATAGAAAGATGATAGATAAATAGATGATAGATATTTATAGATATGTATACATACAGAGGTTGGCATTTCCTTGCTTTTCCAGCTGAGTGGGTCTTAAATGAATCACACCCCAGTAGCAAAGTACATCCAGCACCCTAAAATTTGTTTATAATACCATTATCCAATTAAAGGTATCAGTAATTTTCAGAGAAATATCACATCTAAGATTGAGGCACCTGATATATGGGATACACCTGTAGCAACTTGGGGTCCCAAAAAGTAAGGATGTGACCCTTCCCACCAAAAAAAAAGGATACACAATTATGGGGGTAAGTAAAGGGACACAAGAGATAACGGAAGGAACTCCCAATAGCCAAAACTGGTCAATGTGACAAAACAAAGGAGTATTGGATTACAACCTAAAGTATGAAATAAATATTTGAGTCCATCTGGGTAAAAATTGAATCATAAACAAATGGGGGAATAGATTATCTCTCATGCAAAAACAAATACCGAAGGAAAAGAAAAACCAAAAAACAAACCAACCAAACAATATATGAGGATGTTCCATGTCCAAGGAGGAGGAGCATAACTACTCATTGTTTAATTTGTGGGCTATATACTGCAAATTAGCTGCAAAGAGAAAACTTGGAAATGGAGGAGACAGAGACACTGACATGACCTTAGCAGGTGATAAAGCTCAATATCAATAGTGATAAACCATGTCGATAGTATGTGCTTTTGATATATTTTGAAATAAATAGAATTTTACCTCATTGATCTTCCGCAATCACATAACTCTGGTCTAGTCATGGGGGCAATAATTAGACTAATTTCAATTGAGGGATATTTTACAGAAACCTGACTAGAACTACTTTAACAACAACAACAACAAAAAAAAAAGATTTATTTGAGAGAAAGGGTGTGTGCACAGGGACAGGGAGGAGAAAGGGAAAAGGGATACTATCTTCAAGCAGGTTTCCCCACCAAGATGAGAGCACACTGTGGGGCTCAATTCCAGCACCCATGAGATCATAAACCTGAGCTGGAAACAAGAGTCAGATGCTCAACCAGCTAAGCCACCCAGGTACCCCTAAAACCTGACTAGTATTTCTAAACACTGTGAAGTCATCAAAACTAAGAAAAGCCTCAGTAACTGTCACAGTCAAGAGAACCTAGGAGACCTAACTAGGTAAAACTAGTCAATGTAATTTGGTAATCTGGATGGGATTCCCACTAAAGAAGAACATTAGATACAACTAAAGGATTCTGAATAACATGAACTTTAATAAAATATGAACTTTAGTTAATATTGTTTTATTAATTATAATAAATGACCATACTAGTGAAAAGTGTTACTGATAGGGGAAATTATGTATACATTTATATGAAAGCTCTCTGTACTATATTTACATTTTCTATAATCTACAGTGTTAAAAACTTTTTTAAAAAGCATGTGGATTGGCTAGAAATTACTATAGACCTAACAGAGAGAAACAGGATATGCTCTATGAAATATCAGCAATTTTAGTATATTGTTATATTTAATATTTATACATTAATTGTAATTTTATATATTAATTATAATAATGAATATTCTAATATTATTACATTATAATAGTATATTAATATTTAATATATTGTTGGAATTATGATAAGAGAATTCTGATAAAAGAATTAACAAAAAAGGTGAATACACTGAACAGAGATCCCCTAGAAACACATGTTTAATTGTCACATGACAGTGTTGACATTGCATACCCTAGTTTCTGCTGAGATGATCTATCGCTGAGAGTAGACTGTTGAGGTCTCCTATTATTAACATATTATTATCAAGATGTCTCTTTATTTTGGTTAACAGTTGGCTTATGTAGTTGGCTGCTTCCGTGTTGGGGGCATAGATACTTAAAATTGTTAGATCCTCCAAAATTACTTTTATCTCCAAAATTCAGGAGTTCCATAAGTTTCCTCACAAGGCTCTGCCTCTCCAACAAAAATCCTTAGCTTTTGAGGTAAGTTAAATCTGGGGGGCTTGACAGGGCAAAGATTGTTAGAAAGCCCAATTTTCCAATTTGGATGCACAACTAAACCAAGAAATACTACACAGCTTTTACTCAGTAATAATGCTGATGTTCTATAAGCCATTTTTTGTACTCATATATTTTATTCTTTATTGGCAATAAATATAGGAAGGAAAATGACATCACACTTATCAACTCCCCTGTAACTCCAAAGAAAGGAAAATGACGTCACATTTATCAACTCCCCTGTAACTCCGAAAATGAATCTAGGAGACATCTCCATGGCAACTCCTATCAGTATGAACTTCCACAAAATATCCTTGCCTGGGAATACTGTTAGTTAAGTGGTTTAGATTATTATCAACAAATCATAATAAATTTTTTACTATACATCAGGAAATGTTTTAAGTGTTATACAAGTATTAGCTTTTTAAATCTTCACAACGTTTTCCACTAGATATTACCCTGCTTGTTATAGGGGAGGAAATGGAGACACAATTTCTTTCCCAAATTCATATGTCCTTTAAGTAGGGAAGACAGGATTTGAACCCACATGTCTGTCTCATAGTTCATCCACTTAACCAATTTTCAGTATCTCACATTTATTTCCTTAGATCCCTTTATACCATAAATTAACCCCTCTCTTATTTTACTGTTAATAAGAACCAGGAAGCAGAAAAGATTTGTGTTCAAAACAACTGATCTTTGTTTTATTATATTATCTCTCCCATAAAAGTTCTAACAAGTACTCTACTCCATGAAATGATAGATATTAGCTGGGCTTCATTTTTTTCCTGATAGTATTTAACGTTGAATTGTGTTTAGTATGGAAGTGAGAGGGAGAGGTAAGTTTTAGAGAAATTGACCTGATAACAGCAAGGTAAACAACATGGTAATGAAAAAAAGAGCCAGAATGACTTGCCAATCCCATACATAAAATCATCCCGATCTTCTATGACCTGGCCTTGTATATAGGGTCCATGAGAAGGAATCTAGAACTAGAGGGATCTTTAAGAGAAAGAATGTGAGGTAAGCCCTCCTCATAGCTATTCCTGCCTAGAGATGAGCCAATTTATCACAAGTCATCCCAAGCTTGGGAAACAGTATTCAGAATCAGGATATTTTCTTCTTTCTTTCTTTCTTTCTTTTTTTCTTTCTTCCTTTCTTCTTTCTTTCCTTCCTTCCTTCCTTCCTCTCTCTTTCCTCCTTTCTTTCTTTATTTCACCAATGATTCTTTGCTTCGTATTTGTTTAATAACACATAATGTATTATTTGTTTCAGAGGTACAGGTCTGTGATTCAGTAATCTTATATAATACCAAGTGCTCATTACATCACATGACCTCCTTAATATCCATCAGCCAGTTATCCTATCCCCCCACCATCTCCCTCCAGCAACTCTCAGTTTGTCTCCTATGATTAAGAGTCTCCTCAGGTTTCATCTTGTTTTATTTTTCTTCTCTTCCCTTATGATCCTCTGTTTGGTTTTTTCAATTCCGTACCAGTGAGATCATATGATCTCAACCCATGGAATGGGAGAAGATATTTGCAAATGACAATACAGATAAAGGCATGATATCCAAGATCTATAAAGAACTTCTCAAACATGACACCCAAAAAAACAAATAATAAAATAAAAAATGGGCAGAAGACATGAACAGACACTGCTGCCCATTTCTTGATTGGATTATTTGTTCCTTGGGTGTTTGGTTTGATAAGTTCTCTATAGATTTTGGACACTAACCCTTTATCTGATTATGCCATTTGCAAATATAGTCTTTCATTCTGTAGGTTGTCTTTTGATTTTGTTAACTCTTTCCTTTGCTGTGGAAAAGCTTTTTATCTTAATGAAGTCCCAATAGTTCATTTTTGCCTTTCTTTCCCTTGCCTTTGGAGATATGTCTAGCAAGAAGTCTGCTCCAATTTTTATTGATTCTCTTCTTTTGCTAGGTTTAGGCTTTATTTGGTTTTCATTCTCCAGATCTTTTAGGTGTAAGGTTAGATTGTGTGCTTGAGAATTTTCTTGTTTCTTGAGAAGGGCTTGTATTGCTATATACTTCTCTCTTAGGACTGCCTTTGCTTCATCACAAAGATTTTGAACAGTTATGTTTTCATTTTCATTTGTTTCCATTAATTTTATTTAATTCTTCTTTATTTCCTGGTTGAACCATTCATACATTAGTAGGATGCTCTTTAGCCTCTATGTATTCGAGTTCTTACTAAATTCCCTCTTGTGACTTCCAGTTTCAAAGCATTGTGGTCTGAAAATATGCAGGGTGTGACCCCAATCTTTTGCTACCAGTTGAGACTTGATTTGTGACCCATTATGTGGTCTATTCTGGAGAATGTTCCATGTGAACTTGAGAAGAATGTGTATTCTGTTGCTTTAGGGTGTAATATTCTGAATATATCTGTGAAGTCTATCTGGTCCAGTGTTTCATGCAAAGCCCTTGTTTCTTTGTTGATCTTCTGCTTAGATGATCTGTCCATTGCAGTGAATAGGGTTTTAAATTCCATTGTTATTACATATTAGTATCAATATGTCTCTTTAATTTTGTTATTAATTAGCTTATACAATTGACTGGTCCCATGTTAATGGCATACATATTTACAATTTTAGATCTTCTTGTTGGATAGACACCTTAATTATGATATAGTGGGTGTCCTGCCTCATGTCTTATTAGTTTTTGGCTTAAAATCAAATTTGTCTGATATAATAATTGCCACTCCAGCTTTCTTTTGATGGCCTTTAGCATGATAAATGGCTTTCCACCTCCCCTCACTTTCAATCTGGAGGTGTCTTTGGATTTAAATGAGTCTCTTGCAGACAGCATATTGATGGGTCTTGCTTTTTTATTCAATCTGATACCATGTGTCTTTTGATTGGTGCATTTATCCCACTTAATTTAATGTCATTGTATTACCTGTAAAGTGACTATTCCTGTATATTGTCTCTGTTACTTTCTGGTCCATGTTACTTTTGGGCTCTCTCTTTGCTTAGAGGATCCCTTTTAATATGTCTTATAGGGCTGATTTGGTGATCACAAATTCTTTTAGTTTTTATTTGTCCTGGAAACGTTTTGTTACTCCTTCTATTTTGAATGACACCCAGCTGGACAGAGTATTCATGGCTGCATATTTTTCTCATTTAGCATCCCAAATAAATCATGCCAGTCCCTTCTGGCCTGCCAGGTCTCTGTGGATAGGTCTGCTGCCAATCTAGTGTTTCTACCCACAGACCTCTTGTCCTGAGCTGCTTTCAGGATTTTCTGTGTGTCTTTGAGATTTGCAAGTTTCACTATTATATGTCAGGGTATTGGCTTATTTTTATTGATTTTGAGGGGGGTTCTCTGTACTACCTGGACATGGATCCCTGTTTCTTTCCCCAGATTTGGGAAGTTCTCTGCTATAATTTGCTCCAGGATATTTTCTGTCCCTCTCTTTCTTTCTTCTTTGGGATCCCAATTATTCTAATAGTGTTTTTTCTTTATGGTATCACTTATCTCCCCTAGTGATCCTATAGTTGTTTATCTCTCTTTTTCCCAGCTTCTTTATTCTTCATCATTTGGTCTTCTTTATCACTAATTCTCTCTTCTTTCTCATTTATCCTAGCAGTTAGAGCCTCCATTTTTTTTTAACATATAATGTATTATTTGCCTCAGGGGTACATGTCTGTGAATCATCAGACTTACACATTTCACAGCACTCGCCATAGCAAATACCCTCCTCAGTGTCCATAACCCAGCTACCCTATCCCTCCCTCCCCAGCCCCCAGCAACCCTCAGTTTGTTTTGTGAGATTAAAAGTCTTATGGTTTGTCTCCCTCCTGATCCCATCCTTTTTCATTTTTCCTTCCCTACCTCCGACAACCCCCTGTCCTGCCTCTCAAAATCCTCATATCAGAGAGATCATATGATAATTGTCTTTCTCTGATTTACTTATTTCACTCAGCATAATACCCTCTAGTTCCATCCATGTCATTGCAAATGGCAAGATTTCATTCCTTTTGATGGCTGCATAGTATTCCATTGTGTATATATACCACCTCTTCTTTATCCATTTCTCTGTTGAGGGACATCTATGTTCTTTCCATAGTTTGGCTATTGTGGACATAGCTGCTATAAACATTCCAGTGCACATTCCCCTTCAGATCACTACATTTGTATCTTTAGGGTAAATACCCAGTAATGCAATTGCTGGGTCATAGGGTAGCTCTACTGTCAACTTTTTGAGGAACCTCCATGCTGTTTTCCAGAGTTAGAGCCTCCATTTTTAATTGCATCTCATGAATAGCCTTTTGGTTTCAAGTTGCTTAGATTTTAGTTCTTCTATTTCTCCAGAAAGGGATTCTTTAGTGTCTTCTATGCTTTTTCAAGCTCAGCTAATGTCTTTATAATCATTCTAAATTCCAGTTCTGACATCTTACTTATATCTGTACTGATTTGGTCCCTGGCAGTCAGTACTGCCCCTTGTTCTCTTTTTTGAGGTGAGTTTTTCCATCTTGTCATTCTTCCAGAAAGTAATAATCACTTTTCTATTTGTAGACTTGCAGGAATTATTTTCTTAAGTCTCTGGTTGAGTTCACAGGTGTTCAGAATGTTTGATAGCTATCTAGCTGAATTCCTGGGACCAGACAAAACTAAAGTCTCCTACTCCTCTGCCATTTTGGAAAGTCTCCCTGTAAATGTATCTTAAAACACTGAATTTTATACTTTTTTAAAAATAAGATTTTATGTATTTATTTATTTATTTGAGACAGGAAGAGAAAGCACACACATGCCCATGAGTTGGGAGGAGGAGCAGAGGAAGAAATAATCTCAAGCAGACTTCTCACTGAGCCCAGAGCCCAAGGTAAGTCTCAATCTTCACAACCCTGAGACCATGACCTGAGCAGAAACCAATAGTCAGACACCTAACACTGCAACACCCAGGCACCCCGAATTACATACTTTAATTGAATGAATTATATGTAGGTGAATTATATCTCAGAAAGCTGTTAACATTTTTTAAAAAATACAGTACTTAGCAACCTAGTCGCCTAAAATATATATTGAAGTAAAGGGATGGAGATAGATATAACATGCTAACATTAATAAAAAACAAACAAACAAAAAATTCTAGAGAAGCTATATTAATTTCAGAAAAGACAATCTTTAAAGTGAGAAAAGCTATCAAGGATAAAGGACATTATATTTTGATAAAGTGATTTCCAAGAAACATAACAAATCTTAATATCTATCCACCCAAAAAAGAGAATCAAAATACCTGAGGTAAAAACTGATAGAATGAAGAAGAGAAATAGAAAAATCCACTTATATTTGGAAGCTCTAACAGCTCTCTTCCAATAACTGATAGATCAAAAGCCATCTTAAAATCTATTCTTCAGAAATTGAGGAACTTCCCAAAGTGTAATGAACAACTTCATTAGACTGTTGACTTCATGATTTTTAGTTTCACAAACATATACTGCTAATTATTAAAAGAAAAATCATAATTCCAGTAAGAAGGACCTAACTTAGGTTTAGTGACTTCCCTAGTTGTCAACATAAAGACAAAACAAAACCATGTCTTTATTCTCTATACTGAAAATACAGATTTTACTGCTATTGAGGTTTATATCTACCACCTTGAAATTAAAATATTATTAGCAAAATTTAATTCAAAATTCAACATTAATATGAAATACTCTCATAAATATAAAGGAGAGGGGGAAGAAATATGTCTTCTAGGTTCTCTCTCACTTAAACTTTCTGTTGCTTAAATTTCCAGAGGATTCGATCACGAATCTGCTTGGTCTTGACACTGTAGACAATGGGGTTCATTAGGGGTGGGACCAGCAAGTAGACATTGGCCATGAGCACATGGACAATTGGGGAAGCATTCTGCCCATAGCGACGGATCATAGAAAGCCCAATCATTGGTATATAGAAAGTGAGTACAGCACAGATGTGGGAGATGCAGGTGTTGAGGGCTTTCACCCTCTCTGTCTTGGAGGCTATACTCAATACTGTGCCAAGGATGAGGATATAGGAGAGGAGAAGAAGCACTGAATCAAGTCCCATGGAGCAAATGACCACCATGAGGCCATAGATGCTGCTCACTCGACGGCTGGATACAGTTGTTTTTATGAGGTCCTGATGTAGGCAGAATGGGTAGGAGAGAATATTGACAGGATGATATTGAAGCCTCTTTAGGAGGAAGGAAGCTGGAAAGACTAGAGTCAAGGCCCTTCCAGCAATTGCCAACCCAATTCCAATGATTACACCATTGGTTAGAATGACCACATAGCGCAGGGGCTCTCGGATTGCTACCAAGCGATCAAAGGCCATGGCCAACAGCACAGCTGACTCAATAATTGAGAAAACATGAATGAAGTACATCTGGACCAAGCAAGCATTAAAGGAGATCTCCCGGGCATGGAACCAGAAGATGCTGAACACTGTAGGCAACGTAATAGTGGATATGCCCAGGTCAGTAAGTGCCAGCATTGATAGAAAGTAGTACATTGGTTGGTGGAGGGAAGGCTCAGTTCTGATGATAAACAGAATGGTAATGTTTCCTGAAATTGAGGTGGCATAAACCAAAAAGATGGGGATGGAAATCAAGCTATATCTGCTTTCAAGGCCTGAGAAGCCTGTCAGGAGGAAGCGAGGGTACAAGGCAGAGCTATTGAAGACAGACATCGTGGTGATGGAGGCACCCTCAGTCTAATTGGGAAGATGAGAACCTGCAACAATTCATGTACAGTCAATATTGCAAGAAAAAACAATGCTCTGATGCATGCTGCTCTGCATAGTCTTTCTAGTCATTCCTTTGTTCATTATATACAATTATCACCCACATTTATTATCTTCCCAATTAATCTATTTCATCACTGTACATTTATTGAGAATATATTTTATAAAAGGAAAACTGGCAATACTAAAATGTAGAGAAATATATAAAAACAGAATCCAAATACTTATAGCCTAGTAAATGGAGAGATCTAAAATCAACGTAGTAGTTTAATACAAGCCCCTACAAAACATAGAAAGAGGGAGTTAACCTGACCCAGAGATGTCAGGGAAGATTTACTGAAGGAAGATTTATTTATTTATGACCCGATTCAAGACCTGAACCCAGTCTTGAATTAGGTCTTCAAAGACAAGTATGAGATAGAGGAAACAAAAGGCTGTGTTGGCTATTCTGTGCTGATTGAAAACCAGGTAAATGCAGAAAAATGTTAGCATTATACATGTAAATGAATGCAACTGAGCAAAACAGTAGGATAGGGTGATTTTTAGATAGTTATCAGAGTGAAGATTGAATAGAAATGGACCAGAATTTTGAAGGAATTTGTGTATAAATATAAAGAGCTTGGACTTAATCTTAGAAGACACAATATAGTCATTTTAATAAAAAGTAAACAGTATGACCAGATTTATATTATATTGCCATCAAACTAGAATCATTGGTAAGAATAGACTAAAGGTTGGCAATAGAAGGCAGAGAAATCCTTTAGAAGGTTATCATAGTAATATTTAAAAGTGGATAAAAGTAAAATGTGGGATGATAAAGGATAAATAGATATAAATGTTGCACAGGGAGAAAAGATACTGGTTGATGATCATATGGTAGGAATGTGAAAAGGAAAAAAAAAGGCAATTTCAGTTATTTGGTAAACTATGGTGTCATCTATTGAAACAAACAAGCAAAAATTCAAGAGGACCTCATGAAGAACTTGTGAAACTAGCATATAAGATTACTTTAATTTTATTAGGATAAATTTGAGGCATGCATGTCAAGGGAGCAATGGTATATTGGGTTCCATAAGGAGTTGTGAAAAGGGAAATTACTCCTACTCAAGGAAATTTGGAATGATGCCTAATAGGGCAAGAATACACAGAAATGCATTCTTTAAAAAATGAAAACAATAATAACATTTTATATGAAGAGTGTAAGAGTTTTAGTGCTCAGGGCTCAGGTCCCAATAGATGGAATGCACTGTAGGGAACATAAGAGGCAGAACTGACCAGGAACTGGGGAAGATGAGGCATTATAGAAAAGAACGCTAAAGACTAATTACTTAGACATTATGGCCACCCGATTCCCGTTACTTTGGACACTAAACATAAATTCTTTTTCTACTTAGCATATTTGATTTCACAGTTTCTCCAAAATTCATGTGACTCCCAATGTATCTTGCTCCACCAATACAATTACATTCCATAGTTTTCTCTGACAGACATAATAAAAATAAGTAATACCCTCACCCCCTACAATGACCGCAGGAGATTTTCCACTTTGATACCATCTTCCTTGAATTTTTGGAGAGATAACAATGAAGAGAAGAACTGCTTTACATATCCTTATCCTGTGATGTATACACTATACTATTCATAACATATTGGGCAATACTGGTCTTTATATACCTCTCTAATTATCCTAGATTTTTATAGTCACAAACTTCTGTTCTGCTTCAACATCACTTGAACAATGACCGTCATCATGTTGACACTTGAGCACACTTATTTTCTTCTTCCTTGACACCCTGCCTCAAATCTTTCAAAATCTTGAGACTTCATCCTGGCCAGGTATGCCAAGTCTTCCCTCTGAGATCACTTTCTCCTACTTCATATTAAAGACTCCTCTGACAGGATATTCATAATCCATCTTCCAAAAATGGGTCTATTGGATGTAGACACAGCACCCTGCTCTCAGTGGTTACTCTTCTAGAGTCAGAGGAAGTCTAATGACAACTGTCATTCACTATCTCTATCACTTTGGACAGATTAGTAAACTTCTTTGAGCATAAAATCTGGGAACCATATTACCTTACTTAAGAGATTATGTAAGAAAATGTAGCTAAAATTCTTGCACAGAGTCTGAGACATTTGGGCTTAAGTGAAGCAAAATGTTAATGGAGTTACCAAAGTACCCACAATCTTAAGTGTACCAATTTTAAGTGTAACAGGAATCCAAAGGCAGGTGTGACCTGGAGTATCCAAGTTATCACTTATAAAGATATTACACTTCAGGGCTTCTCTTGAGAGCTATTTTGTCAAATTTCTTTTTTGGCTCCTAATACTGCCAAGAGTGTATGATACATGGGAGAATGAGATAGAGGAGGTACTCAAATCACCATGAACATTATCATCATCATTTTTAATGGTATAATTTTTAGTTAATATCAGATACCAATGTTTCAAAGAACAGAGATTTCAGTAGGTCGATTCCAATCGTGTACTACCTATATCTGGAGATGAGTTTACAATGGTATTCCATCCTAGGGCTCTTTTGATCAGCCTTTGAAGATGATACTCTGGCTCACTTTGGGGGAAATGACACTCTATACCTCTGACTTATCCTAAAGCTGTGAATTTGCATGAGCAATGACCGGTCTTACCTCTTGACTTACCCTTCTACTTCTTGGATTCTTCAAATATATTAAGTACTTATAATTTCTTGCCCATTTTGCTCACTTTTGAACCCTTCCTTTAGGCATACCTGAGTCCTCAAGTGCGGACAGCCATCCACCCTGCTATAGATTTGCTGGGCTACATTCGGCCAGGCCAAGGGAATTGTTGCAGGTAGAGAAAGCCACTGAATATGGACATAAAAGAAGACTAAAAAGCACAATGGCAGGTATCTCTCCAGGGAAGAAGTATAGATGTCCTGAATGAGGCATCCGTTTCTCCTTCAGCAACTCCAGAGCCAAGATAACATGTTTGCTTTCAGTGTCTCTGACTCTACCCAGCTAGGTGCTTTAACCATACTACACTTCTTGGCTTTAACTACTTTAAACTGCATTGCCCCCCTTGACTAGCTATCCCCTAAGGAACATTCTTTTTTTTTTCTTAATGTAAACCTCAGAGAGGATAAATGCCACTGGAGATTTTACTCCTGCTCAGACAAAGGAGATGATTATGCCAATTCCCAAACTGGGAATCTAGATTTGCCAGCAACTGAGCAGTGTCCTTGGGATCCTCTGATGGAATAAAACAGTGAATTTAGTCAGAATAGTGTACTAGAAAAAGTCTGTTCTCTGAATAAAAGACAAAGACAGCAGTTATTTACTAACAGTTGAATGTTGTGAAAATTACAGTAGTTCCTCCTTACTTTAAAGTGGTTTCACTTTATGTGGTTTCAGTTACCCAAGATCAATTGTGGTCTGGAAGCAGATGATCCTCCTTCTGAAGTATCAGCAGAAGGTCAGTTGTGGCACAGGCTTCAGTGCACTAGAAATATAAATCATAGCTTCTTTCCTCATTGCACTTTATTTGGTGCCTTGATCAAGCCTTCGCTGAAATAACCTTCTTCTAATGTCTAACGTGTGGCACCAAAAGGAAAAAAAAAAAGATGAAAATGAAAATAGACAAATAGACCAAAGAATAATTAACATGTGAGACATTCAAAGGCTCTAAAGATACATGAGAGAAGAGAACAACACAGAGCCAATATCTGAGGGACAATGGCCCAGAAATTTCCATCTGAAACTAGTGTTCTGCAGATTATCAGGAATTGATGTCTTTCTTGAAACCTTATTTGAAAATTTTATAGAGAGAAAATCCCAGGCCCAGATAGCATTTTTTTTAAAGATTTTATTTATTTATTTGACAGACGGAGATCACAAGTAGGCAGAGAGGGAGGCAGAGACAGAGGAGGAAGCAGGCTCCCTGCCGAGGAGAGCCTGATGTGGGGCTCGATCCCAGGACCCCGAGATCATGACCTGAGCTGAAGGCAGAGGCTTAACCCACTGAGCCACCCGGGTGCCCCCCAGATAGCATTTTTAATGAATAACTTAAAACATAGAAAGAAGAAGAATAGAAACCCTACATATGTGTGGAAAACCCAAAAGACTCCACTCCAAAACTGCTAGAACTTATACAGGAATTCAGTAAAGTGTCAGGATATAAAATCAATGCACAGAAATCAGTTGCATTTCTCTACACCAACAACAAGACAGAAGAAAGAGAAATTAAGGAGTCAATCCCATTTACAGTTGCACACAAAACTATAAGATACCTAGGAATAAACCTAACCAAAGAGGCTAAGAATCTATACACAGAAAACTATAAAGTACTCACGAAAGAAATTGAGGAAGACACAAAGAAATGGAAAAATGTTCCATGCTCCTGGATTGGAAGAATAAATATTGTGAAAATGTCTATGCTACCTAAAGCAATCTACACATTTAATGCAATTGCTATCAAAGTACCATCCATTTTTTTCAAAGAAATGGAACAAATAATCCTAAAATTTATATGGAACCAGAAAAGACCTTGAATAGCCAAAGGAATATTGAAATGGAAAGCCAAAGTTGGTGGCATCACAATTCCAGACTTCAAGCTCTATTACAAAGCTGTCATCATCAAGACAGCATGGTACTGGCACAAAAACAGACACATAGATCAATGGAGCAGAATAGAGAGCCCAGAAATAGACCCTCAACTTTATGGTCAACTAATCTTCCACAACGCAGGAAAGAATGTCCATTGGAAAAAAGACAGCCTCTTCAATAAATGGTGTTGGAAAATTGGACAGCCACATGCAGAAAAATGAAATTGGATCATTTCCTTACACCACACATGAAAATAGACTCAAAATGGATGAAGGACCTCAATGTGAGAAAGGAATCCATCAAAATCCTTGAGGAGAACACAGGCAGCAACCTCTTTGACCTCAGCCGCAGCAACATCTTCCTAGGAACATCGCCAAAGGCAAGGGAAGCAAGGGCAAAAATGAACTATTGGGATTTCATCAAGATCAAAAGCTTTTGCACAGCAAAGGAAACAATTAACAAAACCAAAAGACAATTGACAGAATGGGAGAAGATATTTGCAAACGACATATCAGATAAAGGGCTAGTGTCCAAAATCTATAAAGAACTTAGCAAACTCAACACCCAAAGAACAAATAATCCAATCAAGAAATGGGCAGAAGACATGAACAGACATTTCTGCAAAGAAGACATCCAGATGGCCAACAGGCACATGAAAAAGTGCTCCATATCACTTGGCATCAGGGAAAAACAAATCAAAACCACAATGAGATATCACCTCACACCAGTCAGAATGGCTAAAATTAACAAGTCAGGAAATGACAGATGCTGGCGAGGATGTGGAGAAAGGGGAACCCTCCTACACTGTTGGTGGGAATGCAAGCTGGTGCAACCACTCTGGAAAACAGCATGGAGGTTCCTCAAAATGTTGAAAATAGAACTACCCTATGACCCAGCAATTGCACTGCTGGGTATTTACCCTAAAGATACAAATGTAGTGATCTGAAGGGGCATGTGCACCCGAATGTTTATAGCAGCAATGTCTACAATAGCCAAACTATGGAAAGAACCTAGATGTCCATCAACAGATGAATGGATAAAGAAGAGGTGGTATATATACACAATGGAATACTAGGCAGCCATCAAAAGAAATGAAATCTTGCCATTTGCGATGACGTGGATGGAACTAGAGAGTATCATGCTTAGCGAAATAAGTCAATCAGAGAAAGACGACTATCATATGATCTCCCTGATATGAGGGAGAGGAGACGCAACATGGGGGGCTAAGGGGGTAGGAGAAGAGTAAATAAAACAAGATGGATTGGGAGGGAGACAAACCATAAGTGACTCTTAATCTCACAAAACAAACTGAGGGTTGATGAGGGGAGGGAAGTTGGGGGGTTGGGGTTATGGACATCGGGGAGGGTATGTGCTAAGGTGAGTGCTGTGAAGTGTTTAAACCTGGCAATTCACAGACCTGTACCCTTGGGGATAAAAATGTATTATATGCTTATAAAAAATAAAATTAAATTAAATTTAAAAAAAAGAAACAAAAAAAATATTAAATCTAAAAGAAAATAAAAAGAAATTAAAAAGAAACCCTACATATGTATTTCTAGAGAATATAAAAAGAGGGATCACTTCTTCATGATTTTTATGAGGCAAGTATAACTGTATGCCATTACCAGAAAATGACATCACAGAAAACAAATATCGAAGAGCAAAATACTCTGTAAAATTGATTATAAAATTCAAAACCAAATATTAACAACTGTAATCCACTGACTACATGTGCATGCGCGTGCGCACGCACGCCCACACACACACACACACATACACACATACACACTATGATCCTGTTGGATTTTTATGATAATACATAAACAGTATTAAATTTAGTCAAATATTTTTTCTTCATAAGTCTGGAGTAACAAATGATTTTCTCCTTTTTGTTTGTTTAAGTCAAGAATCAAAGTTGTTTTACATGCAAAAATCACACAGTGTAATTAACTATATGTAATATAGTGAATAGGGCATATATAGAAAATATAGTGAGTATAGTATATATAAAACATAGTGAGTAAAAGGGATAAATCACTTGGTAATGTAGATTGATGAAGAAAAAATATTTGACTAATACTGATAATCCTTATTAAAACATATTAAACTAAAAAAAAGAACTTTCTTGATCTGATTTTAAAAACAAAAATAAACTTGATGTCCAGTTTCTTCTCGTTCCACATGTCCTAACAATGAGGAAAAAACTGAACAGACTGAAAATCAACCATCTCTTCTTGGATCCATGAGAGAAAGGACACAGGGCAAAATAGCCCCACCAAGAATGGAGAGTCAGGGAATATAGGGAGTCACAGCTTACAGAGTAGAGGCTCACAAGAAAGATGGCTTCAGGAGACACCACTAGTGTAGGAAAATCTGAACCAAATTAACAGGTTACTGGAACCTCAGCCTTTGTCAAGTCTGACAGTTAAAATCCTCAGGGGGACCCAACAATGGCAGAGGGTGGAGAGTAAAATACTGTGATATTTGCCTCCAGAAACGCTGGAGAAAAATTTTCTCATGCTCCAAGCATGGAGAAGGGGAAAGGAACCATTTTGAAATATGCCATGGCTCTCTGTTCATTTTCATAAGGCCTTAGGAGAAATTAGTTAATCAGGGCCTAACCTGCTAGAGTATTAGCATTTAACTGACCTTAGGAAAGCAAAATACCCAACTCCAGCCCTCTCTAACTTGTCCATGTGGGAGATGGAAATACCCAACTCCAGTCCATGCTAGCTATCCTATTTCATCTAAGGCAGGAGAATTAAACCAAAACAAAATAAACTGAGAAACAGCTGTGAAGTTCAAATTTCAGGGGTATAGATAGGCTCACTGAAAGACTGAAACTTAATCATAAGACTATAGGATACTTCTGCCCACCTCCACATATCTTCCTGTATATTAATAAAACCCTATTTAAAGTAGTTCTTTTTACTTGGTACATCATGTCCAGCTATTGGGGAAAGGAAGGAGCTTCCTAAAAGGCTGAAAATATAATTTGAAGAAACAGAGCAAACATCAGAACTAAGTATGGCAAGGATAGTTGAATTATCAGACCAGGAATTTAAAAACCTTATGATTGATTAACATGCTAACAACCCTAATGGATAAGGTAGAAAGCATGCAAGAACAGATGAAATTTCCTTTTCTCAACCTAGCCAAATGAGAGTCTCCACAACCCTTTTCTGTCTATATGTACATACAATGCTTAGGAATAGAGGAATAAGAATTATGTACCTTCTCCCAGGCTCATACACTGAATTTGGACTTTTCTTAAGGCTTAGAATAAAAAAATCATGGCTATCTGCTCTTACTTTGTTCCATCTTCCTGCACAAGGATGTCTCTGTGAGAATTAAATTTCATCTTTCATCTTTATCACAGTTTTTCTGGGAACCTCTCATCCCAGGGTTTCTAGGAAAGCAAACTTTGAGATAAAATTTAGTCTGCAATATGTTTCAGATAGAGACTCGTTGGGATAAACACCCTAAGATGAAGAGGGATAGAAGTAGGATTGTCAGAAGGAGAAATTGAGCTGTGAGTCATATTTGATGCTATCTATGGTCCATACCACAGAAAGTTCTAGGGGTAAAATTGTCCAAGTGAATTTTTTTGCATTGGCTAAAAGGTCAGGGCTTTATACCTTATATCTCAGTGGTTGGATAGGTCCTGATCTTGGGTGAGGCTATATCTGCAACTGAGGAAATTCTTGAAGAGGCTGAAAATCAAAGGCTCTTTACTGACGGCCCTTCCAGCAGCTGAAGCTACAAATCCTTTATTGAAGTGGGATCTGGGCAGGGGCATGTCCATGGCCATTACAACTCATTTCAGAGACATTTCTTTTCTTAGGTAATGTAAGATAGTTCGAGAAAGTCTCAAGTTTCTCCTGGAGATGGGGGTATATTACTAACACATGCTCTTTCTACAGTCTTTCTTTTTCTTCATGCTACCTCTCCTTCCTGGAATACCTTGCCTGGTGGGGTGCTGGTAAATGCTTAACAACCAACTCTCTAGGAAAATGTTTAAAAGCTTTGGTATATAGTGTTTACCTATTTCTGTTGTGTATTATATAATGTATACATGATGTATTTCCATCATGACCAGTTTCAAACTACCAATGTTTTATAGAACATGGATTTGGAACAAGATATCGCACAATTGGCTTTCATAAGCCAAAGAAGCTAGCTTCAGCGTACCACTTTCTTTCACACTTAGTCTAGATGGCAAGAATGAATTTAACCCACCAGACACAGCCAAAGTGTCAATCGCTTCAATCTTAATCTTTTTATTTTTTAAGATTTTATTTATTTATTTGACAGAGATCACAAGTAGGCAGAGAGGCAGGCAGAGAGAGAGGAAGGGAAGCAGGCTCCCTGCTGAGCAGAGAGCCCAATGCAGGGTTCAATCCCAGGACCCCAGGATCATGACCTGAGCTGAAGGCAGAGGCTTTAACCCACTGAGCCACCCAGGTGCCCCTTCAATCTCATCTTTAATAAAAATATTGTACTATTTGTTTATTTCAATGATAGCATCTGTTAACTTTAATAATCCTTTTATAAATGTGTCTCCGCTATTAAACATTAATTCTTTAACATTAAGACCATGCATTCTATATTTTATATATCCACAGTATTGCAAGCAGTGAGTGCCGCAAAAGGTATTTCATTTTTCTCAGTATGTCTTACTTGGATGAACAAATAGGCAATATCATTTACACTTATTAGTACACATGATGGTTGGGGGACGCCAGCCCCAGAGCGATGTGTTAGTGTAGCAGTCATGATAAATAGTAAAATATCACTAATGAAAGCATATGTGTAAAGCATATTAGTGAAAAAGAGAAGTCACAGGTTATTGACAATAAAGAAACTGAGAAAGACAATAAATATCTACATAGATATGTAGAACAAAAGGAGAACATTTTTATTAAAAGATAATGATGGCTATTCTGCACAACTCCCAACCTACTCACTGAGGAAGACATGAAATTCTGTGCTGTTGAACAAGGAATCTGCACATTTGCCTGGAGGTTTAGACTATCAGGCTTTCTGGAGCAACTCCCATGTGTCTTCCTCAGTATTTGCTGATAAACTGAAGAAGCTGATAGACCTACAGGGGCCAGGGGAGAAAAGACACATCACTGTGTGATGATGAGGTGAAAACTTAGTTTATAGCCAACAGCCACAGTAGCAGTTCAAAGTCTTGTCAAAAAACTCAATTTCCAAACTTGCCCCAAAAAGTCAGAAATCTTTTCATTAAAAAATATGACATTTTGGCATGAGAGACACAATATGGGCAAGTGAGAGAGATTTATTTCTGGATCACAAACATGAGAAATTATATAAACAGTTGTATTTTATGAAGAAAATTCTTGCTATTATTGTCATTCATAGTAATAATTTAATGATATCAACAAATTTGTAGTTTTCGAAAGTAATCTTTTTTACACACATTGTCCCTTGTAAGTCTCAATTATTTGGGGCATAGAAAAGAACATACTTAGCACAATTTGGTTATGAAAAATCTAAATCTCATAAGGGTTGATGATTAACTGAGATCACATATCAAGGGAGTAAAAGAATTATATATTTAACCAGATGACCAAGACCCAAGTATTTTACTTCTCATCTATGCAGACAGCTGCCCCAAGATTTTTCAGTGGGAAACCTTGAGGATAGATTTATTAATAGAGGTTATTTAAAACCTCCCCCCTAGTCCAAACTTGCGAAGAATTCTTAAACGAATCTGCTTTGTCCTGACACTATAGACAATAGGGTTAAGTACTGGGGGGAAAAGCAGGTAAATATCAGCCATGATAAGGTGAACTATGGAAGACAGATGTTTCCCAAAGCGATGAACCATTGACACTCCAATAACTGGCACAAAGAAAATGAGCACCACGCAGATATGGGACACACATGTGTTGAGTGCCTTAAGCCGCTCTTCTTGAGATGCGATGCCCAGCACAGCATTCAGAATCAGAACATAAGAAAGAAGTATGAAGACTGAATCCACGCCCAGTGTGGTGATAACTACACATAGTCCATAGACACTGCTGATTCTGGCATCTGAACAGGATAATTTCAGAACGTCTTGGTGCAAACAAAAGGCATGTGAAAGGACATTGACATGGCAGTAGTGATAACGTCTCAGGAGCAAGGGTGTAGGAAGTACAACTCCCATGCTTCTTAGCAAGCAGGCCAAACCAATCTTGCCTATTACACTGTTGTTAAGGATTGTGGTGTAGTGCAGTGGACGACAGATAGCAACAAAACGATCGAAGGCCATGGCCAATAGCACCGAGGATTCCAGGAATGTGAATGTGTGGATGAAGAAGAGCTGAGCATAGCAAGCACTTGCCTGGATCTCCCGAGCATCCAGCCATAACACAGCAAACATGGTGGGAAGCGTGGACATGGACATACCTAGGTCAGTCAGTGCCAAGATGGAAAGGAAGTAATACATGGGTTGGTGGAGTGAGGACTCTATCCAAATGACAGAGAGGATGGTGACATTACCAATAAATGCTACCAAGTACACAAAACAGAATGGGATTGAGAGCCAAGAATGGACATACTCCAATCCAGGAAATCCCCTCAGAATAAATATGGGCTCTACAGTGTTATTGTTACTCCAGACCACCATGGTGACCTTTGGCAAACACTGAAGAATGTTTTCCTTTTTTTCCCTCAAAATTATCCCTTGTGAACATGAGCAGTGCAATCAGGATACAGTGTATCTTTCCTCCAACCTCACAGAGATAGGAAGGATGTACTTATTGTTCTTACATGAGAATCAGTTCCCAGTAGAGCACCAAATTCCAGAGCAAAAAGTGTGTACCACACAATCTGGTCATCTCTGACAAGAAAGTTGATGAATTTGCACGGAGGACCCTAAAAATTAAAGCAGTAATAGAGTAGATAAAGAAATTTTTATCAAACATTATAAAAATAAAACTAGAGAAAAGTCAGAGTAAAGGTCTATGAATTTGCATTAAGTTTCCTGTCAGTGATGTTCTTGAGTTAATCTTTTGTTGCTTCTACGCAGTCTCTTATGAACTGTTCCCAAGGACTAAACATAATTTCCCTTCATATTTAGTTTTATTTAATACTTTATAATATTTTAAAGATTGAGAATATTTAATATTTTAATAATAAAAAATAAATGCCACATTATATAAAATGTAGACATGAAAAAGAGTAAAGTCCATAATCCTAGTACACTTGCGTATTTTCTGCTGTTTAATAAAGCGATTCTTCCTTCATCTAAACTCCTCACAGTAGCAGGAAAAGTATTTATTATGATCAATATATCATAAGATCACAAAGTATCTATTAAAACTCTTCCTATATCCCTTCCCACAAAATAAAATTAAAACAATATATTTAAATTATACATCTGTTAGTAATAGTGGATAATATCTGCTTCATTTCTATCGATCTTTTCTTGCATTTTTCTCTCAAAATGATGCCTATAATCATATTTTTTAAATGTGCAACTTAAATATTAAATGTTTTTCCAATTTTATGACCCAGTTCATGTACCTCCATGAACCCAAAGCAATCCCAGAGATGTCACCTTTAGCGTCCACCATCAATACCTCTTAGAAACAATTTTTTTTTTCCGTTTTCAAAATAGAATTCTAATGTCTGGCCTTACTTCCTCAGATCAGTCTTCACTGTGATCGCCTCTGCTGATGCTGGTCTTGCTATTCCCCGGGCTGATAACACTGGTCACAGCAGCTAAGCCCTGTGGAATTCTCTGTCCCTTCAGTTCTCTGCTTCCTTATTTTAGCCCTGTCTAATGCCATTGACTGTCCTTGAGAAAATTCTTCACTTACCTCATCTTTTTTTTTTTCCTCTCTCTCATTATAGAAAGAAAGAGAGCAAGCTTCACCAATTGAGCCACCCAGGTGCCCTTACTTCCTCCAACCCTTAAGGTCAGATATCTCTTCTGCAACATTTCAGCATCTCCCTTATCCTACCTTGTAGACACTTAGTGTCTGAACTCTTAAAAGTCTAACACAGATTTCAGCTCTGGCCTGAAGTGGAGATCTTTCCAAATGTAGCCCCAGATTGGTCATTGGTTCCATTTGTCCAGTACTGACATTTTATTGTCTCTATTTTATTTCATAAAACTTCTTTTTTTTTTTTAATTTCCCCCCTTGGTGGATTCTCATCTGCATTTTTTTATAGTGTTAACACTGAAAGTTCTCCAGGCTGAACAATCTGTAATTCCAAAGAACTCTTCATCTTAGAATCTACAATCTGAAGAACAGAAGGAAATACCAAGCCATCCTCTCCATGTAGTAAAACAGACTTGCCCCTTTCTCGTTTTTCCCCCAAGCCCAGGCATCCCATCGTCTAGGAGTGAGACACCTCCCTGGTCCTCTTCTCCAGTCCCAAGGAGCCCAAACTGAACTTTCACTGGGGCCCGTGTCTTGAGAAAGCAGTCAGCTAAGCAGTTCTGCATCTACCAGGCAAAATATCAGTTCTTTACCTCCAAGCAACATTTTTCTCTCTGGTCTTCAAAATCTACTAAAGTCCCTACTGCCTTTCTTTTCTCTTCCTCCTCACTCAGAAATATTTCTTCTAATTTCTGTTCTAAAGCTCAGTTCGTGAAAACACTCTAGACATTAACATTGAAGTATACAGCACACATGGGCATGTGTGTGCACACACACACACCCACACCGACACACCCACACAAAGAGATTGTATTGTGGCCACAAACGGTAAGTAGTTTACTCCATGCCAGGAAATCATTCTATGCTTTCTCTTTCAACTTTGATATAAGTCACATTTTCTTTAATTCTCAGAGAAGTTGCAGAAAATAAAGTGGATCACTGGTGTTAAGAAATGGTTTTCTCCCTGATCTGAGCCCTCTAAATTCAGATTGCAAGGTTTAGAAACCTTTAGTTGCAGACCTGTGCATGGATTTAAAGCTCAGACATTTGTGCTCTTTCTTGTCTTTCTCTCTCACCAAGTAGCTGTCATGTCTTTCACTCTTTCTCAGTCCCTTTATGATTGTCCTTTCTCGGTTCATTTTTTTATGACTCTATGTCTATGTCATTCACAATGATTCATTGTGGTTCTTGACTTATTTTAACACAACTTAGTCATGGTAAAGTGATAAAGAAATAGTCGAAAGAGGCTGAGACTGATTTCAAGGCATTTCAAGGGCAGAGCATGAAAAGACTCACATTGCACACTCACCTATTCCAATTAAAGGAGAGCCGCTGAGGGTGAGGACACCATTTTACACAGCCTCTCTGGGGTCTTGCTGTGGTTCTCAAAAAATCCCTTCTCCCCACTGACTAGCCTATATTAAAATTGTTGGAAAAAGACATTATGATAGGTCATACATTTCATATTGTTTCTAAACTTGTTCTAAAGAAAATGACACTCACTTTCCCCTCCTGCATAAATTGTGCATTGTCTGAATGATTTTACTCTCTTTGGCCTTTGTATAATAACACATATTGTGCCAAAATCTACCTGTTTATTTGTAATTTAAAAATTACACTTACCTGAATTTATAAGATAATCACATCAGTGTGAATGCTTAATCACATAACCAGGAGCCATTTTCCCAAAGGATCCAGTTTCCTTGTGTCTTTCTCTGCCTAAACTTTCCTCCATTGGAGGTAAAATCATATTCTCTTTCTGTTTCTGTCTCTGGGGCTTTCTCTCTCTCTCTGCCACTTAGTTTACTTTCTAAACATCTTTATCCTTCTTAATCTGCCCCCTGCTGCCATTTTCTTGTATTTTATTTCACCTAAATCTGTGTCCTTTCACAAATTTAGGAAAAAAACAAGTGTAACTATCTTTTTCCAGTCCTTTTATTGCCCCTGTCTTCTCATTTCTCTGCTTTTAGTTCTGTTTCAGTTTAGCCCTCACCTGAGAAGAACTCCCTTCTCTATCTGAAAGTCACTTGTATACTGGTTACAGATGCTACTGTTGTGATTATCCATGAACCTCAGGTCCTGAAAACCTTTGATTCCATGAATAGTGAGGCTTGAATACTTTTACTTCTCTATAAATACTCCTGGTTTCTCCCAGGATAGAAAAGTAGGGTTGGTGTCAGAGTCCAATGGGTCCTCAGAGATGAAATTAATATAAACAACCTTTCAGCACAGCTGTTGCAAGAGCATATAATTATGATACTGGAAATTGTATAAATGGCTCCCTCCTTCTCTCTCCACCACTCCCCGTCCTTACTTTCAAATGTAACAGTTTTCTCTCCTTGAGTGAGCATTTGATAATCAAAGAATAACTACTCCATCCCAGAGGGATATTGAAACTTCAGCATCATTAGGGACATCCATATAGAACTGTGGTAATTAAGTGCAGAGGGCCCTTCTGTTACAAGGTACTTACAACTTCTCACTGAACAGGATGTTCATAGGGTTATGTATTTAATAATCATTTATTAAGCAATAACAGGATTCAAGTCTCCATACTAACTTCTGTAAAGGCAAAATAATTATCTAGTTCATCACTAACTTCCACTATGCTTAGTACAGAACATGACTTCTTAATACATTGTTTTTTTAGCTTATACCTGACAATCCACCTCTTTGCACTTCCTTATGAATTTTATAGACAGCTTATCAATTTCCATCCACTAAGATCTATATTGGGACTTTCATTGTGAATATATCAAATCCATAGCTCTGTTTTGGGAGAATTGAAAGTTTTAGGTTACCAGGTCTTCCAATCTACCTGTTCTTCCAGAACACAGACCTCAATTAATTAAGGTCTTTATTTTTTCTCAGTATTGTTTTATGCTTCTAAAATAAGAACTATTATATATCTTACATTATATTTATTCCTAGCTATTTGATACTAATTTATGCTAACATGAATGGCACTTATAAATTATCTTTTTCTAAATCTTTGGTTCTGACATATATATGTGTGTGTGTGTTTGTATATATGTATATATGTATATATGTATATGTATATATGTCTATACATATATGTATAGACATATATATATAATGACTGCAAGATGCCTTTGGCAAGAACTATTAGCTATCTTTGAGGGAAAAAATAAAAGGTTTATTACTTACAGGACCAGGAAATTACATGGCACACCTGGGGCAACATAGCAAGGTGTGGGGTGGAGGTTGGGGGAGGGGAAAGAGCCCACTTCTGCACAGGGGCTGGGGTTCTTCTCCTATTGGACTAGAGTTTCTTGGGCTCACTCTTTATTGGTGACTTCTTAAAATTTAAATTCAATTAATTAACATATTGTGTAGTATTATTTTCAGAGGTAGAATTTAGTGATTCATCAGTTGTATATAATGAGCACCTGGTGCTCATTATATTGAGTGCCTTCCTTAATGCCCATCACCCAGTTACCCCATCTCCCACCCACCTCCCCTCCAGCAACCCTCAGTTTATTTCATAGAGTTAAGCATCTCTTATAGTTTGTCTCACTCTCTGATTTCATCTTATTTTTTCCCTCCCTTCCCCTATGTTCATCTGCTTTGTTTCTTCAATTCCACATATGAGTGAAATCATATGATAATTTATTGGTGAATTTAAAATTTAAGAGCTGGAATTTAAAGAGAGAGAAGACAAAAAGCACATGGCCCAAATGGTCAGTCAACTAAGGAGCCTCAGAGGGAGTGGGGAGGAAGGGCATTGGTTTAGGTGACCTTGTTCTCTATCTAGTTGTGTGGCTGGCAAAGTGTTTACCTGAAATAGTCATCTTTGAAATGAATGCCTCTTTAAAGTGGAGGCTTAATCAAAGCTTAAGTCAGGTACTTGTATCACAAAAAAGAGAAACCAACAACTGTCAGGGTTTACACTACAATTGATTCTGTGCACTGGTTAAGACCCCTGGTGCAGTGTTGAGCAGAAGTGATGAAAGTTATGTTATTTTCCCTTTGTTGCTCTCACAGTTAACGTGCTCACCATTTCCTTATTAATGTATGTTTGCTAGGATTTTTTTTTGTAACACTTTTATCAGAGAACATGTTACTTTCTCTTGTTTATTTGATCAAATATTTTACCCAGAATAGAGGTTGAATTTCATAAAATTATTTTGTGTCCATTGAGATTTGTGATTTTTATGATTCATATGATTTTCCTTCATTATCCTATTAACGTGATTAATTATATTGATTGATTTTCAAATATCACCTTTACATTTCTGGAACAAACCCAACTTGGACATGTTACCTGACCTTCCCTTATTTATTAGCAGGTTTAATTTGTTAATATTTTGTTCAGGGTCTTCACATCTATGTTTGTCAGTGAGAGTACCCTGAAATTTTCCTTATTTATAATGTTTTTGTCATGTTTTACTAAAAATAATCTTTCATGTTTTCATGAAAATAACCTAAGAAAAAATTTTTTCCTACTGGAATATTTTGCATATGGTTGGTATGATGTCTTTATTAAATGGCTATCCAGGGGTAGTTTTTATGTATAGTTTTGATAGATAATAGTTAAAAGACAGTTCAGATTTTCTTCTTTTCAGTTTTGAAAATACTTGTGAAGAAATATAATTATAGATTATATTTTTAAGCATTTGTAGGGCTACTTGGATTTTCTAGTTCTCCCTTTGCCTGTTTTTATAAGCTATGTTTAAGAATGTATATTTTAGGTATGTATTTTGATATTTATTAACTAGAAATTACACATCTTTATGATTTTTCAATGTCTTCAGGAGTGTCAAAATATTGCCTTTTTTCATTACTGATGTTGGTTTTATATGCATTGTCTCTTTTACACTTGCCAGTCATACCACAGATAGTTTCAGTGATCTTTCAAAAAGTTAATTGTCTGAAGTTCGGTTCTCAAAAGTAAATATTAAGAGAATTTGGAATGTAAAGTGTAGGTACTTTGTCTAGAAAGCATGAAAGCTACCTACTTTGGTCATTTCTTTGGGTCTCAACTTTATCATTGCATCTCCATGTGCATGTAATTAATCTGTTTTCTTTCTCCTTTAGTCTCTGTCATATCAGTTTCATTCTTAGGACAAGAAATTTAAAGTTTATTTAAATAAATTTAGAGAAATTAAAGAAATTTGAAGAAATTTTAAAAACTGAGTTATAAGGAGGTTAAATATATTTACTGAAACTTTCAGAGCTAATAAGTGGATAGGCCACCATCCTAACACTTGGTCTCTATAGCTGTAATCTTCAATACAGTATAAACAACATTCCTCAAATGCTACCCATGTAATTACATATGAAAGACTTATTCCTATTCTTATTTTTTTCTTACCCTTTCAGCTAATTTGAGACTTCTACGGCCATATCTGTTAGAGTTTTCTGTTCTAAAATACTCTTCTCTCTTGCCTTGATCACAGTGACAGAATATATGAAATGCTGAGATATACCAAATTGTAAGAACAAATTTTTACTCTTGAAAACCATCTTTATTGGGACCCAGAAGTATTTTGAGTTTGACTCAGCTGCCTTAAATAGAATCCATTCTTTAGGGGTTAGTTCAAGCAGTCCCCAATGCTGTGTTAAGGCCTTGAATTCTTTGATCTTCCAGTGAAGCCACTAAAACCCAGGTTGAATGATTCTTCTGTGTTAACATGGGGGTATTTCAGATGACCATCTTTCTCCTTATGAGGACAGAAGAAAACAGTAAACTCCAAGTGGAATTTCCTGTCTAGATATCCTCCCTTCCAGCAGGCACAGACCATAGGGTTGCTGGATTATTTTGATAGCATCACCATCAAGATGGAAGGTTGTAGGGTCCCAATTCACATATCTGGGGTACATTATGGAGTTCAGACTCTTGGAGAGGAGCAGGCCCTGAGAATGGCCAAGCTCATGAATAGCAACAAGGAACAAACTAAATCCTGAAAAGGTACAGACAAATGTATACATATTAACTATGCATAAAGAAGGCAGAAAAAGAAGGGAGGAAAAAAGAACAAAAAAGGAAGAAATAACAAATATTAGAGAGCAAGATAAAAGCAAGCAGAGAGGGAAGGAATCTAGTGGGAAACAGAATGGCAGAATAGATGGACAGATAAACTGGAAGTGAACGAGAAGCATGGAGAAAATTGAGACAACAATAAATGGAAACAAAGTCATAACAGAGAAAAGAAAATGTGACAACATGTTCATGATAGGAGCGTCTTTGTTCAGAAATGATCCCAACTGCCCCCACTCAAATAGGAGACCCAGTTCCTCAACCAAACCTTCCCACCTCATCCTGACACTGAGTCCTTCACTTTATGCTCCTCACTGCATTCTAAGCCCAGGTGAAGACCATCATTACCAACACTTGTGCTCCCAGAGAATTCTAGCATTCCTACCAGGTAGGTCTTTACTTCTGTCTGAAGTTGACCAATATTCTCCTCTGTCAAAGTGGATAACTCCTGGAGCTCCAGAATTTGGTAAAAAAGCATGACCTAAGACACCATCTGGTCCATCAAAGGGCCAACAATCTCCATGGGCTGTGGACAATGACAGAAGTTATTGTCACAATGGGGGTCAGGGAAAGGGCAGGAATGAGCCTAGTAAGCCTCAGTGACTTGGAGTACCATGCAACTGGATAACACTAGAGGTGTGAGAGGGTTAAGGCACCATCTGTGCAGAGGAATGGGGTGGCACCAAAAATCTAGCCATGTCTTATCTTCTGTGGTAAAAGAAGAAAAGATGGCAGAGATTGAGTGAAGGTTATACGTTAGACACAAAAACTTCCCAAAACGGAAGAAAAATGGAGAAGGAAACTTAGACACTGCAGTGTTTTTTTGTTTTGTTTTGTTTTTAAAGATTTTATTTATTTGACAGACAGAGATCACAAGCAGAGAGGCAGGCAGAGAGAGAGGGGAGGAAGCAGGCTCCCCACTGAGCAGAGACATGGGGCTCAATCTCAGGACCCTGGGATCATGACCTGAGCCGAAGGCAGAGGCTTTGACCCACTAAGCCACCCAGGCGCCCCAACACCACAGTGTTTTATAAATAGGTTGGATTAACTTTGAGTAGCATTTCAACAGATTTAAGGGCTACACAACTGCCTTTTGACAGGCAAATGTATAGTTACCATCCTTCACTCTGTTCACTACACAGTGCATCTCCTCCCCTAATCTCCTGCTACATTAGACTGAAGATGTCTTCTCTGTGTTATAGATTTATCAATTTCCATTAGCTTTGTCTGATTTTTTTTTCAAAAGCTGGACTGGTGGACTGGGTTTTTATTTATGGATTGAAACCATTTGTCCTTTACATGGGACAACATGCCCTCCCTCCCATGTCAGTTTCTTACCTAAGTTCCAGAAAGAAATCTTGATGTCTGCATCTTGATTTTTCACTTGTTGGAAAATCAAGGGGGTCGCATTGCTCCAGATGGAAAATGCACCTTGCTTAATATCTTTCACCATGGATTGGTTTATATTTCTTGGGTAATTGATAATCCTGAAAGAAGAAATCTTTAGGTGGAATAGCTCAGAGGTATGGGAATTATCCTACGTGTAAAAAAGAGCAAGTCTACTTTGGGGCAAATCACTTAATATTTGGGGGCCTCATTTTGCTCATCTGTAAATTAAATTCCCAAAGAATTAAACCTGCAAAATATAGATTCCTAAGAATTTAGACATTTGTTAGATTTCTGAGAATTTTATCACATTCCCCACCTTCTTATGTAAGCTAAAATCTGGAAACCATAGCCCTACAAAATAATTATGAAAAAAATAAACAATGTGGACTCAGTTGAAAAATGTGCAGCTTTCTATATAGATTAGTATTGCTTGGCTTCAGATGTCTCTAATATGCTTTGGATCCCCCCATAGAGAGAGAAGCCTAGCCAGGGTGTCTCCTATAGACACCCCACCACCACCACCACCACCACCACAACACATTAAAAAAAAAAAAAAAAAAAAAGATTTAACTAAGCAGAAGTCAGTAGAAGTGCCTCCAGGAGTCACCTATCACTACCGGCCTTAACAACAAACACCTGTAGGTCAGAGTGTGCATCTTCCCTTTAGAACTTCCTGAGAAAGCAGTTACTCAGTTACTCCACAGTGGGGCTTGTGTGGCACAGTCAGCATCTGCTCATTCTGTAGGTCTGTCTCATTCAGATGAAATGGTGGCAGGCACTGTATCTTTTCCGTCTGGGTAAAGAGTGGTGACTCTTTCTTGGTCTTGGACTCTTGGACATAAAATTTGGTCATTTCTGCATACCCAGTTCATTTGCATTTATTCATTCTATTCCATTAAAATAATTTTTAATTTATTATTTATTTACTTATTAGCTACTCCCTGTCTCCATTAAATTTCTTACCATCTGATACTGAATTTCAGCTCCGGGGGGGGGGGGAAGTGCACCTTATATTATAGTTGGGCTGTATCTGTATCTATGTTTGAACTCTAGTACTTTAAGGGCAGTATTTATCCTATCGTAACTAGGCCTACACCACAGTTCTTATGATAGTACTTGATAGAAACTCATGATTCATTTTTACAGTTTGAATAAATTACATGTTTATGCCTTTATTTTATTGTGGACTTGGCTGGGCACTCAGAGGAATATGATATAGCATATTTTTCTGGGCTAAGTATGAGCAGGAAATTTTACCCAGTCCCTGAGTATTTACAAAGTACACAGTTAACACCAGTTTCAGTTATTTTGGATGCCTAAAAAAGTCTGGAACAAATTCACAATTTCTTGAGGAATTTGAAAGTGTGGAGTAGGCAGTTTGAGAGGTTTCTCCATCCACAGGAAGGACATATTTATTAGTCCATTTAAATGATTTCCCCTGATTGCTTACCACCTGCCAGACTCAGAGATGCCAACCCTGAGTATTCATCCTATACCCTTCCAGAAGGCTAAGAGTGGGGGAGGGAAGCACTGCAGTGAATTATTCACTAGGCACCATTAGCACAGTACTTTCAGGGGCCCAGAAATGGTTTCATTACTTCTAAAATCAGAAGAAAAAAACCTTTGAGCCTGAAGAAAATGAAAAATAATTTAATATGTAATACTAATATATTTATTTCTGTGCCATGAGGTAACTCTATATCTATGGATGTATCACATAGCGGAAGAATAGCCCACAGTAGTCATAGTGTGACAACATGGTCTAATTGGCACACCAACCTTAATAAAGTCCAGTCCTTTAAGGTCTGCAGCAGGGGGCTCTGGGAAGGCCAGGCACCAAGGCAGGAAAACAGTAACCTTTTTATGGCAGGCTACATGGCAAATGCTCGTTTCTCCCCCTGCCTGAACTCATGAACCTAACATTGATCATGGAGCCTTTATAGCCATGTCGGCTACATCCACTGACTCATGCTTCAAGTTGCCATTTCTTTGCACTGATTAGTGTTGTCATTGTCTTTCCCGAGCCGAAGGCTGAGTGGTCAGCCTGGCAGGGTGATGACAACAGCCATGGGATTTATTTTCCCATTCACTTCACACCTGATGGCCCTCAGGATACCTGGCTCAGCGCCATCAGAGGAAATAGTGGTATATCTCAGGTTATAGGGGAAATTATTATTTAAAAATGGAGGGGGGAAAAACTCAAGAAATAGGAGACATAGGGACAATTTATTACCGCTTTACATATAGAATAATTTCTTTACTAGTCACAGGCATATATTATCTTCCTCCAGAAGCGAAAGAGAGAGAGGGTTATGAAAGTGAGGAAGAGGGTAGCATCCACGATCGTGAAAATTTAGATCAGAATATGAAAAATCTCTGAGACCCATATAGAAGAGTTATAGGGACACACAGAATGAGAAAGTTGCTAAAAATATGTTTGAGAAAATAAGTCAACTGACAATAAATTGAGAGAGACACAGATTTATATATACAGCAAAAGATTTCAGCTCATAACCTTTGAAATCATACAAATATGAGTATGAATATTAACTCTGCTACCTAAAAGCTGATCTACCTTAAGCAAGTTATTCAATACTGTAAAGTCTCTGTCTCTTTATCTGCAAATTAAGGAAACTAATAATATTCACATAGTTTGATGTGTAAGGGAGTTAGAAACTGATCACTGTGCTTGGTAACAGTATTCACAATTGATAAGAGCTGTTTTACAATTATTATTACCTTGACCCTGACACAAAAATTGAAGGAAAAACAAAGACCTGGAGACACTGAGAGAGAATACTTCAAACACTTGAGCGCTTTCTGAGTACCCAGACCTGAAATTGCCTCCAATGAAGAAGACACAGAGTGAATGGATGTGGTTCCATTTCTTGCTATCAGGAGCTAATCCTTTGGCAACCACAGGGACACCTGCTATATGCCTCTCTCCCTCCTATTCCTGCCAGTTCCTTCCGATAAATGAAAGAGGATAAGATGACTCTGAAGAGAGTGGAAATAGGATAGTGAATGGGTGGAGCAAGTAGGGGTATTCATTACTTCTGACTCACCTCTAAAACTCTAGAATCCCCACAGATTCCCCCATCTGTGCTGTGCTCATTTAATCAAATTTCTCTCTTCTTCTTCCAGGGGTACCTACTCCCTAAACATGATACCATCCAGTCACTGTCCCTGCAAACACGGGCTCAATAAGTCAAAATGGTTTGCCTTCTCCTATACTCTGAAAACATGCCCTTCTAGGATAGTGAAACTTCCACTGGAGATGTGTAGCCCTCTGCTCTGTCTCCCCATCCCTCTCTTCTTCATGGCTGGGAAAGACACCATATATGATTGAGATTTCACTGCCTTGGCACTATTTGGCATTGAGAAGTGGTGAAAGACAGAGGGTGTGAGGACTGTGCCAACCACGATCTTGACATAAGACCAGGCTCACAATTTCATTAAATGTTAGCCTGTTAACAAGATCTGACAGAAGCCAGAGTTCTAGGACTGGACCTATAATAAAAACAAAAATCAAATAACAGGTGTTAAAGATGGGAACTGAGGATCACAAAAGAACATGTAAAACAGGGGCGCCTGGGAAGCTCAGTGGATTAAGCCTCAGCCTTCGGCTCAGGTCATGATCTCAGGGTCCTGGAATCAAGCCCCACAACAGGCTTTCTGCTCAGCAGGGTGCCTGCTTCCCTTCCTCTCTCTCTGCCTGCCTCTCTCCTAATTGTGATTTCTGTCAAATAAATAAATAAAATCTTAGAGAAAAAAAAAAAGAACATGTAAAATATATGCATTTATTGAGGCCTGATTAAACAAGTCTGTATTTTATGCCTTTTGGGAATATTATAATAATTTTACAGATTAAAAGATAGGACTTGAAAATAAGAGATGTCATATAGCCAAGTAGTTAAGGAATAAAGTTAGTTTCAAATTCAACACTGAAATGCTCCACCAATAATCGCAAACAAAATTATATATAGATGACAGATAATTGATCAATCGATAGATGATAGCTAGGTAGAGGATAGCAGACTGCTACGCAGCAACAACAGGGAACCAATTACTGACACATGCAACAAAACAGGCAACATCAAAAACATAACTTTGAGCTAAAGATGTGTGATTATATAGTAACATTTATGGGAAGTTCTAGAAAAGGCAAACTAATTTATGGAGAGAAAACTGAACAGGGATTTCCTTTGTGGAGGGGAGAAAGGATTGATGGTAAAACACACACACAAAGGAATTTTCTCAAATGATAACACCTTCTATTTCTTGACTAGAACCTGGATAATGCAGGAGGATTCACTTCAAAACTCACTAAACTATACTCAGTTATCTTTGCCTTTACCATATGCTAATTATACTTCCATAAAAATAAGTATTATTTATTTAAATAAGTAAGAGAAATTGTAGATCAATAAGGTACCAGATGGTACACACATTTCATCCTGAATGATATGGGACTATTACCATTATCCATATAAATGGTAATATCTGTTGTTGGGAGCCATGAGGCCTGGTCAAGGGCATTGCCCCACTAGGTTAAGGTTTGAACTGATGCAGGCTGGATAGACCCACAGATAAGCATGGTCTGATAGCCTCTTGCCTTTTTCTCTGATCCCCGTATCTCTCTCAGATTAAGAGCCCCTTGCTCATCTGCCACAAACATCTCTCAGTCTTAAGGACCAGAGCAACTCCAAGGAGGTAAATTATTCTGTACCTAGGACAATGGAGAACTTTAGATGTGTACCGCAGTAGACGGTTTCCTCCCTAGGTTGATGTTTGTCCAAGGCTTTCACAGCTGAGCCATTGATATACACCCTGCCTCCTGCAAAGGTAATTCCTTCTCGTTCCTACTTCTCTCCTATATACTTAGTTTCTCCAGATACCTTCCTGTTTTCTATTAACCTGTATCCTGTTTTCCTGCAATTCCTTACTATCTAGTTTATCCCTAAAGCTTCTCATTTTCCATTAACCTATATCCTTTTTTCCTGTGGACCCCAGAATAAGTTACCAAAAAGCACGTTTCTGTGCTACCTCCCATGGCTTTCTGAGGGACTTGATTACTCAAGAAGCAAGACCCTGTCCCCCATCCCTGGTGCCAGTCTGTACCATTATAGCTTAACTAGAATAACATGTGATGAACAAAGAGAAATTGTCTGATGAGTGCTTGAGTCTTTTGATGTCCTTTGCACGAATGTAGCCCTCTATCACAAATAAACTGCTTATATAAGAAGCTCATTGAATGGTGATAAACCGGAGATGCCTGACTGCTGACCAAAACTCGCTGTGTGGCTCTCTCATTTCTCTCGCCGATGCCACCTTTCCTTCAGGGACACCTGGACATGCCAAGGCTGGACCCTGGAGATCTGTGGTCAAATGAGCATATATATAATTATGCTGTATTTTTTTTAATGTGAAAATGCTATAAACTAGTTAACATTCTAAGAGAAGGAAGTTATATCCTAAAGATACAGGTAAATAAATAATGAATAATCCAACAGAAGAATTAATAAGATTGGAAGTATTTGTGGTAAACTTGGAGAAGAGAATATTCTAGATCTGGAAAAGGCAAGGTGGAGTTAAGATTACCTATAGACCAGAGGTGTTTATTGTTAGGCAGGTATAATACAAAGACAGTTTATTTCTTTATTTTTCTTTTTTTTTTTTTTTTAGATTTTATTTATTTATTTGACAGACGGAGATCACAAGCAGGCAGAGAATCAGGCAGAGAGAGAGGAGGAAGCAGGCTCCCAGCTGAGCGGAGAGCCCAATGCGGGACTCAATCCCAGGACACTGGGATCATGACCTGAGCCGAAGGCAGAGGCTTTAACCCACTGAGCCACGCAGGCACCCTAAGACAGTTTATTTCTTTTTTCTTTAATTTTTTATTTTTTTATAAACATATAATGTATTTTTATCCCCAAGGGTACAGGTCTGCGAATTGCCAGGTTTACACAATTCACAACACTCACCATAGCACATACCTTCCCCAATGTCCATAACCCCACCCTCCTCTCCCGACCCGCCTCCCCTCAGCAACCCTCAGTTTGTTTTGTGAGATTAAGAGTCACTTATGGTTTGTCTCCATCCTGATCCCATCTTGTTTCATTTATTCTTCTCCTACCCTCCAAGCCTCCCACGGTGCATCTCCACTTCCTCATATCAGGGAGATCATATGATAGTTGTCTTTCTCTGATTGACTTATTTCGCTAAGCATGATACCCTCTAGTTCCAACCACGTCATCGCAAATGGCAAGATTTCATTTCTTTTGATGGCTGCCTAGTATTCCATTGTGTATATATACCACCTCTTCTTTATCCATTCATCTGTTGATGGACATCTAGGTTCTTTCCATAGTTTGGCTATTGTAGACATTGCTGCTATAAACATTTGGGTGCACGTGCCCCTTCGGATCACTACATTTGTATCTTTAGGGTAAATACCCAGCAGTGCAATTGCTGGGTCATAGGGTAGTTCTATTTTCAACATTTTGAGGAACCTCCATGCTGTTTTCCAGAGTGATTGCACCAGCTTGCATTCCCACCAACAGTGTAGGAGGGTTCCCCTTTCTCCACATCCTCGCCAGCATCTGTCATTTCCTGACTTGTTAATTTTAGCCATTCTGACTGGTGTGAGGTGAGATCTCATTGTGGTTTTGATTTGTATTTCCCTGATGCCAAGTGATATGGAGCACTTTTTCATGTGTCTGTTGGCCATCTGGATGTCTTCTTTGCAGAAATGTCTGTTCATGTCTTCTGCCCATTTCTTGATTGGATTATTTGTTCTTTGGGTGTTGAGTTTGCTAAGTTCTTTATAGATTTTGGACACTAGCCCTTTATCTGATATGTCATTTGCAAATATCTTCTCCCATTCTGTCAGTTGTCTTTTGGTTTTGTTAACTGTTTCCTTTGCTGTGCAAAAGCTTTTGATCTTGATGAAATCCCAATAGATCATTTTTGCCCTTGCTTCCCTTGCCTTTGGTGATGTTTCTAGGAAGATGTTGCTGCGGCTGAGGTCAAAGAGGTTGCTGCCTGTGTTCTCCTCAAGGATTTTGATGGATTCCTTTCTCACATTGAGGTCCTTCATCCATTTTGAGTCTATTTTCATGTGTGGTGAAAGGAAATGGTCCAATTTCATTTTTCTGCATGTGGCTGTCCAATTTTCACAACACCATTTGTTGAAGAGGCTGTCTTTTTTCCAATGGACATTCTTTCCTGTGTTGTGGAAGATGAGTTGACCATAGAGTTGAGGGTCTATTTCTGGGCTCTCTATTCTGTTCCATTGATCTATGTGTCTGTTTTTGTGCCAGTACCATGCTGTCTTGATGATGACAGCTTTGTAATAGAGCTTGAAGTCCGGAATTGTGATGCCACCAACTTTGGCTTTCTTTTTCAATATTCCTTTGGCTATTCAAAGTCTTTTCTGGTTCCATATAAATTTTAGGATTATTTGTTCCATTTCTTTGAAAAAAAAATGGGTGGGATTTTGATAGGGATTGCATTAAATGTGTAGATTGCTCAAGGTAGCATAGACATTTTCACAATATTTGTTCTTCCAATGTAGGAGCATGGAACATTTTTCCATTTCTTTGTGTCTTCCTCAATTTCTTTCATGAGTACTTTATAGTTTTCTGAGTATAGATTCTTAGCCTCTTTGGTTAGGTTTATTCCTAGGTATCTTATAGTTTTGGGTGCAATTGTAAATGGGATTGACTCCTTAATTTCTCTTTCTTCTGTCTTGTTGTTGGTGTAGAGAAATGCAACTGATTTCTGTGCATTGATTTTATATCCTGACACTTTACTAAATTCCTGTACAAGTTTTAGCAGTTTTGGAGTGGAGCTTTTTGGGTTTTTCACATATAGTATCATATCATCTGCAAAGAGTGATAGTTTGACTTCTTCTTTGCCAATTTGGGTGCCTTTTCTTCTTTTTTATATTTTTTTTTTCAGCATAACAGTATTCCTTGGTTTTGCACCACACCCAGTGCTCCATGCAATCCATGCCCTCTCCAATACCCACCACCTGGTTCCCCCAACCTCCCACCCCCCGCTGCTTCAAACCTCTCAGATTGTTTTTCAGAGTCCATAGTCTCTCATGGTTCACCTCCCCTTCCAATTTCCCACAACTTCCTTTAATTTCTCTCTGTTGTCTGATTGCTGAGGTTAGGAGTTCTAGTACTATGTTGAATAGCAGTGGTGATAATGGACATCCGTGCCGTGTTCCTGACCTTAGCAGAAAAGCTTTCAGTTTTTCTCCATTGAGAACGATATGTGCGGTGGGTTTTTTATAGATGGCTTTGATAATATTGAGGTATGTGCCCTCTATCCCTACACCTTGAAGAGTTTTGATCAGGATGGGGTGCTGTACTTTGTCAAATGCTTTTTCAGCATCTATGGAGAGTATCATATGGTTCTTGTTCTTTCTTTTATTAATGTGTTGTATCACATTGATTGATTTGCGGATGTTGAACCAACCTTGCAGCCCTGGAATAACTCCCACTTGGTCGTGGTGAATAATTCTTTTAATGTACTGTTGAATCCTATTGGCTAGTATTTTGGTGAGAATTTTTGCATCTGTGTTCATCAAGGATATTGGTCTGTAGTTCTCTTTTTTGATGGGATCCTTGTCTGATTTTGGGATCAAGGTGATGCTGGCCTCATAAAATGAGTTTGGAAGTTTTCCTTCCATTTCTATTTTTTGGAACAGTTTCAGGAAAATAGGAATTAAGTCTTCTTTAAATGTTTGGTAGAATTCCCCTGGGAAGCAGTCTGGCCCAGGGCTTTTGTTTGTTTGGAGATTTTTGATGACTGTTTCAATCTCCTTACTGGTTATGGGTCTGTTCAGGTTTTCTATTTCTTCCTGGTTCAGTTGTGGTAGTTTATATGTCTCTAGGAATGCATCCATTTCTTCCAGATTGTCAAATTTGTTGGCATAGAGTTGCTCATAGTATGTTCTTATAATTGTTTGTATTTCTTTGGTGTTGGTTGTGATCTCTCCTCTTTCATTCATGACTTAATTTATTTGGGTCCTTTCTCTTTTCTTTTTGTTAAGTCTGGCCAGGGGTTTATCAATCTTATTAATTCTTTCAAAGAACCAGCTCCTAGTTTCATTGATTTGTTCTATTGTTTTTTTGGTTTCTATTTCATTGATTTCTGCTCTGATCTTTATTATTTCTCTTCTCCTGCTGGGTTTAGGCTTTCTTTGTTGTTCTTTCTCCAGCTCCTTTAGGTGTAGAGTTAGGTTGTGTATTTGAGACCTTTCTTGTTTCTTGAGAAAGGCTTGTATCACTATATATTTTCCTCTCAGGACTGCCTTTGCTGTGTCCCACAGATTTTTGCTCTGTAGACAGAAGTCACCAAATAGGGCTACTGGGTGATCAGGGCAAACAGGGCTCCTAAAATCCCAGGCCGTTTAGTATTGAGAGGATAATCTAGGTCATGTACCACTGACATATACTATATTGATTTTTTAGCTAACCTTATAAATAAAAGCAAAAATTTTAATTTTGAAGAGAAATAACAGAAGCTCTAGGTTCTTGGAATCCATTGAGGGACGTTACCCTATACCACACCTTCCTCAGCATCTACCTCTTACTTCAATAAAGTATTTTGTTGTTTCCTATTTATCTGTGTCTCAAGTATCAGTAACTCGAGAGCCATAAGTCCTATGGTTCTAGGACTTCTCCAGTAAGCATCCAATGAAAACACACCCAGTGTCATCAATTATAAATGGCCAGTTGTTTCCTTGCTTCTGAGGTGGCTGACAGATTAAGGTTTCCTGAATATTTACTGCTTTCAAGTCTGCCCCAGTTAGTTCACTGGGTTAAAGAAGATATTCTTTTTATTATTATTACCATGCCCAGGAAATGGGTTCAGTTCTGTTTGACTCACCCCAGGTACTGCTCCTGTCAGACCATGTCACCTGAGCGCTCACACTTCCTTTCATCAACTAGAGCGCTTAGCTAGAAAATGGAACTTGATTTAAAATAGGACAAATCTGGGGTTACCTGGTTGGCTCTGGCAGTTGAGCAGCAGAGTATGGGTTTCAGCTCAAGTCAGGATCTCAGGGTCGAGAGATTGAGTCCCACACTGGGTTCTGCAATCAGTGAGAAGTCTTCTTTAGATGCTCTCCTTCTCCTTCTCCCTCTGCCCCTTCAGCCTTTCTCTCTCTTGTTTGACCTTCACTGGGAACATGTGCATCAGGCAACTCAGATTTTTTGCTGTCCTATTCAAGTCCATGAATTATCATGAAAGTGCTGTGGATATTGGTTTCTTGAACTGGGTGTAGGCTGGGTGAGCTCAGAGCGCAGCCAAAGGCCAGGGAGATGGGAGTGATTGGGCACTTTTCTCTGAGGGTGCACTGAGGAATGGGGCCCAGAGCTCTCGGCTCCTCTAGGCTAGAGATTGGGTGATTGCTATTTTCATTCCCTAAGACAGTTTATTTCTTTTAGCCTCTTTCAAATTTGTAAAATATGACTTTGTTCACTGAAAGCTCACAGTGATATAGGCCTTAATCTTCATTTCCAAGATGAATAAACAAAGGTTTAGGAAGTAATACAAACCTCTCCATAGAAATGGTAAAATCCACAAGAGTTACATCTCTATCTGTTTAACTCTAAAGCAAATTCTGTTAAATGGGCATGATGTCTATCTTTACTGGCAGATATCCATCATTATACCATCAACACATCCTTGTACTTTCAACCAGAATAAATTCACAAACCTTGGGGCCTAAGCTCAGGGGAGTCACAATGTTAGAAATAATGCCTAACTGTGAAAAGTCACTAGAAGTTTTCCAAAATGCATGGCAACACTGAAAAGAGAAGCACAAAATTTTTGAACCTCTTATGTCTCCCCGGCTACTCTAAAATACCTCTTTTTTTAACCCATCCCACTCATCAATCCCTGACATGCTCCTGCACACATTCCTTTTCAGTTCTTCATCCCTAGTTTCTTCCTTACTCTCCTGCCCCTCAGAAGTGGCCAGTTGGAGGTTGGCTTCTCCATCTAGGTTAGATGTCTCCAGGAAGTGAGAAGTCAGGTCCTCCCAGAACCTTGACACGACATGATCAGAGCCCCCCATAAAGGGCAGTTCTTCAGTTACTTTGAATTGTTCTTCAAATTCTGGCACAGGATTGTTTATAAATGAAATCCCCCTATGTTTCCAGGTCTGTAAACTACTCTGTAGATTCATTAAGGATAGACAGGGACTTTTCCAATTTGCAATGATACATGTACAGTGGTCTTTAGAACTGAGAAGGAACTCATTACTTATTAGATGAATAAATGTGCTCAGTGATAGAATATCATAGCTACTAATGAGACTAAGTTGTTTGTATCTATTTTGCTAGTGGCAAATGGGAGCACATAACTCAAGTTTCTCAACCTAGGGCAGATAAAAATTATAATAATTTATTATTATTTATATATGCCAAGCGTGTACTATCTTGTTTCATTAACACAATCATTTGTGAAGTAGGAGTTTTATTACTTTCCTCTTAGAGTTAATGAAATGAGGCCTTCACATCATTTGGCCATCATTTGACAGCCATAATACTCAAAAGTGATACATGGAGGTTATTAAAAAAAGAGTGTCTTACTCTGATGGCAGAACAGTTCATCACTGAAGTGGACTGCCAATTTCATAGCTTCCTCACTTGTGGTGCTACACGTCACTGCGAGACTTTCTGGTGATCTGGGGTACAGCGCGCAGTGTGATAGGGTGGACTCGGATCAGTAGCCACCTGTAAGACCAACCCTGTACTCAAGTAAATGAGTGCTGGGTGCTGAGGCCTTGCTTACCTAAGAAAGTAAATGAGTGTCCTATTAGCAATTCTGCCACAGTTTGAATTACAGCAGTGTTTCTCAAAATATGATGTAAATATGAATCATTTGAGGATGCTGTTAAAGAGATAGATTCTGATTCACTAATCTTAGATGATCCTAATATGTTTAAAGTTCATATTTAAATCCAGTTAGGTAACATACAGTGTTATATTAGTTTCAGGTGTACAATATAGTGATTAAACAATTCAATGCAACACCCAGTGCTCATCACAAGTGCCTTCCTTAACCCCCATAACCTGCTTCATTCACCACCGCTCCACCTGTCCTCTGGTAGCCATCAGTTTGTTCTCTATAGTTAAGTGTCTGTTTCTTGATTTGTCTCTCTCTTTCTCCCTTTGCTCATTTGTTGCATTTCTTACATTCCACATATGAGTGATATCATATGGAGTTTGCCCTTCTCTGACTGACTGATTTCACTTAGGATTATACTCTCTATCTCCATCCATATTGTTGCAAGAGGCAAGATTTCTTCTTTTTTATGGCTGAATAATAGTCATATATATCTATATCTATATCTACATCTATTTATATCTATCAATATAATGGTCATATATATAGTATACCTTTATATATTTATATATAAAATACATCTCCTTCATCCATTCTTCAGTTGATGAAGTCCCAATATTTTTAATTTCTAACAAGCTCTTAGGTAATGCCAATGCTGCTTATCTAAGGATCATACTTTCTGAGCAGTTAGAAGGCAAGAGGTTTTGAAAATATAGGGAGTATAGAGGCTGTGAATTCAATCAGAAATCTTTGAGAATGAATATTAGATTTTACATTTTATTTTAAAAATTAGAAGCTTAGAGAAACAGGAACCCATTTCTCTTCCCCTCCCTACCCATATTTTCGCCCTCTTCATTACAATTTTTTAGCCTGGGGCTAAATAATCTGGCTTATTTCCAAAACCTTTAGCAGAGTATGGATTGTTTCCCAACTGCTTCTGGGTAAACTATCTGTGTGGCAAGAGAAAAACCATTTTCAAGGTAGAGGAATGCATGACCTCCATTTCTGTGATTAAGGTAATGAGATGGTGGGGGGAGAGCATTTTCCAGAGCTGGAAAATTGTTGCCTTTGTTATGACACTGGCAACTCTCCTGGGAAAGAATGACTCAGTATCTTATTCATCTGGAGGTAGAAGAAATGTTTTCAGAACAAAACTAGACTTTGGGCTTAGACTGAGAAAAGAATTACTGGTAGAGAACATAGGGGACAATCAGAGGTGGGAACAAGGGAATTGTACAGGCTGTGAAGAGTCATCAGTATCCCTATGGCAGTACAGAGCAACAAAAATGTTTATCATCATGTTTAATTATGTAATTATTATCACTGTATATTTTCTCTCCCAAAACTATTCTTCATCACTATTTATCATTTCTGTCCAGAGAATACCATGTCAGTTGTGATGCAAATGTTATTAAGATACAGAGGCTTCCTTAAATTAGTTTCCCATCTCATAGAATGTTTTGTTAATTAAAAATATAATTGTGAAGCAGTGCTCAACCTTGTAATAAATATACACAAGTTAAACTAAGGACTAACTGGAATGAGATGTTGACCTGGGTTATAACCTGGTTTGGCCAGAGGAAATAAACAGAGGTATAACCTAGCTGTTGTATTTTAAAAAGTATTGTAGGAATAAAATAAAATAAAATATAAAATAGAATAAAATAAAATAAACAAGATAAAATAATTAAATTACATTAAAATAATAAAATAAAATGAATAAAATAAAATAAAATGAATAAAATAAAATATAAAAAGTATTATAGGAACTCAGGGGGAAAATCCTGGAACTTTATGTCAGTCCTTTTGGTTGGAGTATAGGTTTATACTGAGCAAATATCTTCATGGATATAAATATGTAGAGCAAATGGGAAACAGATTATTCAGGGCTTTAAAAATGATATAAAATAATTTATATTATTTACATTTTATAAATGTACATTTATATTATGTGTTTATTCAAATAAGTATTGTTGGGTCGCCCAATAATGGGTCCGTGATTAAAGGAGTGAGACTGATACAAAGCGAAAGTCAAGCAAAGCTTTATTTCGCGCCAAGCATCAAGAATCAAACCGACCATTCTGGGCCGCGCCTCTTACAGAGAGGGCAACCTCTCTCTGCTTCACAGACTAGCTTTTAAGGGCAAAGGCCATGTGGTTGGGCCTAGCCACACACAGGTGGCCAATGAAATTGTAACACACAGAGAAAGCTGCACAGTCATATTAGGTCACACATAAGTGACCAATTGAATTACAATTTACCCTAGTAGATATTTGAACCAGCCTATCACCTTGGTCAGAATTGGCGCCTAAAAGGTGGTAAGGTATGCACCCCCCTACTGATTGGATGTCTCCACCTGGCCTGACCCCCCCTTGTATTTGGGCTTTGTTACCTGGGACTGGTTTCCGGGACTTGTTTTTAAGTAAGTCCCCTGGGGAAGGGGGGCAGGGACAGTTTAAGGGTTAAACAACAAAATGGCAGTTCAACTGGGGTGGGGCCGCTCTGGCTGAATAGGCCCTTACAGTATAATTATCAAAAAATAACCACAATAATAAGAGCAGCCAACTTCTACTAATTGTTAAATGTCACAAGCTATTTATATCAATTAGATCATTTAACCCTATTTTATGGATTAGGGAATTAAAACTCAGAGAGTTAAACAATTTTCCCAGATTTGGAGAGCTTTAACTGCCAAAACCTGCAATTTTTACCTACAAATATATACACACATACGTCCGTGCGTGCACATATACATCCATATACACAAACACACACATCTTTGTGTTATAAAAATTGCACATGCTTCACCAAACAGACTGACCACAGACTCTGAGAAAGCTCAGTGATGTGGCTCCAACCCTGTTCATGCATGGTCTCAGGCACTCCTGGCTGGCTAAGGATCTAGAAGGAATTATGCCTGTCCACAACCCTAGTAAAAGGGCCATGAACCATAAACATGACTGGACTCAGAAGCAGTCTTATAACCTGGCTCTAGCCCCACTCAACCAAAATCCCAGAGGCGGTCCTAACTGTCCAGGGACCTGGCAGAAAACCTTTACCTACCAAAACTAGTCTATAAAGACCAGAGGAGGTGACAGCTTCTTAAAATACACAGACACCAATGTAAGGCTACATGAATCATGAAAAATCAAGCAAACATGATACCAGCATAGGAAACCAGTAAAGCACCAGTAGCTAACCATAAAGAAATGAAGATCCATGAACTGCTTGAAAGAGAATTAAAAATAATCATCTTAAAGAAACTCAGTTAGCTATAAAAGAACACAGACAATTAAACAAAAGCAGTAAAATAATACAAGAACAAAAAGAAATTCACTAAAGAAATAGACACCATAAGAAAAGAATCAAAGAGAAATCCTGTGGCTGAAGAATACAATTACTGAGCTGAAAATTCAATAAAGAGCTTCAACAGCAGACTGTTTCTGACTCTGTGAGGGAATTCAAAGAGAAGTTATTTGAAATTATGCAATTAGAGGAACAAAAAGAAAAAGAAAAGTGTGAAAATAGTGGAAAAGTCCTGAAAGAGTTATACAACACTACAAAGAAGCAATATAGATACTATAAAAGTCCTAGGATGAAAGGGGCAGAAAGCTTTTTTAGATATAATGGCTGAACTTCTCAAATCTAAAAAAGTTACTGACATTCAGATTCATGAATCCCAAAGAACCATAAGTACATTAAACCCAAAGAAGTTTACATTGAGATACATTATAATTAAATTATCAAAAGTCAAACACAAAGAGAAAATTTTAAAACAGCAAGAAAAAATGAATTATTATTATTATTTTTTTTGAATTATTATTATACAAGACAGCCGCTATAAGATTATCAGATTTCTCACCATACAGGCTAGGAGAGAGTAGGAGCTTATATTCTAAGTACTGAGAGAGAGAGACAAGACAAAACTTCAAGCTAGAATGCTTTGTCCAGAAAATCTGTCCTTTAAGAATGAAAGAGAGGTAAAGACTTTCCCAAACAAGAACTAAGAGTTTGTCACCACTAAATCTGCCTTCTAAGAATTGTTTCAAGTTGTTCAAGTTGAAAAACTTCAAGTTGAAGTACAAGTTTTCCAAGTTGAAGTTTAAGTAGAAGTGATGAAGTTCTAGAATATACGTGAGGTTCTGTGAGGTGAGGTCCGGAGCCGATGACCAAGAAAGAATTCTTGTGACATCTTTGGTGCAAAATGGTTGTTTATTAAAGCACAGGGACAGGACCCCTGGGCAGGAAGAGCTGCTGTCCCTGGTTGTGAGGGATGACAGGTTATGTACCATGGGGGTAGGGGAAGTAAGGAAAAGGGAGGTTTCAATAAAACTTTCATATGCTAAAAGAGGACCTCCAAAGATACTGGATACCAGAGACCCTGCTACCAGAGGCCTTGCTGGGGTAAAGGTGGTTTTTCCCTTTTAGCAAGCCATTAACATTAAGATAGTTGGGACATTCTTAAAGAATGTCACATTTGTCCCACCCAGGAGTGGTGGGGGTAAGGGGGAGATTGCTAGGTGTCAGTCTTTTGCTTTGTCCTCAGCCAGCCTTCTGCTCCATCAGAAGAACTTCAAAGAGTTCTTCAATTTGAAAAAGAGGACATTAAACAAGTAAAAAAGTTAAGTAAAATACTTCACTAATCTTACATATAAAAAAACTCACTGCTGAAGATAAATATAAAGAGAAACAGAATACGGTAATGGTAGTGTATAAATCACTTTTAACACCAGAATACAAATTTAAGGACAAAAATAGTAAGAATAACTAATTCCACATTGGTTCTATTTCATTCTTTCCCCACAGGCTTTTAACCTCCTAGCACTCTCCAAATAAACTCTGCATCCAAATATTTACCTCAGTGTTTGATTCAAAGAGAACCCAGCCTAGACACTGTCACTAACAAAGACAAGTACCTGTGACCTAAGGGGAAAAACTATTTGCATACACATCACAATAGATGACTATATTCTTTAATATAAAAGGCACTCCCACAAACTAATAGAATTTTTTTTAAAGAGCATACTTGGCTGGCTTCTAAAAACAAATAAGAACACCAATATCATTTCTTTTACAAGGTACAAATTGCATTTATCAGCAGTAGCAAAACTGAATATGAAAACCTAATTATAGACACGAATATAAGGACATTGAAAAACAAAATGTGACACTCCTCCCAAAGAGGGGTCTGTATGTCTTCCACATAGACTCTGTAATTGCAGGTGACAGAAGAATCAATTTTGCTTGATGCAATGAGAGAGGTCTCCTAGGGCAAGTCTCCTAGGGCATTAAACATAAATGGCTAATTCATATGCATAATGGGAATTCAGCTGAACACTGCTTGAATTAATTCATTTAAGGACTTATTCCTTCTGGATAGTTTCCTGAGTTCTCATCCCCAGAGGCCTTTGTTATGCTAAAAGAGAAGCCTGGTAGAAGGACTGGAATCAGACTGTCCTGAATAACCTTGTGCCTAACAACCAGGATTGGGGTGGCTTCATCCTGCATTCATTTCCTTTTTAACCTTGAAGTATAAATGCAGTGGCCAACACCTTGGTAAGTACCTAAAAACCCTCATGATCTTATCAATCAATAACATTAAGATACGTACCATTTTCCCCTGGCAAGCTATCATGATTTTTCTGTTTAATGCCTGCTTCAGTTTTAGAATATGCTTAGCATCTGAAGCTGTTCCAAGGACACCATCCTGACTACATTAAACATCGCTCTACCTTTAACTTAAATAACATGACAAACAACCTTATTTAACAACTTCCATACAAATAGTAAACTTTATTTAAACTTCATCCTTTAAGGACATCTGTGTCTGTTCCTTAAACTGTATTTTTTACATTTTTGCAAAGCACAGAATTGGGTTGGGTAGGCCCTTCTGAGATGGAAATAACATACTGGAAATGTTCCTGCACAGTGTTTTATTTTCCTGCAGACTCTCTAAAAATGCTACACTTTAAGGCAAATAAAATGGCCCTTCCAGAGAGGTATGTATTGTTTTTAAATATATCATCTCATTGAATTTTTTTTTAAGATTTTATTTATTTATTTGACAGAAGGAGAGAGCACGCACACAAGCAGGGCAGTGGAAGAGGGAGAAGCAAGCTCCCCACTAAGCAGGGAGCCCAGTGTACAGCTGGGTCCCAGGACCCCTGGGATCATGACCTGAGCTGAAGGCAGATGCTTAACCCACTGAAACACCCAAGAGCCCCAGTATAGCATTTTCTAAAGATATATCTATATAGATATATGTATCTATATAGATATAGATATACACACACACACACACACATATATATAAGTTTTGGAGAAGTAGAGGTTGATAGTGAAGAATAAATAATGTGCTCATTGAAAAAGTTATTACTTCCTTTTTCTTAATTTATCAATAAATAATTTTTTATTACATTAAGAGAACTATATGTCAAAAAACAATTCCAAGTTTTCAACAACCTACGAAATTTGGGAGAAATATAATATCATTTATTATATAATCCAAAACTTCGTATGCATTTCTCTAATTGTCTATCTTCTAAACATCTCATTTTTGAGGGGAATAAATGTCACTAAAATGTTTACAGTCAACCCAAAGATGGAAGTAGTTTGGGCAGAGGAAAGTACATATAAGAAATTGGAGGTGGGGTTCAGTCCAGAAAATCCATCCAGAAGGCAATGAAAGTTTAAGAAGCAAAACAACCCAGAAAGAACTGAGGGTGGATTACAGTGATTGATGTTTGAGATCGTAGAATAGACAAATTGCAGAAAAGAAATAGTTAAGAAAAAAAAAAGAAAACATGAGTTTTTGAGTTTTACATCATGACACAATAATGACAAAATGGTTGAAGATGTACATAAAGATAAGAATGGAAGTACTGGGGTGCCTGGGTGGCTCAGTGGGTTAAAGCCTCTGCCTTCGGCTCAGGTCATGATCTCAGGGTCCCGGGATCGAGCCCCACATCGGGCTCTCTGCTCAGTGAGGAGCCTGCTTCCTCTTCTCTCTCTCTCTGCCTGCCTCTCTGCTTATTTGTGATCTCCCTCTGTCAAATAAATAAATAAAATCTTAAAAAAAAAAAAAAAAAAACAAAGAATGTAAGTACTAAGAAATGGCCTAAATAGTTCAGATCTGAGAGACATTTTGAAATTCCTCAGGACAAAGATTGATGAAGAAGCCTGCAATTAGCTCTAGTGTGTTATTAAATAAATTAGATTAGCTCATTATTTCCAAAAAGCACATGATCAAACTATTCTAAAAAAAAATCAACTTTTCCTGAACATAAGATCTAATAGGTTATATTTTTTAAGCTGTATTGAAGTTTTGATGGAGAATTTTTTTCAACATGTGGTAAGCTGTATCAGGTATGTCAATTTGTACTTTATGCCAAACATGCAGTAATAATAAATAAAATATAAATATAATAAAAAGATGGTTGTCATGCTCCTTAGATAGACAAATAGATAGAAAATACATGATAGATAGATAACAGATACTTAGATGATGAGGATAGATAGATAATGAGATGCCCTGTAAAAACATATAATTGTGTTGAAGTTGAATCCACAGACCTATGTGGCTGCTGGTCTAGAAGCATATGGGTGATTGGCAGCTCAGCACCTGCATGGGACTCAGCATGATAGCGCTCTGTATTTGACAAGGGACCAATATAAGTTACCCTGCTTGGTACATGAAGCTGTTAATCCATATGGGGAGTGGAAATAGGTGTTGTCACAACCCAAGTCTACTCCCCATAACAAGCCAAGTCTTGAGATAGTTGGTGAGTGTTGGTGGGTGGGAATGGGAAGGGCAAAACTGTACTCAGCTCTCATTTGGAGCAATATCCTTTTACCATTATAAAAAGAACATTTGACAAACAAGGAAGGAAGGGTCAACCACTACATCTAATCATGGGGCATAAACAAAATAAATCATCAAATGAACAAGGAAATTTTCACTCAAGTTGAGATTACAAGTAAAATTCTAAAACATATATGAAGACTAACACTGATAAAGAAACTACAATTTCAATACTCACTGATGAAAAAAGAAAAATTAAAACAATTTAAAAGGAGTTTTGAAGCAAGCATGCTTAAGATCCTCAAAACTTGAAGGCAGCATAATAACAATAAAATTAATGAAAAATTATGAGGGCATAGGTAGATATAAATTGAAAATAAAAATATAAATTGGAAAGGAAAAATAGAGTAATGAAATAAAACTCAGTAGTAGAATACATTTCAGACCAGCCACAAATGAAAACAGAATTAGTAAATAAGAGTACTACTGAAGAATGCATCAAAATTCAACAACAACAACAACAAAAAAGCAACAAAAATAAATGAAGAGTTTGAAGTTATGAAGTAATCTAACTAGGAAGTTAAATTGAGAAGGTTCAACATGTTCTAGCTAGATAAATTGGTTAATAGGCAATGTCGAAAATTATAATGGCAGAAGATATTCAAAATTTTAAAAAAATACATAACTTTTCAGATTTAAAATGTTACAAGCAGAGTAAGTTCATTATGATCTCCACCTGTGTATTGCATGCGGCACTGCAGAACATCAGTGATAATAAGAAGAGCCTAAAGACAAGAGAAGAAGATCCTAAGAAAAGGGAATGAGAGAACATGTGCCAGCAAGATATAGATGCACACGAGGAAGTCAGTTGAGGAGTGTCTACTGAAGGATTTCTTTACAGAAGTGCATACATGGTTAAGGGGGCAAAAGAAGATGATGAGGCACTCAGGGATCATGGTAGGAAAGGAGGATACAAAAAGAGAATGGCCGGCACAGACAGGATCGTATGGGCTTCTATAACAAAAATCTGCAGTATTCCTCTATTGTCTCTGAATTTTATGTAAATTAATTGAAATTTTAACAGTATGTAAGTTATAATATTTACATTAAAATATTTACATTAAAAAGTGAAAGTATCAAGTTCTCAAATTGGAAAAGTTCTCACATGTATAATTATCTTAATTGACAAATCAGCCCTTTTATAGAACTTATACCTATTATAACTTGTATCTGTTATAAGATTCCATTTTGATATGAATTTGTTTTCCTTTTCTCTCAGTTTTTGTTTTCAGTTGGATATTGATGACTTCTTTCCCTATCTTTCTCCATTTAGGCTTATAATTAAGAATTATGTGCATATCACTTGGATTCATAAAGATCTCTATGACTGCAACTGGATAGAGTCAGGCGTCTGAGCCTCTCCCAAGCCTTTCATCTTGATTCCCTCATCTACCAGGCATGTCCACCTTCAACACCTCTGAAATTGAAATCTCTACCTTCTACTTGATTGGGATCCCAGGGATGGCACGTGCCAACATTTGGGTCTCCATCCCTATTTGCTTCATGTACCTCATTGCCATCCTGGGGAACTGTACCATTCTGATTTTCATAAAATCAGAGCCATCTTTGCATGAACCCATGTACTACTTTCTTTCCATATTGGCTCTCTCTGACCTAGGACTGTCCCTCTCTACTCTCCCTACCATGATAAGGATATTCTTGTTCAATGCTCCAGGAATTTCCCCCGATGCCTGCTTTGCCCAGGAGGTTTTCGTTCATAAATTCTCAGCTATGGAGTCAGCAATTCTTCTCATCATGTCCCTTGATCGCTTTATTGCCATCGCCCCCCTCAGAGATACACCTCAATCCTGACCAGTGCCAGAGTCACCAAAATTGGACTTGCTTTTTCTTTGAAAAATGTTTTGTTGATCCTCCCTTACCCTTTCACTCTAAAACATCTAAGATACTGTAAGAACTTCCTTTCCCATTCCTACTGCCTCCATCAGGATGTCATGAAGCTGGCCTGCTCTGACAACAAGATCTATGTCATCTATGGCTTATTTGTGGCTGTCACAGGCATCCTAGACTTAACATTTATTTTCATATCCTACATGATGATACTGAAAGCTGTATTGAGCATAGCATTACAGAAGCAAAGGCTCAAGGTCCTCTATATCTGTGTTTCCCCCATCTGTGCTGTGCTAATTTTCTATGTTCCCATTATCTCCCTAGCTGTTATCTACCGCTTTGCCAAACATAGGCCCCCAATCATTAAGATCCTCATGGCTGTTGTTTTCCTATTGGTACCACCATTGATGAACCCCATTGTATATGGTGTGAAAAGCCAGCAGATAAGAAATACAGTTTTAGGGAAGCTGTGTCAGAAACATAGCTGACAGGGATTCTAGACCACATTGAAAACTCAATAAGTACATGACACAGAATAAGCAGAACAAATCAGTAAGGAATCACACCATATATTAATTGCTTTACAATATCATCTTTCAACACGCTTACTAAGATTGAAGAATCAGTCTTACAAATATATTGGTTTAGGATTTCGGATTAGGGCTCATAAATAAACATAAAATGTATTCTAATGTTCCATTTTCACCCAGCTTGCTTTAACCAGCCTTATGAGCATAATATATGCTTACCATTATCGTACTTAAAGTTATTCTATACATTTACTTGAGAATTAACAGTGTACATTTACATGGATATTGATCAGAAATGATAGAGGATTTCCTCTTCATTTAAAGTAGCCCTCTTTAACTCATAGTTTTCACTTTTATGAAATATGCTTATGCTCTCAGGAATGAAAATTGAAATGGGCAGGAATATGTACATGTATGAGACCAATAAAACAAACAAATATACACCTATGCAGAGTTTACAAAAACATAAGAGAATTTAAGTCATTTGCCCATTTCATTTATTTCAATATTTCCTTCTTGAGCATTAAAATATCACTGTCTATGTTATGCAGGATAGAAAGTTTCCTGTCTTCCAGGTTTCTATGGGAGTTCTACCTAATGCCATTAACTCATTATACTGTATATGATTTGTCTTTCTCCCATGCAAGAATGTAAACCCTGATTAAGACTAATTTTCAAAAAAGGTAAAATTACAGCTCTCTCAAAGACATAAAATGAACAGCCATTAGAGATCTATTTAATTCATCATTTTTTGTAGTCTCGACGCCCAGCATGGAGCTCAGAGTGGGGCTTGAACTCATAACCCTGAGGTCATTACCTGAACTGAGATCAAGAGTTGGATACTTAACCAACTGAGCCATCCAGGGGCCCCAAATTAAACTCACTTTTAATGAAAGAACCAGGCAAATGATACAGCCAGTTCAAAGGAGACCCCGTATAAAAGATACCTTTATAGACAGGAATATTGACATTAATTTGCAAATGAGTGCAGTCTCTTCTACTTCGTGGGACACATGCCTATTGACCATCTATCAGATAGAATTTATTTACAGGTCTACTTACATGAAATACTTGGGTTGCTATTAGTATCTAAAACTTTCAGAGTTGGAAAATAGCTCAAAGGGATTGAAAACTCCAAGTCCCAATACTCAGAATCAAATAACCCATAAGAATGTGTTCTAAACAATGTAGTTTTCCACTGAAACACAGATTTTCCCCTACAGTCTCCCCCATTTTAAATAAAGTACAATTTCAAAGAAAGATTATTCTTGATCACAAAATAAGGTTTTCACTCAATTTTACCTCATTATTTACACAGATGCAAAAAGAATGGTAATATACCAAATGAGCCTTCTGAAGTTTTCAGTGCTGGAGATTTCTATACAGAATCAGATTGGATATTCAAAAGCTGCTACCACATGCTATATCCAGGATAGGGAGTTACAACTAAGAAATCGTCTTCATCAAATTATTGCATCAGGTATATATACATTTGGGCAATATATTCTTTTCTCAGACTCCCCAAAACATGCCAGGATCCTGGTCTGCCATGGATGTGACCTCCCTTGCCAGCTTTAAGAGCTATGCCTATATGTTAAGAAACAGGCTAATTTACCTCACAGGTAAATTGTCAGCACGTATTTTATACATTCAATTATAGTTCCCTAAAAGTCACTAGTCATACCTGATTAAATGAGCAACATTTTCAAGTTTGACATTCTAGGAAAGGCCTTGGTTGCAACCAATTCTTCAAAGTATATCCTAGGTAAAGAGAAGACAGGTTCTTTCGGACCTAAGCAAGTACAAATTGTCATGAAAAAAAACACATTTAGGGTGCCTGGGTGGCTCAGTCTATTGAGTGTCTGCCTTTGGCTCAGGTCATGATCTCAGGATCCTGGGACCCAGCCCCACATCCAGCTCCCTGCTCGGCAGGCAGCCTGCTTCTCCCTTTTCCTCTGCCTGTCATTCCCCTTGCTAGTGCTCTTTCTCTCTCTCTCTCTCTCTCTCTCTGTGAAATGAATAAATAAAATATTTTAAAAAAAAAAGAAACACACTAAATGGGAATTGCTGAACTCTGAGTATTCAATGACAATCAGCTACAACATCAAAATGTTTCATTTTACAAAAGCAGAATCTACTGGATTAGATTGATTGGAAATATCTTAAAGAAAAATCCTCTTTATTCAGAAAATAGAACATAAGATAACATCAACAATATTCCAAACAAACATACTAGGATGTTAACCATTAGTTCATTCAGTCATATGCATTTAATTTTTGTTTCTTTGGATCTTGGGCTAACTGTCTCATGAAGATATCATCTATTGACTGAAAACAGTCCTGGAAATCACCACTCAACCCACTGGAATCATCTGGAAGTTACCTAATCGTCTATTCTTTGAAGTTTGAAGTACTTGGTGCCGGCCTTTTCCACAAGCACAAGCTCTGGCTGGGTCCTTTTCTACTAAAGACAAAATTCTGGCCTGTTGCTAATTGCACAGCTTTCATGAATGCATCAAACAAAAAACTGTAAGGACATATTTAACAAGAGACTTCCATTAAGGCTAAACAACAACCTTATTGTTTAACCCTTAAACTGTCCCTGCTCCCCTTCCCCCAGGGGACTTACTAACAAACAAGTCCCGGAAACCAGCCCCAGGTAACAAAGCTCAAATACAAGGGTGGGTCAGGCCAAGTGGAGACATCAGATCAGTGGGGGGATGCGTACTGTCTCCCTAGTTACCAAGGAGTATGGGCCCCACCCCTTGGGGCACCTTTTGGGCACCAATTCTGACCAAGGTGATAGGCTGGTTCAAATGTCTACTAGGGTAAATTGTAATTCAATTGGTCACCTAGCATGACTGTGCAGCTTTCTTTATGTATTACAGTTTCATTGGCCATCTGTGCATGGCCAGGCCCAACCGCATGGCCTTTGCCCTTAAAAGCTAGTCTGTGAAACAAAGAAAGGTCACCCTCTCTTATAAGAGGTGCGTCCTCGAATGTTCTGTCTGATTCTTGATGCTTGGCATGGAATAAAGCTTTGTTTAACCTTCGCTTTACATCAGTCTTGCTCCTTTAATCACAGACCCATTTTGGGGGGGACTTAACAAAGCATCTATCGTTTTAAGATCTTGAAGCTAAAGTAAAAGTGTTACATTAATCTTGAAATGGCCATTGTTAATTTTACTTACACTATTCAAATATAAAATTCTAATGAAAGTTCATAACACATATAATGCAACTGACAAGTAAATTTGGTTGTTTTCCATAACATGTAAAACAAGATAATAAAACAATTACCAAAAAAAGTTTAAAAAAAATCTTTAAGGATGGTGATATATCCTATACATAAGGAAAGTGAATGTTCTATCTATTGTATACAAATCAATAACTATAATTTTTATAGTGAAAACAATACTGACATATAGCATAGTAATCATGGGAAATAACTTATCCTTATACCATGGATATCAAGGAAAGAGATTCAGTGAATCTGGAGTAGGCCTAGAAATCTCTATGCTTATAAAATTCCAAAGTGAAGCCTGAGTGCAGTTGAAACCTACCATATTTCTGCAACCCTCAGTTTGTTGCAGCAAAAGAGATAGGTGGGGGGATGGGATAACTTGGCAATAGGCATTGAGGAGGGCAAGGGAATTGATAAGCACTGGGTAACCAAAGAATCATTGAGCATAAAAACTGATGATTTATATGATAATATAAAAAACTGATACACTAATTGAATTTAAATAAATAAATAAATAAAATGCATATCCACTTTCTTAAAGAAAATCTACCATCTTTGTAAATGCTAGATGAAAATTAAATTTTCAGACATTTGTCAATTTGTAGAAGGAAACAAGTGTAAGCTTAAGAGAGTAAAGTTCACTGGAAGAGACAGTGGTTGTCACACACTGTGAGATTATTCCCATAAAGCTCTTGATCTTTGAAGACAAGAGCGTATTCTGCCAGAGGAAGCAAAGAAGGCTTAAGGGGTGTTTTGCTCAGAGGATTGGTTCTTCTCATTTACAAGGGGTTGAATGACTCTCCTGGGCTACAGTCCTCTTTGAGGTTTCACCTACAGGGAGTTTTCTTTTTCTCTGGGTATAGCCTGGTGAGCTAAAACCCTCAATGTTCTCTGGGCCAACAGGAAAGAAACAGGGAGGCAGGACTAGACTCTGCAGGTCAAGATAGACTGTTGTGCCTACCTAGGGGTGAAATTCTGGGGACTACATGCCATCTCCATTTCCTCCTTACCCTGACATGTGGCTCCAACAACTTATCAACTTACTGGTAAGCTTCCAGATGTTCATAGCTACCAGTTGCCTTTGCACCAGCTCAAGCAAAAAAATTCACACAGTATCGGCCTGGTTGTGGTTGCTGAGTGGTTAGGATGGATGCCATTACTCTAGCCCTCTAAAAAGCCCAGCAATTCCGTAAATGCATGGGATTAGTCCAGAGTCCTGCTAAATGATAACAGTCAGTCAAGTGCTAGGCCAGAATCACGGACCAAGCACAGAGAAATTCAAAGCCAGGTGTTTGAACCTGGCTGGGCCTGGGGTGGTATGTTTGCTGAATGGTTGAGTTATTGGTGTGCAGACATGAGAGACCTCTGAGTTTGCAGAGGGCATTAGTAAGGAGGCAAGAAGGATCACAGGGAGTTACTTTCTCCATAGTCTGTCCTAACTCTGCATCCTTCTTCATAGTTTTAAATATCTGCTTTACATTTTCATTCTCATGATGAATAGAAAGCAGTCTTATGATTCTAACAAAAAACTATGAGTCCATGGATTTTAAGTAATGGTGTGAAGATGAGTTTTTGTATAAATCTCATTTAATCATTTAATTTGTAAATAGTGGCCTCCATATTGAGGGTATAACTTTTCATTCATTTAGTTGTGTCAGTGTGCATCAAATTATATCTTCTTATATACAATCCTATGAAGCCAGAAAAGAGGACAAAGAACATCAATGATATCACAGAGCATACAACCTCAATTGACAAAAACTTAGTACCTAAGTTTTCTTCTAAGACTTTCATTGTTTTAACTATTTTTTCTTTCAGCTCCATAATATATTTTTAGATAATTTTTATGCAACATATAAGATACGAGTCTACCTTCATTCTTTCAGGATGTGGCTATTAAGCCTTGCTAGCCCCATTTTTTGAAAGAATGTTGTTTTTAAAAATTAATACTATTAAATAACTACAAATGCAATTGTATTAAGTGATGTCCTTCTTTGAGCCTGTATTCTTCCAAACAGTCTTCAAACTAAAAAGCTGGACTATCTTTTAAAAAGTTGCTATAAGAAACAGAGGTTGTGAAATTTACTGCTTCCTTCGTGCATGATGAGCTCAGAAAAATCATTTAAAATATCTATCTGCTGGCAATTAATTGTGTAGATTAACATGCATTCCTGTTTCTCTTGATATCCTATCTATATGGGTCATGCTATTACTCCTAATGATATAGTTTAAAATATATTGTTTTAATCTAAGAATTCTTTTATTATTATTATTATTTTCTTATTTGACAGAGAGAGTGAGATCACAAATAGGCAGAGAGGCAGGCAGAGAGAAAGGGGGAAGCAGGCTCGCTGCTGAGCAGAGAGCCCGATGTGGGGCTCAATCCCAGGACCCTGGGATTATGACCTGAGCCGAAGGCAGAGGCTTAACCCACTGAGCCACCCAGGCGCCCCTAGTCTGAGAATTCTTATACAAAAAAGCTGCAATCCCAAGATTTATACCAGTGTTTAAAGCATACACTGAACTAATCTATTCATGCCATATCCTGATGCCCTCACATTCCTATACACAAATTAAATGATCTCCTCATATTCATTCCTTAATACCTCGGAAGTGGGAATCTCTACCTTCTTTCTCATTGGGATTCCAGGGATGGAGCATGCTCACATTTGGGTCTCCATCCCCATTTGCTTCATGTACCTCCTTGCTATCTTGGGGAACTGCACCATCCTCTTTTTCATAAAAACAGAGACCTCTCTGCATGAGCCTATGTATTATTTTCTCTCCATGCTAGCATTTTCTGACCTAGAGCTGTCTATCTCCTCCCTTCCAACCATGCTGAGAATCTTCTTATTCAATGCCACTGGAATTTCTCCTGATGCCTGCTTTGCCCAAGAGTTCTTCATTCATGGATTCTCAGCTATGGAGTCATCAGTACTTTTCGTCATGTCCACCGATCGCTTGATAGCCATCTACAGTCCTCTCAGATACATCTCCATCCTGACCAGTGCCAGAGTCACTAAAATTGGCCTCTTATTTGCTGCATTATGTATTATGTTTGTTCTCCCTTTCCCCTTTCTTCTAAAGAGACTGAAATTCTGTAGGAAAATCCTTCTATCCCACTCCTATTGCCTCCACCAGGATGTCGTGAAGCTGGCCTGTTCTGACAACAAGGTCAATGTCATCTATGGACTGTTTGTAGCTCTTACATCTTTATTGTACTTCGTATGCATTTCTGTATCTTACATGTTGATCTTAAAAATTGTTCTGGGCATTGCCTCACATAAAGGCCGCCTCAAGGTCCTCAACACTTGCATCTCCCATATCTGTGCTGTGTTCATCTTCTATGTGCCTATTGTCACCTTGGCCACCCTTCACCGCTTTGCCAAAAATGTTTCCTCAGTTGTTAGAGTTGTCATAGCTGATATCTTCCTTCTTGTTCCCCCTCTAATGAATCCCATTGTGTACTCTCTGAAGAGTCAGCAGATTAGAAATCTGATCCAGGCAAAACTATGTGAGAAACAATGTTGACGAGCAATTTCTGTCACAATGAAAGCTCAACTCAGCAGTTTTGGAACAGCTATAGAAACCTGAAGATGGTAATGACAGGAAAGAGACTGAACACAAAGAGACACACTGCTTGTACTCAGTGGACCCAGCAAATATCTAGCTATTGATTTAATTAAACAGCAACACAATCTAGAGTAGATGTTTTAGGTGTCAGGATTGGGGTTCTTATCTTCCTGTAGCTAAGTGTCCCATCTCCTTTCTGATTTTTATCTCTCTGTACAACCAGCTGACTATCAATCTTAGCCATACAGGAGCAGTCCTAATTAGATTTAAAAGATTTTTAAAATATCGTTCTAAACAAAAATAGAAAAAGGTAAAATAACATATTCATGGCTTTCATTATCTTAGGCATGATTATGACTAAAATGTGCCAAGCACACATACTCACCCATACACAGACTCAGCATCTCCTGAACATCTAGTGTGTATATGTGTGTGTTCCTGTCACCAGTAATTTATGTAAACTATTAAAAATTCCTCTGTTCTATAGTAGTGTGAGATATGTTTGGAGATACAAGGTTCACACACATAAAATGATTTAAATTAAATGTAAAAATAGATATGTAAATATTTAATATTTCACTAATTATATTTTTTTTAAAGATTTTACTTATTTATTTGACAGACAGATCACAAGTAGGCAGAGAGGCGGACAGAGAGAGAGGAGGAAGCAGGCTCCCCACGGAGCAGAGAGCCTGATGCCAGTCTCTATCCCAGATGGGATCACGACCTGAACCGAAGGCAGAGGCTTTAACCCACTGAGCCACCCAGGTGCCCCTACTCATTTATATTTTAAATGCTTTGCACAAATTACTTCCTTTGAATGTATATTGGGTTAGCTATTCTTCATCCAAATCTGTATAACATTATTTACTACTGCTATGATGTTAAGCAACAGTATTTTTTTGTCTATTTCCTTAATCAATGTGCAAGTGATTTAAGAAGCAATTTAACTTTTGTCTTTGTCAGTACTGAGCAAAGTACCTGGAATGTCCTATTCATGTTTATGTAAATATTTCATAATTATGAACAAGTTTTCTATTTGACAAGGCCCTGCTGTGGGATCTAGATGATTTATCTGTTCTAGATTGTTTTCATACAAATACATATGTTAGAAAAATATGCACACATTTTCAAGTAGAAGAGGCAGTATTTTTTAGCCTTAGAAATCACTTTAATAAGAGATGTATGATAAATCATTAAAAAGCAAATGTAGATTTTTTTTATGTCTATCAGGGTTCTTATTTGGAAGTGTGTTTTCACCATTTCTAGGCATTTATGTAGGATATGCATGCTTGCTCTAGAGGTTCTAGTTCCATCCATGTCATTGCAAATGGCAAGATTCCATTTTTTTTGATGGCTGAGTAATATTCCATTATATATATACACATATATACCACATCCTCTAACAGACACATGAAAAAATGCTCAATATCATTCAGGATGAGGAAAATAAAAATCCAAAACCACAGTGAGATACCTCACACCAGTCACAGTGGCTAAAATTAACAACTCAGTAAATGACAGATGTTGGCGAGGATGTAGAGAAAGGGGAATCCTCTTACATTGTTGGTGGGAATGAAAACTGGTGCAGCCATTCTGGAAAACACTATGGAGGTTCCTCAAAATGTTGAAAACAGAGCTAATCTACAACCCAGCAATTACATGACTAGTTATTTATCCCAAGGATACAAATATAGTGATTCGAAGGGGCATATGCACCCCATGTTTATAGAAGCAATGTCCACAATAGCCATACCATGGAAACAGCTAGATGACCATAGACAGATGAGTGGAAAAAGATGTGGTATATATATATGCAATCTATTTTTTTAAACATTTTATTTATTGAGAGAGAGACAGTGAGAGCATGAACAAGGAGAAGGTCAGAGGGAGAAGCAGACTCCCCGTGGAGCTGGGAGCCTGATGTGGGACTCGATTCTGGGACTCCAGGATCATGACCTGAGCTGAAGGCAGTTGCTTAACCAAATGAACCACCCAGGCGCCCCTATATGCAATCTATTTTTAATAAACTTTGTAAGTATATAAAAATATTCCATGATTTTGATCAGCCTTGGAAGATATGAATAAAATGTATGATAGTAAATCCAAAGAATTAATCAATGTCTGGGAAACCCTACTAATGTAGAGCTAGAAAAGAAAATAAAAGCAAAGTAAATAGCTCTTGGGAATCATTTAAAAAATGAAGTAATCTTAAAAAAAAAAAAAAGAAGAAGTAATCTAGGTATCATAATCCTAGATTCCAAGATATACTACAAAGCTGTAGTAATCAAAACAGTATGGTACTGGCACACAAAAACATACACTTAAGTTAATGGAATGGAATAAAGAGCCCAGAAATAAATCCATGTTTCTATAGTCAGTTAATACAATAACAGAGGCAAGAATATGCAATGAGAAAAAGATAGTCTCTTCAACAAGTGGATGCTGGGAAAACCAAAAAGTGACATGCAAAAGAATGAAATTGGGCCATTTTCTTACACCAGACACAAAAAATAAACCCAAAATGTGTTAAAGACCTAAATGTCAGATGTGAAACCAAAAAATTCCTAGAAGAAAACATAGGCTGTAACTTCTTTTATATCAGCTGTAGAAACATTTTTCTAGATCTGTCTTCTAGCAAGGGAAATAAAAGCAAAATTAAACTAGTAGATCCTACTCCAAAATAAGAAGAGCTTGTACAGTGAAAGAAAATATCAATAAAATAAAAAGGAAATAGGAGAAGATATTTGTAAATTACATATATTATAAGGGCTTAATAGATAAAATCTGTAAAGAACTCATACAACGCAACTCCTAAAAGACAAATAACCTAATTAAAAATGGCTGGAAAACCTGAAGAGACATTTTTCTAAAGAAGACATACAAATGGTCAAGAGACATGTCAGAAGTGCAGCATTACTAATCATCAGGGAAATGCAAATCAAAACCACCATCAGGCATCACCTTACATCCACCAAAATAATTAAAATAAAAAAGACAAGAAATGACAAGTGTTATGAGGATGTGGAGAAAAAGGAACCCTCAGGCACTATTAGTGGGAATGCAAACTGATGCAGCCACTGTGGAAACAGTACAAAGGTTCTTCAAGAAATTAAAAGTACAATTACCATATAACCCAGTAATTCTGCTGCTGAATATTTATCCAAAGTAAACAAAAATACCAGTGTGAAAAGATATATGTAACCCTATGTTTATTGCAGCATCATTTACAGTATGATAAGCAAGAAATAGTGTGTATATATATTTGCAACAAATACAATGCTAAGCGAAATAAATCAGAGAAAGACAAATACCATATGATTCCACTCATAAGTGGAATTTAGGAAACAAAACAAATGAATAAATATTTTTTAAAGAGATAAAACCAAAACAACGCAACAACAAAACCCCCAGATTCTTAAATACACAGAACAAACTAGTCATTACCAGAGGGGAAGTAGATAGGGGGATGACTAAAATAGATAAAGGGCATTAAGAGTACACTTATCTTGGGGCACCTGGGTGGCTCAGTGGGTTAAAGCCTCTGCCTTCCACTCAGGTCATGATCTCAGGGTCCTGGGATCGAGCACCACATCGAGCACCGCATCAGGCTCCCAGCTCCACGGGGAGTCTGCTTCCTCCAATCTCTCTCTCTCTGCCTGCTTCTCTGCCTACTTGTGATCTGTCTGTCAAATAAATAAATAAAATCTTAAAAAAAAAAAAAGAGTACACTTATCTTGATAAGCATGTTTTTTTAGAATTTAGTTGTAAAAAGGAGAGTAATCTCATGTGTATATAGATCTATGGGATCTATCAGATCTATGGGATCTCAGTGAAAGTTCCCTACTGAATTTAAACCTAATTCTAATACTAATACCATTACTCCACACTCAACCTTGAAAATCAAAAAGCTTGCTTTGATGAGATACACACTCCATTACAAGTGACAACAAACCAAATAATATTATTAAAACATTATTAGATAAGATATTATAACATCCTGCAGATACAGAGAGAAACCTGTAGGACTCTAGGGAGCTAGAGCAAATTTCAGTGCAGGAAAGAGGTTGTTAGCACCACCAACTCTCACTGTCTTCACTTTTTTTTTCTACTTTGTCAGTGCTCTCAATGGAGCTAACCCATATGCTATGGTAAGTGATCACGAGCTGAATGAACAGGCAGTGAGGACACTTCTTACATCTCATCTAACAGAGGAGAGAGAGCTTTTACTATCAGCTCCTTTTAAAGATCCAGGGAGAGGATTGAATATAGCTTTCTTATTCTCCTTAAGAGAATGGACACTATATCCAAGGAGATGAGTTTAATGCCAATGGCAAAATTAACCATGGCAAATGTACTTAATAATAATTGTGAATCATTATGGAAAAATAAAGTCATCTTTGGAAAGTTATGCTTAAGAATAGAGACAGTCAGCCAGGTGTGTGCTGTCTTAACTGATAGCACCTACACAAGACCCATGAAAGAACACTTCCTGAATATAACTGAAGTTATATCTTTGTTTTCAAATATTCTTTCCTAATAAATGAACTTTACTTGTATGTTTCCATTGAGCAATTGCTTAACCTGCAGTCCATCTGTTTGATGTGCATATTTTTATTCACATTTGATACATAGGACCAAGAGGAACTTCAACTAATCTGTAATGCCTTTTTTTATATATATATAAGAAAAAAATGCTTCAGGGACATCTGGAAGGTTCAGTCAGTTAATCCTCTGCCTTTAACTCAGGTCATGATCCTAGGATCCTGGGATCAAGTCCTGCATTAGGCTCCTTGCTCAGCAGGGAGACTGCTTCTCCCTCTGGTTGCAGCTCCCTCTGTTTATGCTCTCTCTCTCTCAAATAAATAAAATGAAATCTTTAAAAAAAGCTTCAAATCTGTATTATCAAATATTAATAATTATTATATATACACATAATTCACCCTATTGTGTCATAATATTCCATATTTGAAATATTTTTATATGCAAATAAAACTTTCAAAATAATATATAAATGACACATGTAAAAATATAAATAATGCCAACTTACACAGTAAAAATTCATATGAATAGATGTTACATTTACCAAAGCACTATCCTTTTACTCAGCAAGCATAGCCAAATGGGAAAGATACTAAAAATACTAAAGTTAAAAATAGTATATGATTTAAGATGCCATTTTTTTTTTACATTTCAATTCATTCATTCATTTATTCCACATTTACTAACCTATCACATACCATTCAATGTGTTAGAGACTGCTCATACAAAAATAGCCATTATAGATATGACAACTGCCCTGTTGTAGCTTGTTAATATTGTCATAGGACAAATGGACTCTGTCTCCAAAGTTGGGCAATAATCCAAAAACAGAGAACACCAGCACTGCAATTGTGACACACACACATATACATACAATGATAATAAAAACCCAGATACATTCTACCATTTCCTTTATGAGAAGGAATCAGAAAGTGTAGAGAAAAACCAAGAGTTAAAGGTAGAGATTCTGACAACATAGCCAAGAGAACTTATTTCCAAGGAGGATGAAAACAATAGGACATGGGTAAAATAAAAAACTCATAAAGTTCAAGAGAGATTATTATAGTAGATTATGGTAATATTCTGTTATACTTTCTCTCTTTGATCAACTCAGTATTAGCTCCTATCCAAGACTATATATTAATGTATACATTATATATATTTATAATGGAGGTAAATAAATATATACATATGTGTGTGTGTGTGTGTGTATTGCTTCAAGAACATTTTCTCTGGAATCCTTAAATATTTTTCCTTTTCTTTGTTATAAAGGTCAATAAATGTGAGGTTACATGTTCCATATAATTCCCCAGAATTGACTAATAGTTTAGAATAAATAAAAAAACTGTAAGATTCTATCATCCATTCAATCCATACCTCCACAAATATTGATTGACCATCCTCATTGAATGAAATGTGTTCAGTTATCAGGCATCCAACGGACCTGAGTTCCTACCTTACCTCTACCATACAACCTTTATATGATCTAGGAGAGACAAGCTGACCTCCTTGAGAAATATTTTCTTCATCAATAAAATGAAGATAATAACTGTATTGTCATTATCCAAAGATTCATGGACTCAAAATCACCATCTAGTAATGAATGAAAGTCAATTAAGTGGAAGAAATTAAATTCTCAATAAATGTTGGCTATTACTATGAATAAGTGGTGAGCGTGAAGAAATTAAAGGGATCAAATTTGAAGTTCATATAATATTAAGCATAAAGGCTTATTATGGAGATGGGTCCCTAAGAAGAGGTCAGAATCGGAAAAAGAGAAATTGAAGTCTATTGGAAGTTGATTTTAATGGATATTTATATTCATTTTATTAAGTGAAGTTGATTTTAAGGGATATTTAGCTAGTGATGTCTGGGAATAAATATGTAGAAGGGTGGATCCAGGCTTCAGGATTTAAGCCTAGGCTAAAAATGTATATCACAAGGTGTTTGTCTTACACCATTTCCTTGAATGCACAGATTCAACTCACAGCATTTCTGTTTTCACTCTGTTCAGAGCAGAGTAGTATCTGAGCCAAATAAATACCCAACGGAAGTGTCAGAGACTTTGCATGGGATTTACCATGTCTTTACCACCCCTCGTTATTAAGAAACTCTCTCTAACCAAAATGGTCCCTAATTTAAAGTCTAGATACTTCTTTCATTTCTTTGGTATTAACCATTTTTGTGGATTTACTGCATCTGCACATTTATTCTTATTCTCAACAGATTCATCCTGGCTGCAATCCCCCCAGGATTCAATGTCCCTTGGGATATTGAGACAAGCCTTTGTATATAAGGAGGCACCTTTGGTGACAGACTAGGCATTGACTTCTAGGATTCTTCGGCTACACTCAGAAGTATTCTCCAAAATGTCCAATTTCTGGTGAGTGCTCAGATATCCTCATCTATTTTGCTTTCATTCTCTTTTTTGGCAATCAACTGCATACAACTTCATATAGACCAAGAAGAGGCTTCCACAGGCCTCTAGGAAAATTTTTCCTTTCAGAGACTTACACATGGGCTATTTATCTTTTAGGGAATCAATCTTCAACAGAATTCAGATTCTCTTAAATTGTGATACTGACTACTTCATTATTATTAATCTTTTGTCAACACGACACATGTGGTCACAAATTCCAGGCCAGGAGAACAGGAGACATTACATGTCAGTAATCTCTGCAGTGACTGCCCTTACAAATATATACATGATCTGAAAATAGTGGGAATTTTTTAAAAGGATATTTCAATAACAATAAATTTGAGTTAGCAGGGGATAGAACCCAGGATAGTTTGTGAAATCATACTTTTGTGGGAGTTCCAGGATCTAGGAAGAAATTAAAGTTGTGAGATTCCTTTGTCTTCACAGTGTCATTCTAGAAATCATATATTCTACCCAACATCTTATCTAGGATGTAAAAGCAAGGAATAGTAGAAAATTCCACATTAATTGATGACAGTTTACTAGTATTTCACAGGGAAAATGAAATTAGATTAATATCTGAATGAAAAATATATTTCCAGTTTCTCAATAAGAAAAGCATGGTCAAAAGGAGTTTTCTTCGTCTATTATATAGGTAGATATCAGTCTAAATTGACATCCACTTCTCACTGTATGATAGTTTCATAAATATTTTATTCTGCTGAAAAAGAGCTAAAAAGAGCCAAAATTTCAACAACTGCATTTTTCTACCAAATTTCCAGACATCCATATTTACTAACTCAAGAATCTCTATTTCATTGTGTAGAGCCCTCTAAATGCACCATGTCTATTAACAAATTGAATGTTGAAATCACCACCTTCTTCTTGGTTGGGATGCCAGGGCTGGAATATGCACACATCTGGATCTCTATCCCTATTTGCAGCATGTGTCTTTTTGCTATTCTGGGAAACTGCACCATCCTTTTTGTCATCAAGACAGAGCCCTCCTTGCATGAGCCCATGTACTACTTCCTTTCCATGCTGGCCATGTCTGACATGGGCTTGTCCTTCTCTTCTCTACCCACCATAGGGAGGATCTTCTTATTCAATGTCCCTGAAATTTATGCTAATGCCTGTTTTGCCCAGGAATTCTTCATCCATGGATTCACAGCAGTGGAATCTTCAGTGCTCCTGATCATGTCATTTGACCACTTCCTAGCCATCCACAGCCCTCTCAGATACAGTTCCATTCTGACTCCTGTCAGAGTTGCAAAAATAGGAATAGTATTATTCCTTAAGAATGTCCTTCTAGTGCTGTCCTTCCTCTTCACTCTCAGGAGTTTGAAATATTGTAGTAAAAGCCAATTATCCCATTCCTACTGTCTCCACCAGGATGTCATGAAGTTAGCCTGCTCTGACAACCAAATTGATGTCATCTATGGCTTTTTTGGAGCACTCTGCCTTATGGTAGACTTTATGCTCATTGCTGTGTCTTATATCCTGATCCTCAAGACTGTGCTGGGAATTGCATCCTGAAAGGAGCAACTCAAGGCCCTCAATACTTGTGTTTCACACATCTGTGCAGTGATCATCTTCTATCTTCCCATCATCAACCTGGCCATTGTCCATCGCTTTGTCAGACATGTCTCACCTCTCTTCAATGTTCTCATGGCAAATATTCTTTTACTTGTGCCTCCAATGATGAATCCCATTGTGTACTGCGTAAAAACCAGGTAAATTAGAGTGAGAGTTCTAGCAAAATTGTGTCAGAAGCAGATACAACAGTGATGTGTAATAGGAAACATACTGGCCAGTTGTTTGAGGAAAGATTTCTAAGATAAGTTGCAGAGAACCTAATATTTGACGTGCAGAGAATCAGTATCACTTTCTGTTATTATGTAAGATTTATTTCATTCACAAGTAATACTGGTCATGGATATAAATAGCAGAAAGTGCATATCTTGAGGTCTCCCCCTTAAGGCATCTAGGAAAATCTATGACCAGGATGAAAATTGATGTCTTATAATGTGATCTATGATAAAAACAAAAAAAAAATGCTAATACAGAAAAATGATCATGTATATCCTTCCAAAGGATATATAGAAGTGGATTCCTCATCCCTCAAATGAAATCCATCTGTATTAATTTCTTTCAGGTCTAAACTCAAATTACAACCTAGTTATCTCTTCCTCCCACTATTTTTATTTTAGTCATCTCAGTATGTCATTGATATCACTTTAATGAAATACTGCAATAACCTCACAAGTTCCTAAACATCTACTTTTGCTAATTTCTAATTGATTCTTTATGCAAGGCAAGAGTTATGTCTTTAAAATGAAAATTGGATAATGTGATGATGACTCTTTTAAATATGGTTTCTTTTTCTTTGAGAATAGAATTAAAGCAATGAAGTATACTATAAGACCATACATTGGCTGGGTCTTCTCTACTTCTCCAACGTCATCAGACAGTCATTAAACTCCAACCATTTTGGACTTCTGCAGATTTGTAGAATTTACAGAGCACTCTGCTTTTTATAAGTTATCACATCTGACCCTCAATTTTAGAATATTCTTGATCCCAATTTCATATATTTATTTCTATTCAATTTTCAGTTATGTTCTCACTTAATTTCACTCTAAAATACTTCCCTAAGCCCTCAGTCGAAAACAGGACCTTCTTTTTGAATTTTCTTTTATAACTAGTTTATCCTTTGTTTATTATTATTTGCAATCACAGATATAATTTTGTTCTTTTCTTTTTACTTTCTGAATAAAGGATGCTTTCAAAGAAAGGCAAATCACATTCATTTTGTTTCTGTGTCCCTAATGTGTAGCATATTTTCTGATGGTGAGTAAATCTGCAATAAATAATTACTGAATGAATATGCAACTGAGGCCACATTTGGAGAAGGGGGAATTACTTTGGAAGAGCTCAGTAACACTCCACCCAGATGTGATATAATTGTCTTCAATTGTATACTACAAAGGCAGACATATCACAGATGCTCAAAAATGCTAAAGAAAAAATAATATAGGATTAAGGAGGAATTTATTGTTTTGGTTGTGCTAAGTGACAAACAGTCCAACTTACTTTCTTAACATGACCTCAAAACTCAGATCATAGAATAGAGTTTTCATCCTTTCTCATGCCCACTCATTAACTCAAGTCTTATCCACAAATCACAATTCTTGTCTCCTACATTTGTATCCTCAGGTGAATCAAGAAACAAAGTCCATAAATGTCAAATGTTTAATGAATAATAATGAGCTAATACTTGGAAGGTACCTCAGAATTAATGAAAAGTTTTTACAGCCATAAACATTGTTTTTGAACCTCTTATATATGCAACATGTGCTTCCAGGCATTTTCAGGCATATATTTTATTTGATTTTCATAATACCCTGACTTTATATAAAACATTCCTGCCTATTTTTTCAGTTGAAGATAGTGAGGCTCTGAGAAACTGATTTCATGAAATTCATGTGGACAGGAAATTAAAAGCTTTAATTCAAACTTTATTATTTATACTCCAGGATAGTACTATCTTGGCTACATATTAGCTTTCACATACATCCAGGATTGCACCTGTTTGCACAATGTGTCCCAGAATAGGAAATCCCATGATCGGATCAGAGGAAGAAATTTTTCTGTTTCTTGGGTGTCTGAATCCACCCCAAAGTTTCACAGTGCACCTGTGAAAGCAGCCAATATGTTATCAGCTTCAAAAATACAGTAGTGGGGCAGCTATAGGATAGAGAGCTCCATTCCAAGTAAGATAAACTGAAAAGTAGTTGGGTAATGGGCATTAAGGAAGGCATGTCATGTGATAAGCCCTGGATATTATACAGAACTGATAAATTATTGAACATTACATCTGAAACTAATGATGTACTATATGTTGACTAACTGAATTTAAATAATAATAATAATTTTTTTTTTTTTTTTAAGAGAGAGAAGTAAAGGATCACAGGTACCAAGTAAATTGAGAACTTAGCAGGGCAAATCCCATTACACTTAAAGTTCTGAGAATAATTCCCTTTTGCTTTATGTTCTGTCCTCTAGGTCTTCCAGGGTAGCATCCTTGCATTTTTAGACTCTGAGTTTTGGCCTTGTCCCTTCCACCTGGGTATTGGCAGTCTGTTCCATTGGAATCAAAGCTGTGGCTCCATCCTTTGAACCCAAAGAGGAAACAGCCTTGTCTCCCAAACCTTTGGCTCTCTCTCTAGTCTTGGCAGCCCTGCTGAATTCTGAACCACCACTGGGGTCATTCCTCCTTTTTCTTGAAGGCTAATGCATTTTTGTAGCTTAAAATGGGACTATTGGCCAGTCCCATAGTCTCTCAAAAGTCTGACACATTTCCTTCATTTCATCTCATTTATGTCCCCATCAGTAAAAACTGCCAACATTTCTGTTTGTGTATAATGCTCTAAAACCCTTTTGGCTTCCCATACAATTAGCAAGGTCATCACAGATTTTTTTCAGAAGCTACCATAGAGGAAAGATACCTCAGTATACAGCTGAGTTCATCTCCTCTGAAACAAAAGGCTTTTGAAATGTTGAAGTGTGCTAAAGGAAAGTATCTAAGGATGTGGGGAGGGAGAGTGTGGCCACTGTGATTAGGCAATTGTATTTGATTAATGGAGTTTGTTCAAATTAGGCTTCTAAATTCTCACAGAGACTAGATGGCAGGGGTCCTATCTTTCTTGATGATTTAATTTCAAAGGGATGGTTCTCATGTCCTTGAGAAAAAAGACATTCCTGATTATAGAAGATACTGCTCAAAGAGACAGAGAAAGGATTTACTATTGTAAATTTTCTAAAGTAAATGTTATAAGAAAGGCAGATCAGGGGTTTATCTCAGGTTTTAGTTGAAACAACTAGTAAATTCTTTTGGCAGGGCTCATGACCTCAGGAGAGGTCGTGGACACCTGGGTGACCCAGCCGGTTTAGCCATCTCCCTTCAGCTCAGGGTCCTGGGATTGAGCCTTGAGTGGGACTCTGTGCTCAGCAGAGAGTCTGTTTTCTCCCTCTGCCCTTCCCCTGCTTGTGCTCTCTCTCATATAAATAAATAAAATCTTTAAAATATTTAACGTATATTTGGATGTCTATAAACATGGATTGTTTTTAGTAATTAGTATCTATCATTTACAAAATTGTAACGTAGCACAAAGACACAATAAGGCACAAAGCCACCAATAACCAGGATCAGATAACTCAGAAGGCTATGCTCTAAACAATGCATAGTTTTCCACTGAAGCACAATTTTTCCCTTTAGTATCCCCCATTTAAGTAAAATATAATCCCAAAGAATAATTACTCTTTTTTAAAGATTTTATTTATTTATTTGACAGAGATCACAAGTAAGCAGAGAGGCAGGCAGAGAGAGAGGGGGAAATAGGCTCCCTGCTGAGCAGAAACCCCCCCGTCCCCCAGATACAGGACTTGATCCCAGGACCCTGGGATCATGACCTGAGCTGAAGGTAGAGGCTTTAACCCACTGAGCCACCCAGGCACCCCAAATAATTACTCTTAATTGCAAAAGGATGCTAACTCATTAGATTTGGGGGCTTATTTATATATAAAGGCAGGAAGGATGTTAAATTGCCATAAAGGTCTTGCTAAATTTGCAGTGCTAGAGATTTTCATAAGAAATTTCAATTGAGGGGTGCCTGGGTGGCTCAGTCAATTAAGCATCGTTCTTCTGCTCTGGTCATGATCCCAGGACAAGGGATCCAACTCAGGGGCTATCTCACTACTCAGCAAGGAGTCCGTTTCTTCCTCTCCCTCTGCCCCTCTGCCTTGTTGTGCTCACTCTCTCTCTCTCTCTCTTTCTTAAAATAAATAAATTAATTAATTAAATTAAAAAAAAGAAATCTCAGAATAAAAAGCTGCTAGTATTTGCTGTATTGAGACTAGGAAACCAGTCCAAGAAATTTTCTCCATCAGATTTCCCCTATAGTCCCTGTATATTTCAAACAAATTCTTCTCTTCTTGAAGTCATCAAAACATCTCTAGGCTCCTTGCTTTCCACAGAAGTGACCTCTCCGAACCGTTTGAAGGCTGAACTGTATAACCAATTGCCAGGTCTGTTTTTCTGAGAGGACTTTGTCAGCACTGGTCAACTTTAGATCCTTTACAGTTGTTGATAATACCTGATTACATGAACAATGTTTTCAAGTATGCCATCCCCAGCCATGCTCTGGTTGTATAACCAATTTTTCCAATCACTTCTTGCTAAAAATGTGAACCAGCTTTTATTGAACCTATAGAAATAACTGCATTGCATGAAAAGTAAGGATACTCAGTAAGAATTTTCGAACTTGAAGAATGCAGTTAGAAATAGGTAACATTTTGGAGCTCCTAGGTATCTCAGTCTGTTAAGCATGTGCCTTCAGGTCTGGTCATGATCTCAAGGTCCTGGGATCTGGCCCCAAGTTGAGCTCCCTGCTCAGCAGTGAGTCTGTGTCTCCCTCTCCCTCTGCCCCTCTGCCTGCTTGGACATGCACTCTCTCTCTCATATAAACAAATAAAATCTTTTTTAAAAAGCATGTAACATTTTTAAATGTTTCATTTCAGTTTATAAAAGCAGTGTCTCATAGATTATTATAATTGCAGATAGCTTAAGAAGACTTTTATATATCCAGAAATAAAACATTAAAAAAATTAAACAAGGGACGCCTGGGTGGCTCAGTTGGTTAAGCAGCTGCCTTTGGCTTGGGTCGTGATCCCAGCATCCTGGGATGGAGTCCCACATTGGGCTCCTTGCTCAGTGGGGAGCCTACTTCTCCCTCTGCCTCTGACTGTGCTCACTCTCTCTGACAAAAAAATAAAAATCTTTAAAAAATTTTTTTTAAATAATAAAATAAAATAAAACAATATTCAAAACAAACACAATAATATGTACCTCATCAGTGCAATCAGAGTTGTTTAATTCCTTTGCTAGATCCAGGATTAGTAGTCCCCCAGAAGGGTCTCTCTCTCAACTATGAACAGTCCTGGCTAACATGACTCATTCCGCTGGAACGGACTGATAGTTACCTAAGAATCTGGTTTTGAAATGTGGAGTACTACTACAGTCCTTTTCCCTGGGCAGTGGGCCCAGCCTTCCGTGTTGAAGACCCAAAACTCTGGCCTATTGAAGATTGCAGAACTGTCAGATAAGCATCAGAACAACAAAAAAATACTATCTACAGTTTTAAGATAGTTAAGATAGCTGATATTACTTAAAATGATTATAATTAATATTTTTCTGATGATTTTCACATGGCAAAGTTCCAAGGAGAGTTGGTAAAAGAATAATACAACTGACAAGAAAATTTTGTTGGATTCTCTGATAGGCAAAACAGGATAATTAAGTCATTACAAGAAACAAAGTTCCTGATAATCATCTCTAAGAATAATGATAAAGAAGATTTTCAAGGACAATAGATGTTGCATTTTTGTATAAAAATTGATAAATAGAAATTTTTCTGAGGAAAGTAACTTGACTCACATTAGTCACAAGAAACAATATATATAATGTAACAAGCAAGTATCAAAACTACACCAAAAACATCAAGGAAAGAGATCCAGTGAGTCTAGAATAGGACCTAGACATCTGCATTTTTATAAAACCCCATAGTGAACTCTATCTGTATCTCCATTTAAAACCCTTTGATCTTGAAGATGCTCAATGACAATTAAAATTTCAAAACCTCTCAACTTGTACAAGAAAAACCCTGTAACTTTCAGGAAGTAAATCTAGAGGAGGAGGCACACACAGAAAGTTTTAAGTACATAATCTGAAACTGCTCTAATATTCACATGGCACTCTGGGATCACGGGTGGGGTGACCATAATTGTACCAGAAGTAGCAGAGGCTTCAGAGTGTTCTCCACAAATGACTAATTCTGACACTCTCATGGTCTCTGGTCTCCTCTGAAGGTTCACCTAATTTTCTTTTTCTTCTGAGTACATCCTGTTAAGCTGGACTCTCCAGAGGTTTCTGGGCCACTGGGAAAACATCAAGGACAGCTAGATTGTGCGGGTCAGCATATATCAATGTGCTTATACATCAGCAAAACCCTAGTAACTGTGTGCCATCTCTAGTTCCTCTTTACTGTGACGTGTGGTATAATGATGTGCCTACCCACTTGCTGGTAAGTTTCCTGATAGTCACAGGTGTCAGTCCCTTTTGATCAACTCAAGCAAGCCAGGTCTGTATTATGCGTCCGTGTGCTTCCCCAGTGCTTAGCATGAATGCCAGCAGTCCAGCTTTCTAAAAAGTGTAATACATGTGAGTGCATAGGTGGAAATTCACGATCCTGCCAACCATGGGGATCAACTTGTTGATAGGTGCAGGTCACAGCAAGAAACTCCAAGAAAAGAACATTGACCTAGATATTGAGTGATGTGGTTTGTTGTTGTCATAGTTGTCCCCTTATGTGATAATATAAGTTGTTTCTGGGTGTGGGTATGTGTGTTTACTGAGCTTCGGGTGGGCATCAGAGAAAAAATGGTGGCCGCCTTCAGTCTTTCTCCACAGCCTGTCCTAACCCTGCATGCTTCTGGTTAGATTTTAAAATCCTTGCTTTACATTTCCCTCTTGATAAACAAGAAAGCAACCTTATGATTCTAACAAAAATGGTATCTATGAGCTCATAGTTTTAAAATCGTCTTTTAAGGGTGATTTTTTTGCATAAATTGTATTTAATTTGAAGACACAGCCCTGCAAGATGAGGTTATAAATTTTTCATTCATTCAGTGTTTGTCAGTACATATTGAATATCGCTGACATGGGATCTATGCAGCCAGAGAGAGGAGGCCAAGCAGTACTGTCATCAGCGGGACCCCACTGTGACCTGAGTTACTGTTAATCCCTGACCGAGAATTTGAGGATTAATTTGGGTGCACTAGGTAGGCAGGATTAAAAGAAAACAAAACAACAAAACATCATTTCCAAGCTGTAGGAATTATATATATTGCTCAAATTTTGCAACATTACAATTTTCATATTCTGTCTTAAGCTCACCTAACACAAAGAAAAGAATCTACACTATCTTTTGGAAATATGTATTCTTTAAACAAGTGACAGCTGCCCGTTTATCAAGCAACCTTGCATTTCAAATCATCTTATAAAGAGTATGCAGCATGAAGCTCTAAACACATGAAATATTTAGAGGCTAATAAACCCAGCTGGTAGAACAAAGGACTTAAGTGGAGGAGTGAGGTAGGAAAGAGGCTGGAAATGTGTGTAGCCAAACTAGGGAGAAGGCAAGATCAGACAAGGAATTGGACATTGGAGCGCACTTCTGAGTTTTCTTAGGGGAAGATGGACTGATCAAATTAATGATAGAGGAAGGCAACTCTGACACCTGGCACAAAGGCAATTGTAACAATTGTGTAAATATATTGTCCCCCCCCCAACTTTTGACAGTTTTTATTTTAAATCTAGTTAGTGAGCATACAGTGTAATATTAGTTTCAGGTGTACAATTTAGTGATCTGGCAATTCTATACCCCCCCAGAACTTATCACAGTGAGTACCCTCCTTAGCCCCCATAATCTGTTTCACCCACCCCCCACTTACCTCCCCTCTGCTGACCATAAGTTTGTTCTCCAGTGTTAAGAGTCTGTTTTCTGGTTTGCCTCTCTCTTTTTTCCCCCCAAGCTTCTTTGTTTTCTTATATTTCACATGTGAGTGAAATCATTAGGTATTTGCCTTTCTCTGACTAACTTATTTAATTTAGCATAATATTCTCTAGCTCCATACACATTGCTGCAAGTGGCAAGATTTCATTCTCTCTTATAGCTCTCTCTTAGAGCTGATATATATATATATATATATATATATATATATATATATTCCTAAGATTATATGAAAAGGCAACACCCGTGACAGGGATGAGGGAAAGTGAGGGCAAGAACAAAGAACAAAGCAGTGTAAGGTGACATTGCTAGATGCCTCTTGGTGGAAGAATATAAATTCTCTAATGACTGTGTATTGTTGTGAATGCAAAACAGTTTAATTTTATATTTATCCTTTAACAATTTGGAATATAGATGGTTTGTTTATAAAGTGAATACTCTTCTTCAATATAATTGCCTTTTTGTTGTCAGAAGAAAACAATAGTCAGACACTGGTTATGGTAAAATAAACATCTCTAAATATGTTCCTCATGTTTTCCACTTGTAAACTAACATTGACTGTCTTGAGATTGATTATTCCTTCAAGAATACAAACCTGATAACAAGGCAATGTTTGGAGCACAGAATTTGTGCCTGTGATTATTCTTATTTGTTTTGTTTTTTTCCTACATTTCTTTAGCCTCTTTGTGACAAAGATAGATTGTCCAACAAACGTTGAACAAGAACCAAATGTATCACAGGATCGAGTGACCATGAGATAAATATATCTTCTGCTCTCAAAGAAAGCAGTGAGGTTGGAGGAAGAGATGTCGATCAAATGAACCATAATTAGTAGGATAATCTTGAAAGTTTCCTGAAGCGGTTATAGACCAAACCATCTGTTATCTTGCAGTGGAAAGTAGGGGATAGTTCTAGAGGTTTTCTAAAATGGTGCCTGTCTTGGGATATGAGCAAAGATAGACATGGAAAAAAAAAAAAAAAAGATAGTACAGAGCACTTGTAGCATTTGCAAAGGCAAGAAATATGAGACAACATGATATTCTGAAAATTAAAAATGCAATGGCTAGAACATAAAAAGTTTAGCTGGCCATGAAGAGAGAGAAGGTTGGCAATTAACTTCCTTCTCTGGCCAGGATTATACTAAAATCATATTAAGATAACTATGATAAGGGATTAGTCCCTATTTTCTTTATTTCTTGTTCAGTACATAGAAAAAAATGTACATTACTTTCTTAAAAGAATTCAATGATTTGTTTTGTAAAAAGCAAACTTCCTCTTGATCTTATACAATTATGCCCTTACCGTATCAGAAAAAGTATTCCACAATTCTGACATTTAAATTCCCAGTTGTGGCCTCATTTGTTTTGTTTCTTAAATTCCACATATGAGTGGAATCATATGGTATTTGTCTTTCTCTGACTTATTTGAGTAAATACCTAGTAAGTAGTGCAATTGCTGGATTATAGGGTAGTTCCATTTTTAACCTTTTGAGGAACCTCCATACTGTTTTCCTGAGTGGCTACACCAGTTTGTAGTCCCACCAACAGTGCATTAGGGCTCTCCACCAACATCTGTTGTTTCCTGTGTTGTTGATTTTCACCATTCTGACTGGCCTGAGGTAACATCTCATTCTGGTTTTGATTTGTATTTCCCTGATGATGGGTGTTGTTGAGCAAGAAAACTCAGTGGTAGCATCTTTCGTGAGTAGAGTATTGATTTTTACCTCAAGGGAGGTAGAGAAATATATAGAAGCAGAACAACAAATAAAGAGAAAGACACTAAAACAGAAGGAAGATAGAAAAGAACATGATTAAGGGACAAAGCAATGAGAGAACGTCATGGGAAAACAATGGATATACCCAAGACTCTGAAATCTGGGGGAAAGAGGAAAGGACTTCAAAGAGATGGAAGAAGACAGGAGTAAAAAGAAATGCATAAAGTAATGAAAATACAGTGAAGGCCCGGCAGGAGAGAAAAAAGGACAAAGACTGTGAAATGGGAGTCAGGGAATCAAAGTAGTAAATACATAAACATATACAAAGGAGTTTTATTCAAGGAGGTATGGGTACAGAAAAATGAGATGAAAATAAGCAGAAAGGGAGATAGAAAGAAAAGGATAGTAAGACTTTCATCCCTTGGAAAGAACCCACTTTTGGTAAAACCTTATACTTAACCTTACTCTTCGTTTACTCTTGTCTGCTAGTAAGGCCTACCTGACTCCCATTGTCTGTCCACACTGGAGAGAGAGCATACCGTAGTGACAAAGAGCACAGAGTCTAGAGCCTTATTAGCAAGTCCTGAAACCCTACTTCACTATATCCCATTTCTATGACTTTGGGCAAAATGGTTTATTGCTGCATGCCTCAATTTCCTTTTATGTTACATGAGAATAATAACAATATCCTTGTATGGTTGACAGATACGTATTTGCAAGGTGACAAAGCAGTACCTGGAATAAAACAAGTTCTTTGTAAGCTTCAGAAGGGAAAAAAAAAAGGAAAGGAAGGAAGGAAGGGGCATTTTTGATTATGAGGAGGGAAACTGGAGCACATTATACTTTGCAACAATATTGAAAACATTAGATCAGCTCTGCATACTCCTCCAATGTTATAGGGTTTACAGATGGAGGGAGGAATTTAAAGGGGATCCTTCAATACTTAAAAAATTTGGTAAGGTTCTGTTTCAGGTCATGGCTGATATATCATTGCTTATTACATTGCACAGAAGCCCCAGGATTGAGAAAGTGAGTATCAGTGAGAGATGGAACCAGAAATCAGTTGAGAGACACTACAGAGACAAGGAGATATAAAGAGACTCAAACGGTCACTTAGAAGAGTCACAGAAACAGAGTCAGAGGGACAAGGACAGAGAGCTTGAGAAAGAGAACATGATGGGGACTGATGGACATGGCCCAAGAGTAGTGAGAAAGCATGGTTCTAGAAGTAGGGACTTCTGATATGTATTCCTACCTGAGGTAGGTAGTAGGTATTCCTAGAACATTGGTAGGTATTCCTAGAATCTAGCATGGGAGAAGACAGACTACTTACTGGAACTTATGTCCATCTTTCATTCTCCATCTCCACCAGGAGTGAGTGAAACATGAGTTCAAAAAGTAGCCCAAAAAAGTCATAAAGAGACTCCTCGTAGTGAGTAGAAATAACTGTTCTTTCTCTGTAGACACAGGGTGAACTTATATTTCCTGGGATGTATGAGAGATGTGCATAGATTAAGTAGCAGGGCAAGGTAGACAGGACAAGGTTTTACTGGTGAAGGAGGAGAAAAGAATTTTGAAAGTTGATATCATCAGACCATAAGACGTAAAGAATTGCTGTTTGGCAATTATAACAGAAAACCCTTTGGGTGAGGGTGGGGGGTGTTTGTGTTTGGTTAGGATAGACCATGGGAGGTAATGAGCCGCTCTCTCTTGATACGGGGTCTCAGGTAGAGATTTCAGATTAGACTGGTGAGTAGAATATCCAGAAGAGTCAATGTGTCAGTCCCTTAAGGAACAGGATGAGAACATATAGATCAGGAATTGTTGGACTTGGGAACTAGAGATTTTTCCTGGAAGCTCTGGTTCCCTGTTCCTTCTGAACCTTTCAGTTGTTATGTAGGACAAGGCACACTTTATAACAGAAGGATATAAAACTTGAATCCTCGTGTTCCAAAGCCTGCATTAAAAATTCAGTTTCCTCTACCAGGAAAGAAATCCACACACGTAAGTGCAAGCAGCTGAAACTTAAAAGAAAACTCAAGATCTTTGCCAGGAAGTTCTCACCCTGGTCTGGACAAATACCAGGGATTTTTTTTTTTTTTTAAGATTTTATTTATTTATTTGGTAGAGATTACAAGTAGTCAGAGAGGCAGGCAGAGAGAGAGAGAGAGGAAGCAGGCTCCCCGCTGAGCAGAGAGCCCAATGCGGGGCTCGATCCCAGGACCCTGAGATCATGACCTGAGCTGAAGGCAGAGGCCTCAACCCACTGAGCCACCCAGGGGCCCCAATACCAGGGATTTTTAAGAGTTTGTAGATATAGGCATTGTTGAGGAGAAGGGTAAGGTCCTGGTATTTTCTGCAGATTTTTGAAGAAGAGATAATTTGAGAAATGATAAGGAAAGTTAGAATTTAGTAATTATAAACATCTAATGATATTGTTCTTTATACTATTATCTTCCTTGCACACACATACACATACAGCATCTTGACAGATGAAAGGAAAAACTTTATAGACCAAACCAAAAAAAATCAAAGAAGATACTATTCAATACTTATCAACTGCTGTAAAACAGAATGTTTTCCCATGTTTGCAAGGAACATTTAAGCAAAAGAAGTTTGGTTTAATTTACCACCTAAAATTGAATTCTACAACCCAATGACCATGGAGCAAGAAAATTATAAGAAACTATTAAAAAATGGGTTAATTGTTCTTGATTAAATCATTAATTTTGTATAATTCAATAAACAAATATAATTGATGTATTAAAAAGCCTAAGAAGACAATTCATAGAAGAATGAAAATAAATAATCATTTATGTGAAAGAACGACCTACCAGTAAATGAAAGAGAATAGCTTTTTTTTTTTTTGAGGGAAAAGGGGCTTAGAAATAACATTTATTAATAGCCAGAGAGAATTTCTTACATCATTTAGACATGAACTGATGGTAGAGAGACTCATGAATTTCTGGCTATTCTACTTAATGGTTGTATAACATTGGACAAATAACTAGACATCCCAGCGTTTTAGTTACTCTGTTTTTATATGGTTACTACAATAACTAAATAAGATAAGATATATATACTTAACAGAGGGACTAGTGCCATATTATTTAGGAAAAGATTTATAACTTTAAATATTATTTTTAAATTTGTATTGGGCAATATATATTAGTATATACTAAATGTTATATTATTTGATTCAGTGAACCCCTTTCTGAAAATCCATGCTGAAGAAAATCTTAAGATATGATAAAAAATTGATTTACATGAAGATATTCATATAATGTTAGGTGCAAAAATAGGGGCCTAGAACATTAGTAAATAATATAGAGATATCACATTATATGAAATGAAAAAAGAATATAATTTATACAGTGAGATCAACAACTACATAGACAAATAAATATACATTGGTAAATAATATAGAAGTCAAAATAATGAACATAAAGCAGCATATTCTCTCTGATTATCTATTTCAACTAGGTAAAGTCTTGGAATATCAAATAATTTATATTTTGTCTACACCAATTCAAATTTACCTGAGAGTAATTAAAAAAAAATTCATTCGGGGACTGCTTTATATTTGTCTAAGTCAGTTTGGTAATAAACAGAAAAGTGTAACAAATTATCATTACCAAGTATTAAGAAAGATAAATTGAGAGACAAAAGTTCTAACTTAAAATTTAATCCTACAATTATTAATATTAAATAAAAGACAAGTGCTTATTATTAAATAAAAGACAAGGTCTATTATTGTGTGTTTTAGAACCACATATGCAGGACTACTCAGATTCCTAGAAAAATAAGGAAAAGAATTAGAAATGGAAATCATTTGATATGTAGATGAAAGAACTAATCAATTAAATCATTTTATTTAATTGAGACATGTGTTCATATATATGAACAACTTTTTTTAAATGGGAAAACATTATGAAGTAAAGAATGGTAAATAAATAAAAATGTTATATGTCATTATTCTTATTAGTAGATAAATAGGCCGCTAACATTTTGTCCTTTACTGTTAGGTTTTAATGTATGCAAACATATATTTAAAGAGACTTCAGAAGTTCATTTGTGCCAATTCCCCGAATTAGCTTTCCTCGTGAATTTAACAAATCATTCAGTCACAACTTCTACTGTAACTTCCATGTTTTGCAAAATTTTGAAAAACTAAAAGTCATCAAAAATATTAAAATTATACATCATGACCTTTCCTTTCTCATTATTTTGCATTTTCACAAATCACGCATGTTAATTTTTAGAAAAACAGAAAAATATGTTAAAACAATGAGATTAAGGATATAAGGGTACTCTCAAAAACGTAAATAAGAATGAGAATTGATCTACAGGCTAATTCGAAGATCAATGCAGCTTCATTATTTTCACTTAAATTTTGTTGTATTAATGTACACAACTTATCTAAAGGTTTATGTTTCTCTATTTTGCATGTAATTTAATTTTTCAAGGCTGTGATGCACACCTGAAGCATCCTAGCAAAGATCACAGATCCCCGTATACAGTTGCGACCAGACTGCATATTTTACAAGCTGTTCCTGACCGGATGATTCAGCTGCCTGTGATGTCTTTCTTAAGTCATTTGAAGAACACTAACGATTGATTTTACATGAATATAGTAGAATTTGCTAACCAGTCTGAATAGCCTGTGATTTTCTCAGCATCTGTCACACCCAAAGGGCTTCTGAAGCACCACCATGGTGGTCTGGAATAACAGTGGTATTATGGAACCCACCTTTCTCTTAGGGGGTTTCCATGGGCTGAAGTCTGATCACGCCTGGCTCTCAATTCCATTTTGTCTTGCATACCTGGTGGCCTTTCTAGGCAACATCACCATCCTCTCTGTTATCTGGAATGAGTCTTCACTCCACCAGCCCATGTATTATCTGCTGTCCATCCTGGCAATAACTGACCTGGGCATGTCCGTGTCTACACTCTCCACGATATTGGCTGTGTTATGGTGGGAAGCCCAGGAAATCAAAGTAGGAGCCTGTTTCACTCAGCTCTTCTTCATCCACACCTTCACATTCCTGGAATCTTCAGTGCTGCTGGCCATGGCCTTTGACCGATTCATGGCTATATGTTGTCCACTGCACTACTCAAGCAACCTCACCAATGATACGATTGGTAAGATTGGTTTGGGTTGCTTGCTATGAAGTGCAGGAGTCGTGATGCCCACCCCCATATTACTAAGGCACTATCATTATTGCCACGCTAATGTCCTCAGCCACCCCTTTTGCCTGCATCAGGATATTCTGAAATTATCCTGCTCTGATGCCAGTGTCAACAACACCTATGGGTTGTGTGTGGTCATTATCACACTGGGCACAGACTCAGTCCTCATCCTCCTCTCTTATGTCCTAATTCTCCATGCTGTACTGGGCATTGCATCTCGTGAAGAGCGACTAAAGGCACTCAACACTTGTTTTTCCCATGTATGTGTGGTGCTTATCTTCTTTGTACCTCTGTTAGGGGTATGCATGGTCCATCGCTTTGGGAAACACCTGCCTCCCATAGTCCACATTCTCATGGCAGATGTTTACCTGCTTCTTCCACCAGTACTTAATCCCATCATCTATAGTGTCAGGACCAAGCAGATTCATCTTGGAATTTTCCACATGTTTAGGCAAAGTCCGAGTCTTTAGAAAACATATGGCATTGGTCTGGAGGAAAATTTTCTCCATCAGATTCTTAAAGGTGCAGCTTTCTAGATAGGTGATTTTTTGGAGAATTCCTTGAATTTCTTTTAGTTCTAAGTTTCTTGCTTGTAAATTTGAAATTTTGTCATTGTTCTGATGATGTCTTTGCATTATTTGAACATCTTTGTGAATTATACATTATGAGGATTTTAATATAACAGAATAATCTTTTTAATGACATACTGTATTGTTTTCAAAAATAATAATACAACTGAGATCTCTTAATAATTCAAAGACCTAGATAAGGTTATCTTTGGTAGTCTGTGATCCACACACAAGACCCCAGTGCCCAACTGTTGTGGAAAAATTTATTTCAAGAAAGTAGTCTTGTCCCGGGGGAACCTGGGTGGCTCAGTGGGTTAAAGCCTCTGCCTTTGGCTAGGATCATGATCCCAGGGTCCTGGGATCAAGCCCCACATCAGGCTCTCTGTTTAGCAGGGAGCTTGCTTCCTTCTCTCTCTCTCTGCTTGCCTCTCTGCCTACTTGTGATCTCTGTCTGTCAAATAAATAAATAAAATATTAAAAGAAAGAAAGGAAGGAAGGAAGAAAGAAGGCTTGTCCTGTAGTGGTCCTGAAGACCCTACCAAACCCAGTCTTCTCTCTGTCAAATATCATCCCTATAACTGACTTCTTAACCTTATCCTTTTATACTTACCTGTGTATCCTCTTCATTTAGTCCCTTGTATAGCTATTAGAAATCATAATCACCTGCTGTTATTGAGATAAGCACCTAGGTCATGATTGCTTACCCAAAGTCAACATATAGTCAGTGGGACAAATGAAGCAGGAGTGCATTCACCGCATTGAGATCAAGAGGATGTCACTAAATCTGGAATGTAGATGGTTTTGGAGAGCGTTTACCCATACAATCAGGTTATAACTTGGGCAAAAACAATTAAGCAATCAAACATTAAATACAAGACAAATATTTCATTTCTGTTTATTGCCATGATGGAGTAACAGGGATCAGATTTATTCCCTCACCTTCAACAACTAAATAACAGTCAGAAAGTTTATAAAATAATAGTTCTCAAAACTGGATAAAAAGGAAACAAAGGAAATGATCTCTAAAAGAAGGGAAAAATAACATGAGCCCAAAGACTGACCTGATCTTACTTACTTACTGGAAATTTATCAAGTCACAGAGAGGGGCAGAGAACCCAACTGAATCTGATGGTCTCCCTGAATGACAACGTAGAACACCAGAGAGGAGAGAGAGCTGTGCAGAGACAAACACATGACCTCAGGACATTCCTCAGAAGCCTTCAGTTGTGTACTGGTCAGTGTATGTCTGTGAAGAAACTACCATGGCAAGGAAAGAATCACCAGAAAGGAGCAGAGGGAGCAGAGATAAGAACTGAGACCCGTCATATCTCAGGTCTTATATATGACTGAGAGGAGTTCCTATGCTTACAGGCAGTGTGGAGAAACCTTGTAATAAACAGAATATTTGGCTATGTACATGGAAGGGTGTTACCCTTAGTAATGACCCCATTATCTCACCCAGTTACCATACCAGTTACCGTAAACCAAAAGCTATATTTGGTCTTTCCTAACAAAGCCTGAAGAAAAGTCTTGAAGGGGTTAAAGCCATTTCCATGTAACTTTATGACACACAGGAATAAAGATAAAATATATATTTAGAGAAGTACGAAACAATGAGTGCAATTTATTTTGTGTCTTTTCTTTTGGAAACCAACAGCCTGGAAGGAGCATACATTATGCCTCCTGATATATTTTATAGGAATAGATGGCATGTTCTAGTCCTATAAAGGCCTGTTCTCAGACCATAATGGGGCCAGTAGGCCCACCTAATTCAATGGATCTGTGTCAGGAACTTCACTGTAGAACACATTTAAACAAGATTCTCAACTGATAGCTTGTCAATGATAAATTTGAAGCTCTTTGTGTTCATTTGTTTGACATTAAAAAAAAAAAAAATCCCTCCATCTGATTCAGAACTCAGGGCTCAGATAGGACAAAACGTTTTTAAATCCTGGAGTGCTTCTTAAATAGCCACACATATTTTTGTAAAAATCAGTACAAGCATAGGAAAAAATATTTAACAAAATATCTCATAATATTAGGAAGGTGGGAAATCATGACTAAAATACGAAATAATGAAAAATATACATGGACAATCAATCCAGAAAACCATTTGTCAACAAAGAAGAGTTATAAAGAGAAAGGGGAAAAAAAAAAGGAGATACTAAATTAAAACTAATTTCCAACTTTTACTGTCATAGATCCATACCTTAGAAAGGTGCAATTCACTTAGTAAATGAGGATGAATTTTCAGAAATTTAAGAAGATGATACTATATATTTCAAAGAGGAAAGAAAAATCAAAAGAGTTTACCTGCAAGAAATAGGAATTACAGTGGTATCAGAACCCTTAAATTCCATATGGAGGATAGATGATAAATGTAATCATGCTTATAAAATCATCTTCAACCAATATAACTGTATTAGTTCACTAGGGTTGTGGCAATAAAGTGCCACAGGCTGGGTGGCTTAAACAACAGACATTTCTTGTCTCCCAATTCCTGAGGCTGTAAGTCTGAGAGGGAGGAATCTGCAGTGCTGTTTCTTCCTCAGAACTCAGAAAAAGTGTCTATTCCAGTCCTCAGGCCTAGATTACATGGCGCTTTCCTGATGTACTTGTGTTTTCTTACAGAGCTTTTTCGTTTTAATAAGAATGCCAGTCAGGTTAAATTAGGGGCCCACCCTACTCTAGTATGACCTAATTTTGACTTAAATTATTACATGTGTAATGACCCTATTCCTGAATGAGGTCATATTCTAAGGTACTGGGTATTAGTATGTCAACATATAAATTTATGGCAGAAAGGGACACAGTTTAACCAGTAATAACTAAACCCAAAATATCAATCATAGTTGAGGGCAAAATAATATTTCACGCATACAGAGATGTTGAAACACTACCTCCCATTCATTCTGTTTTTGGAACTTAATATAAGGATGTGTTCCACAAAAAGTAAGGAGCTGTCTCTGAAATGGGAAGACATGAGGTAAGAAAAAAGGGCATCCCAAACAGGAGAGTAGAATAGGGCATTCCCAGCTAGGCACATGAAAAGCAAACAGTTCAGACTAGAGCTACAGAACTGAGGCCACTCAGAAGGAGGTCTTTCAGGGAAGAAAAAAGGAATAAGAAAGAAGGCAGCACGGAAGAGGAGGAGGAGGAGGAGGAGGAGAATTAAATCTGTATCTGTTGAGATACTTTACATTTTAAGTTTCTGAAAAGATAATCCAAACTGTCTTAGTCATTAAAAAGAATTCATTGGTTTTTACAACAAACAGATGTTGGTCTGGTTTAATATAACAGTTATTTGAATAAATAAACTGCATCAGTGGGGACTAAGTTTGTTTTAATATTTGCTGTTGAGATTCTGTGTCTCACTTTGCTCCTAAAATTAGCTGCCTTTATGGATCCAACATATCTCTTAGCATCTCTCAAGATTCGATGTGTCCTACCTCACACTCAAGAAAGAAGAAAAGTACCATTAAGCAAATGTCTTAAAATTGATTTTGATTTTGTACAAAGACCTTATTGGATCCAAGAGAATATTTCATTGTATATGTGCAGGTGAAAAAAACTATAAATTTGCAGGAAGTAGCTTGAATGTTTGTACAGAATGATGGAGAAGATTGGTAATGGTCAAATGAGAGAAAGATATTATTTCTCATGCTTTGTAGTCAGTGTTTTATTTCATAAGCCTAAGTGCTATTTTAGGAAGTTCCCAGAAACTTCAGTTGGGTGATAAAGGGATATAATTTCTTCAATCCAAAAAGATCACATTGTAATAAAATCTACATGATTTTTGCAAGATTGATTCTAATATTTGAAAAGAAAAAAATTTTTAAAGAATTTATTTATTTATTTGAGAAGGAGAAAGAAAGCCTGAGCCAGTTAGGGGGAGGGGCAGAGAGGGAGGGAGAACCAGGCTCAGCAGGGAAACGGATTGCTTGATCCGAGGACCCTAGGATCAGGACCTCAGCCTTAGGCAGTGCATAACTGACTGAGCCACCCAGGTGCCCCTGAAAAGAAAATATTTAACGATATTAGAGATTTCAGAAGAAAAATGGCTACAGAGTTAGTAGTGATTGGTGATTCCTAAACTTGCTCTGCCTGAATAATATCTATGCAGCTGTTCTTGTGAGCTGAAATTTAGAAGATGAAGAAGAAACAAGTTATGACTGACCACGTACTATATATACGACACTGATCTAAATGCCTCACATGTTATGCCTGAGTTTTCATGTCTGAGAGACCACCAAGGAGCCAAGCACCGATGCAATCACACGAGGGTTTATTTCACAAGCTTAAGCTTGGGCCCAAGTATACCCAACACAGCGGAGTAGGCACTTGGACCCCAAACCAGATTACAGTCAGAGTTTTTAAAGGCAGGGTAGGGGTGGACTCAGCGGTAGGTGAGGACAAAGGGGATTAGGGATGGCGTAAATCTCTAAGGAATGTATATCAGTGGGCCATATGCTTGGGAATGATTCTTGACACTATCTTGGAGGTTTAGAGATAAAGTTTCCTAAAGGAATTGTTAAAGTAGACTTATAGGATCCTGGTTGGATCTGTTGGAGAAGGTGGTCGGTCAGGCTAGGATTGTCCTTAGCAAAACCTCAAGGTGAGGGCAGTTGAGTCCCCAGAGGAGAGCCACTCTGTCTGTTTCAAGGGATTGTCAGTAGGTAAGGAATTTTAATGATTTTCTTCTGCCTCTGTTTCCCACATCAGCTAAACTTGAGGTGGGATGGCCTTAATTTTCTCGGCCTCCACACAGAGAGATTTAATTTGTATCAAATGTACCCAGTGAGAAAGACATTATTTTGATTCCCATTTTATAGTTAAGGAAACTGAGGCACAGAAATGATACATAAGTCATCCAAAGTCACGCAGCTAATGGGGCAGAGCCAGAACTTGAACCAGCACTCAGGTACCAGGATTGAAATTTTGGCACTAATCAATAGGACTTTTGAAATTTGTACAGGTGAAATTGTGGTTACAATAGGGAATTCATGTACAGAAAACAATGTGGAAAAAAGATCATGGATCTCTGCCCTTGGTGCTACTTGGGGAAACTCAAAGCAGCTTTATGAGAGGAGGTTGGAAAAAACTTAGTGAAAAGAAATAGCAAAATGAAAAGAAAAAAGGCTTCTATACTAGTTCAAATATTTGAATTTAAATTACCTAGTTCTATTAAATAAATAAATGAAAAAATGGACAAATAAATAAATAAGCCAGTTTCTTCTCTGTGTAGATCAGTAAGCCCTCGAATTGGACCACAGAGCTGCATTCACATAAAGAGACAGTCTGTTTTCACATGTGTCAAGTATAGATGACAGAAACCATGTGCTTTATCCCTACTTTTCAACTTTTGCTTCCATATCCTTCAGTTTGATTTTATGTTCCTTGGGATTTTTGGTCTGGGGAATAGAATCTGGAGGTCTGTGCACAGTCTCCAAGGACTCAATCCCAGAGCTTAACATAAAGCTAGGATTAAAATGGGATGTTTTCTTAGAAATATCCCTTAGGTGCTAGGAGCCTAACATAAAGGCACTCCCCATGAAGTCCTCAGAGAGAGATATAAGGGCCAGCCCTGCTCGATGCTGTGTGAAAGTCTCGATTCCTATGGAAGGCAAATGTGAATCAGCGGCTGGTGTCTGGTGAACAGGTGTGGCAGGAAATGCAGAGATCCGTGGGCAGAGCAGCCTGAGAGCTGGACCAAGTGGCCAACTGCACCAGGCAGGAAAAATCCAAAACTGTATCTTTAAATGGGGATGAGATTATCTTTAAATGGGGATGATATTATATTTAAAAGTCTCTGGAAGATGCAATGCCCTTAATATCATCCTGTCAGTTGCATTGGATGAAATCGATTTCCATGTCAGTAGGAAGAGATGAGGCCAGTGGAGAACTGCTGTTGTGAGTGGGCTCCTAGTTTTGCTCCGTATTAAACAACAGGGACACTCCAACTTGGCCTTGGCCATCACCCTTTTAGGCAATAGTTTCTTACTTGACTAGGGTGTTTATGTTTTTATAGAGAAAGAAGAGTTTGTGCACTTTGAAGCACTGTTCTTTCTTCATTGGACTGAACTCACAAATGATAGTTTATTTTTTTTTACCTTGATATGTTTTCTATATTGAAAAAAATAAAAATAATAAAGTGAAAGTATGACAAAGACAAAAATGAATGTCTCTGCTTTTTAAAAAATTTATTTATTTATTGAGAGTGAGAGGGCATGTGTGAACAGGAGCGGGGCAGAGACAGAAGGAGAGAGAGACCTCAAGCAGACTCCATGCTGAGCGTGGAGCCCACTGCAGGACTCATTCTCTTGAAGCTGAGGTCATGTCCTGAGCTGAAATCAAGAGTGGGATGCTTAACCGAGCCACCCAGGTGCTCCTATCTCAGCTTTATTTTTTGTTACAACTGCTGAACTGTACATTCCAGGGCAAGTTCCTTTACCTCATTCCGAGTGTTTTGATGCATTCTGTAGTATTTTGAAGGCATTACTTGTGTCTTTCTCCATACCCTTCAGATCATTGCAGAACTAGATTTTTCTCTATTAAGACATGATTGTCCCAGAAAGCTGCAAAAAATATCTTTTCTAAGATACCAAAATCATTTGAGGCTTTTTACCCAACTCACCTCTCTTCCCAGGCCCTTGGACTGGTAAGGGAAGCATCTGAGTGTTGGCTCCGTAGCAGTGGTAAAATGAACACCGATAAGATAACTGTTGCTCTGAGAGTACTGGATATGTTGTGAGAGTGAACAGGTGTGACATGGCATTAGACAACCCTCCTTTCCCCTTTCCCACCTGATACTCGGTGCTGCCTGTAAATAATAACAGTTCCTGTTTCTACTCCTGGCCAGGCATCCCGAGGGGTCACCCTTATTATTTGATATGGTATGTATGAGAGGCTGCCAGGCAAGTGTCAGAGTTTTTACAGATCAGTCAGAAGAATTCAGATTTTAATTGTGTGAGTACCTATACTCCTGAATCTAGGATTTATTTTCGTTATGAATTTTTAAAGGTGGGTTCGTTCTTTCTTTCTTTCTTTCTTTCTTTCTTTCTTTCTTTCTTTCTTTCATGTCCCTGCCTTTTTTTGCTTAAAGGCATTTTTGACTGCCTCTGTAGTATATTAACTTCACCTCATCTGTAGTCTTGGTGTTGCCAATGTCACTCATCAGAGTGACATTTCCCAGAGTGGAATCACATCTTTTCTCCTTCAAAGTGAATGATAAGTTCTAATTATTAGAAATCTTCACTGAGCTTGCTGCAAGCCTCCATATTTGGGATTAGAACTCAATCAGCAGGCAGGGTGGAAATTCTGAATATATCCTCGACCTGCCTTATGAAATGGCTGTGAGGTATTTCTTATATGTCCTTCATTGGCACACTTACTCTGTATTAAGCTTGACATCAACTCTATCCTGAAACATTGAGCCAGCAAGTGACATGACATCCCCTTCAGACTTTGATCTCTCTTCTGACATCTTCGTCTTTCTCTCTCTCATTTTTTCCGTAGAAGAGGAGAGTTTCATCTCCTTTGACCAGTGACAGCATGACATACCAGGACAGGAGTATTTTTCACCCAACCACATTCTTCCTCGTTGGAATCCCGGGTCTGGAAGGGGCCCATGCCTGGATCTCCCTGCCTTTCTGCTCAGTTTACCTTGTGGCTTTACTGGGCAATGCCACAATTCTGCTGGTCATCAAGATGGAGCAGAGCCTTCAGAGGGAGCCCATGTTCTACTTTCTGGCCCTCCTTTCAGTTATCGATTTGGCCCTTTCCACAACCTCTATCCCCCGCATGCTGGGTATCTTCTGGTTTGATGCTCATGAGATTAACTTTGGGGCTTGTGTGGCCCAAATGTTTTTGATCTATGCCCTCACTGGCATTGAGGCTGAGGTCTTGCTGGCCATGGCCTTTGACCACTGTGTAGCCATCTGTGTTCCACTCCACTATAGACCATCTTTACATCCTGGTTGTTGGTGGGTATCAGTGTGTTCATTGTGTTTCGTCCAGTTCTGTTTACACTTCAAATAATCTATCTCATCTACTGCCTGCCCTTTTGCCAGACTCATGTAATAATACCTCATTCCTACTGTGAACACATGGGCATCGCAAAACTGTCCTGTGGAAACATCTGTATCAATGCCATCTATGGGCTTATCATGGTCTCTCTCTTTCTGCTGAACATGGTCCTTATTGGCATCTCTTACTTTTACATTCTGCGAGGTGTCTTCCGCCACCCATCACAGGATGCTCGGCTAAAAGCGCTCAGCACATGTGGCTCTCATGTTGGGGTCAACTGTGTTTTTTATTTCCCCTCAGTGTTCTCCTACCTCACTCACCGATTTGGACACAGCATGCCACACTACATTCACATTCTTGTTGCCAACCTCTATTTGGTTATCCCACCTTCACTCAACCCCACCATTTATGGTGTAAGGACCAAACGGATTCGAGAGCGAATACCGCGTATCTTTATCAAAAAATAAGACTCATGACATGTTCTTTTACTAAGGATTTTGGTGCATCTAGCAAAACATGTGTGTTCTTGCTTTAACAAACATCTCCTAGTCCTAATATGTTGCTTCCAGGTTGAGATACAGTTTGATTTATTCCTAGCTGCTGACTAACGGATTCTAAGACTTGTGGAAACGTCACTGGAGCTCAAGGTCAAAGGCTAATGGAGTGTCTTGGATGGAGCTGTGTGGACTTTGTCTGCATGTCTTCATGCAGAGTCCTTCATAGGAGAAAGATTCTCTTTTTCTGAGTAAGAACATATTATACTGTTATTTATTTATTTATTTGCATTCTGTAATTACAGAAATGCGGCACTGGAAATTTGACCCTGTATCCTACTTCATGGGTGGTTTGGTTTGTCCATTCATTCATGCGTTCACTTTATTATTCCTTTCATTTACATTCATTTTGTGTTTGTTGTATGCCTTGGATAATTCTAATTGCTAGGGATATATCCATGAACCAAAGTAACACAAAATGTCTGGTTTGTGGAGCTTGAATTGTGTTATGTTCTTTAAAAAGAGCAAACTTCATAGGATCAAAAAAAATCTTTGCCAATCTGTGGCTTGAAGTGGAATGATCTGCCAAACATGTAAGATTCAGGGGAATGATAGCCAAAACAAACATGCAATTTTGAAAGTATTTCTTTCTTGTTATATTTTAGGTTTATTTAGTTATTTGAGAGAGAGAGAGAGTGGGGAGGAAGGGCAGAGGGAGAGAGAGAGAGAATCTCAAACAGATTTCCCACACTGTGCACAGAGCCCGACATAGGACTCAATCTCAGGAACCTAGGATCATGACCTCTGATGAAATCAAGCGTTGACACTTAACCAACTGAGCCAGCTAAGTGCCCCTCAAAACTATTTCTTACATACCAACAGTACCACATCACTGACTGTCTCCCTCTAGTTAGGCCCATAAATACAAGTGTAGTTTTATAATTCAATCATGTATAGTATTTTCTCTATTTATGTGATGCATGCTGGCCTTTGCCTATCATTTTATTCACTTTTTTCCTCTCAATATGCATTTGACCATGAAATACTCCCTTCCCAAATGCAAGGGCTCTCATTCTAGACCCATGATCTATCTCTCATTCCTCCACTGACTTTGATGTATAAGTTTTCAAACCAATCTATGAATAGTCACCTTTTTTTGATCCTACTGATGGCTTTCAGCTAATTCAATAGTAATATTTCCCAAAGACCAAGCAATGACCTCTTGCATCATGAAACTTGTCATATTGCTTTACATTAAATTTTTTTTCTTTTTCAGATTGTTTATGAAAAAAACTAAAGTAAATGTATAATGCAGACCTTTGTTCCTACAACTCATGAATTAACAACCTTCAAACACTGAACTCATCTCAAATATGTTGCTCAATAAAAATATACACAGAAAAAAGGTGGAAATTATTTTCAACACTGCTCCAATACAAATTTTGTCCTATTTTTCCAGAGGCAAAATGTATCATTTGTTTATCTGACACACAGTACAGAAATTTTTAATTTTATAACCTTCGCAATGTTTTTTTTTTTTTTAGATTTTTATTTATTTATTTGACAGACAGAGAGATCACAAGTAGGCAGAGAGGCAAGCAGAGAGAGAGAGAGCACAGGAAGCAGGCTCCAACAGAAAGCCTGATGTGGGGCTCAATCCCAGGACCCTGAGATCAGGACCTGAGCCAAAGACAGAGGCTTAACCCAGTCACCCCAGTCACAATGTTTTAATTAGGTCATTTGTTATTTATTTATATGGCTTAAAATATTTCATGTTTTATTTTTTAACATTTGGTTTTACTTATGCTGTCATCTCTTAATTAATAGATATTCACATTATTATTATTTTTTAATTAGAAAGTATCCTGCATTTCCTTGCACTTATTTCTTGGTGTATTTTCAGATGTTTATGCAGGTTTTTATAATTTGCAGTAAAATTATTGAGTAGCAGAATTGTCAGTAAGAACTTATTTCTGATTTCTTCATCATTGTTTTTGATCACTTCTTAAAAATTTCACATGTATTGCATGGAGCACTGGGTGAGGTGCATAAACAAGGAATTTTGAAACACACACACACACAAAAATAAAATTTTTTAAAAATTCATATTTTTCAATACTTTCTTTTTTCTAACTTTCTTGCTTCCTTAATTTAACTTTGTTGCCTAGCATTAGTCAAATATGTTTTCTAATTATAGTAATTTGTAGCTACCCTACTCTGAACAAAACAAAAATTCTAGCCCTCTTTTGCTTTGTCCTGTTCTTGTACATCTATATCTTTCATTTTGGAATTACCTGGAACTGTGTTTCTAGGCTTAAAAAACCTTCTTAAATGTCCATTTTATTTGATCGTATATATTTTTAATTATTCCTTTCTGCAATAAATCTTCATGAATATTTTCTTGCTCTGGGATTCAAAGTGTTTGTGGAGAATATCTATTTTTCCCACTGCCACAACCCCACCTCGTGGGTAATATTTAATTGCATTTTCATGGTTAAATATGTCCTCATCTGCTCTCATATTTGAAAAATAAATTAAAAATTAATAAAATTTTGGAACCAAGTTCTATTCCACAACGTTTCTGAATTCATTGTTCAACTTTTTGTTTTCCTGCAACAAAGTTGTTAGTGGAAAATATGCCAGTTATTTTTCTACTCTTTTGAAAGATTTTTTCTCTTTTTTTGGGGAATCATCTTTATTTCAGTGTTCTGAAATTTCATTATGCGTCTAGATTTATAAATTTTTTTAAAAAGGCATGTTCAGTATTCAATCAGTCCTTTTCTTACATGATATATACCATATATCTATTACTTCTAGATATTTCTCTATCTATTACTTTTCAAACTTTATTTCTTCAAATAGTTCCTTCCCCACTTACCACCATATTCTTTTGTAAATATGTAAAAATAAGGTTGGGACACCTTATCTTTATTCCATGTATTCTAACTTTTCTTTCCTTCCATTATTTATTTATTTTCCTATAATCCTAAAAATATATCTGTCTATTCTTAAAACCCCCAATTTTTATTTTCAGCAGTATCCATCCTATTCTTTAGTCCCTTAATGTAATTATTTCAACACTTAAATTTTCTATGTCTGATCCTTTTCTTAAAATTCAAATTAAATTATCCAACGCATAGCACATCATTAGTTTCAGATGTAGTGTTCAACCATTCATCAGTTGCATATAACACCCAAGCTCATCACATCCTGTGCCCTCCTTAATGCCCATCACCCTGTTACCTCATCCCCCCATCCACCTCCCCTTCAGCAACCTTTAATTTGTTTCCCATAGTTCAGAGTCTCTCATGGTTTGTCTCCCTCTCTGATGACTTCCCTTTCAGTTTTCTTTCCCTTCCCTTACACTCCTCTACACTGTTTCTTATACTCCACATATGAGATCTTTTTAATAAAAAAAAAAACAAACCTTTTCTTCATGATTGCAATTCTCTCTCTCTCTCTCCTCTCTGTAAGGCTGCTAACTACACGTATTTTAAAACTCTGAACGGTTTACTTTTAGTTCGATTATATATAGTTTCTTATTATATTGTTAGTTCTTTATTTTGTTAATAATCTTTGTACATTTGGTGACTACTTACTGTGAGATTTTCTTTGCCATTGTGATTTCTTGGTAGGCTCTTCAAACACCCTGGCTAAGCAAAGTTTTCAGGTCGGGTTTCTTAGAAAGCACATTCTGAGATGGAGATTTGCCTGGAGGCAGAATAATGTCCCTTTAAAGAGGTCTTCGTCCTAATTTTCAGAATTTGTGAATATGTTCAGTTTCATTGCAAAAAAGAACTAAATTTGCACAGGGGATTAAGGTTGATCATGATAGGGAGAGTGTCTTGGACTATCGAAGCAGAGCCAATGTAGTTAAGAGTCCTTGGAAGTGGAAGACAATAGAAACAGAATACAGAGCCAGAGAAAGATGTGATGACTTAATTGTGTAATTATTTACACATTCATTTTTTTTACAAATTTTTATGTAAATTCCAGTGGACACGCACTATAATATCAGCTTCAGGAGTGGGAATCAGTGATTCAACACTTCCATACATCACTTATGTTCATCACAAGTGCCCTCCCTAACTCCCATCACCTATTTAACCCATCCCCTCCAATTCTGCTCCAGCAACCCTCAGTTTGTTTTCTATAGTTAATAGTCTGCTTTATGGTTCACCTCTTTCATTTTCCCCCTCTATATTCATCTGTTATGTTTCTTAGATTCCACATATGAGGGGGGAGGAGTCAAGATGGCCGAGACTACTTCAGGTAGCAGGAGATCAGCTAGATAGCTTATCTAAAGATTGAAAACACCCACAAATCCAATGGGAAATCGAAGAGAAGAAGAACAGCAATACTAGAAACAGAAAATCAACCACTTTCTGAAAGGTAGGACTGGAGGAGAAGTGAATCCAAAGAGACGGGAAGAGAGACTGCGGGGGAGGGGACGGCTCCCAGCAAGCGGTGGAGAAATGGAGCACAAAATCAGGCCTTTTAAAAGTCTGTTCCACTGAGGGACATCGCTCCAGAGGCTAAACTGGGGTGGAGCCCATGCGGGGTCAGTGTGGTCTCAGGTCCCACAGGGTCACAGAAGGATCAGGGGTGTCTGAGTGTCGCAGAGCTTGCAGGTATTACAACGGGGAAACCAGCTACAGAGAAAGAGCCAAGGAGTGAGCTCTCAGCTCAGGGTTACCTTGAACGGTCGCAGGCCCAGTGAGCTCAGAGCGCAGCCTGAGGCCAGGGAGTTGGGAGTAATTGGGCGCTATTCTCTAAGGACGCAATGAGGAGGGGGGCCCCGAGCCCTCGGCTCCTCCAAACCAGAGACTGGGAGGCCGCCACCTTCATTCCCATCCTCCGGAAATCTACAGAAAGTACTCAGGGAACAAAAGCTCCTGAAATCAAACCCGAGCTGATTGCTCAGCCCGGCCCCTGGTAAGGGGGGGGCAATTCCGCCTGGGGCAAAGACACTTGAGAATCACTACAACAGGCCCCTCCTCCAGAAGATCAACGAGAAATCCAGCCAGGACCAAGTTCACCTACCAAGGAGTGCAGGTTCAATACCAAGGAGAGCGGCAGAATTCCAGAGGAGGAGAAAGAAAACCATGGAACTCATGGCTTTCTCCACATGACTCCTTAGTCTTGCAGTTAATTTTATTTTTTATATATTTTTTATTTTTTTTCCTTCTTTTTTCAATTTTTTTTCTTCTTCTGCTAAATTTCTTTTAACTTTTACCCTTTACTTTTTTAACGTTTTTAAACTAGTTTGTCTAATATATATAAACTTTTTTCTTTTTTATATTTATCCTTTATTCATTTTCTTCAATTGTTTCTTTTTTTTTCTCTTTCATTTCTTTTTTTTTTTTCCTTTGAACCTCTTTTTATCCCCTTTCTCCTCCCCATGATTTAGGATCTCTTCTGATATGGTTAAAGCATATATTCTTGGGGTCTTTGCCACCCTTTTAGTATTTTACTTCCTCCTTCATATACTCTTATCTGGACAAAATGACAATGCAGAAAAATTCACCACAAAAAAAGGAACAAGAGTCAGTACCGAAGCCTAGGGACCTAATCAATACAGACACTGGTAATATGTCAGATCTAGAGTTCAGAATGACAATTCTGAAGGTTCTAGCCGGGCTCGAAAAAGTTATGGAAGATATTAGAGAAACCCTCTCGGGAGATATAAAAGCCCTTTCTGGAGAAATAAAAGAACTAAAATCTAACCAAGTTGAAGTCAAAAAAGCTACTAATGAGGTGCAATAAAAAATGGAGGCTCTCACTGCTAGGATAAATGAGGCAGAAGAAAGAATTAGTGATATAGAAGAACAAATGACAGAGAATAAAGAAACTGAGCAGAAGAGGGACAAACAGCTACTGGACCACGAGGGGAGAATTCGAGAGATAAGTGACACCATAACACGAAACAACATTAGAATAATTGGGATTCGAGAAGAAGAAGAAAGAGAGGGGAGCAGAAGGTATATTGGAGAGAATTATTGGAGAGAATTTCCCCAATATGGCAAAGGGAACAAGCATCAAAATCCAGGAGGTGCAGAGAACCCCCCTCAAAATCAACAAGAATAGGTCCACACCCCGTCACCTAATAGTAAAATTTACAAGTCTTAGTGACAAAGAGAAAATCCTGAAAGCAGCCCAGGAAAAGAAGTCTGTAACATACAATGGTAAAAATATGAGATTGGCAGCAGACTTATCCACAGAGACCTGGCAGGCCAGAAAGAGCTGGCATGATATATTCAGAGCACTAAACGAGAAAAACATGCAGCCAAGAATACTATATCCAGCTAGGCTATCATTGAAAACAGAAGGAGAGATAAAAAGCTTCCAGGACAAACAAAAACTGAAATGATTTGCAAACACCAAACCAGCTCTACAGGAAATATTGAAAGGGGTCCTCTAAGCAAAGAGAGAGCCTAAACCTAGTAGATCAGATAGGAACAGAGACAATATACAGTAACAGTCACCTTACAGGCAATACAATGGCACTAAATTCATATCTCTCAATCGTTACCCTGAATGTTAATGGGCTAAATGTCCCAATCAAAAGACACAGGGTAACAGAATGGATAATAAAACAAAACCCATCTCTATTTTGCCTACAAGAAACTCATTTTAGACCCGAAGACACCTCCAGATTTAAAGTGAGGGGGTGGAAAACAATTTACCATGCTAATGGACATCAGAAGAAAGGAGGGGTGGCAATCCTTATATCAGATGAAATAGATTTTAAGCCAAAGACTATAATAAGAGATGAGGAAGGTCACTATATCATATGAAAAGGATCTGTCCAACAAGAAGATCTAACAATTTAAAATATCTATGCCCCTAACGTGGGAGCAGCCAACTATATAAACCAATTAATAACAAAATCAAAGTAACACATCAAAAATAATACAATGATAGTGGGGGACTTTAACACTCCCCTCACTGAAATGGACAGATCATCCAAGCAAAAGATCAACAAGGAAATAAAGGCCTTAAATGACACACTGGACCAGGTGGACATCACAGATATATTCAGAACATTTTATCCCAAAGCAACAGAATACACATTCTTCTCTAGTGAACATGGAACATTCTCCAGAATAGATCACATCCTCGGTCATAAATTAGGTCTCAACCGGTATCAAAAGATTGGGATCATTCCCTGCATATTTTCAGACCACAATGCTCTGAAGCTAGAACTCAATCACAAGAGGAAATTTGAAAAGAACCCAAATACATGGAGACTAAACAGCATCCTTCTAAAGAATGAATGTGTCAACCAGGATTAAAGAAGAATTGAAAAAATTCATGGAAACAAATGATGAAAACACAATGGTTCAAAATCTGTGGGACACAACAAAGGCAGTCCTGAGAGGAAAATAGATAGTGGTACAAGCCTTTCTCAAGAAACAAGAAAGGTCTCAGGAACACAACCTAACCCTACACCTAAAGGAGCTGGAGAAAGAACAAGAAAGAAACCCTAAACCCAGCAGGAGAAGAGAAATCATAAAGATCAGAGCAGAAATCAATGAAATAGAAATAAAAAAAACACAATAGAACAAATCAACGAAACTAGGAGCTGGTTCTTTGAAAGAATTAATAAGATTGATAAACCCCTGGCCAGACTTATCAAAAAGAAAAGAGAAAGGACCCAAATAAATAAAATCATGAATGAAAGAGGAGAGATCACAACGAACACCAAAGAAATACAGACAATTATAAGAACATACTATGAGCAACTCTACGCCAACAAATTTGACAATCTGGAAGAAATGGATGCATTCCTAGAGACATAAACTACCACAACTGAACCAGGAAGAAATAGAAAACCTGAACAGACCCATAACCAGTAAGGAGATTGAAACAGTCATCTAAAATCTCCAAACAAACAAAAGCTCAGGGCCAGACGGCTTCCCAGGGGAATTCTACCAAACATTTAAAGAAGAACTAATTCCTATTCTCCTGAAACTGTTCCAAAAAATAGAAATGGAAGGTAAACTTCCAAACTCACTTCATGAGGCCAGCATCACCTTGATCCCAAAACCAGACAAGGATCCCATCAAAAAAGAGAACTACAGACCAATATCCTTGATGAACACAGATGCAAAAATTCTCACCAAAATACTAGCCAATAGGATTCAACAGTACATTAAAAGAATTATTCACCACGACCAAGTGGGATTTATTCCAGGGCTGCAAGGTTGGTTCAATATCCGCAAATCAATCAATGTGATACAACACATTAATAAAAGAAAGAACAAGAACCATATGATACTCTCAATAAATGCTAGAAAAGCATTTGGCAAAGTGCAGCATCCCTTCCTGATCAAAACTCTTCAAAATGTAGGGAAAGAGGGCACATATCTCAATATTATCAAAGCCATCTATGAAAAACCCACCGCAAATATCATTCTCAATGGAGAAAAACTGAAAGCTTTTCCGCTAAGGTCAGAAACACAGCAGGGATATCCATTATCACCACTGCTATTCAACATAGTACTAGAAATCCTAGCCTCAGCAATCAGACAAAAAAAGGAAATTAAAGGCATCCAAATCGGCAAAGAAGTAGTGAAACTATCACTCTTCGCAGATGATATGATACTATATGTGGAAAACCCAAAAGACTCCACTCCAACACTGCTAGAACTTATACAGGAATTCAGTAAAGTGTCAGGATACAAAATCAATGCACAGAAATCAGTTGCATTTCTCTACACCAACAACAAGACAGAAGAAAGAGAAATTAAGGAGTCCATCCCATTTACAACTGCACCCAAAACTATAAGATACCTAGGAATAAACCTAACCAAAGAGGCTAAGAATCTATACTCAGAAAACTATAAAGTACTCACGAAAGAAATTGAGGAAGACACAAAGAAATGGAAAAATGTTCCATGCTCCTGGATTGGAAGAATAAATATTGTGAATATGTCTATGCTACCTAAAGCAATCTACACATTTAATGCAATTCCTATCAAAATACCATCCATTTTTTTCAAAGAAATGTAACAAATAATCCTAAAATTTATATGGAACCAGAAAAGACCTCGAATAGCGAAAGAAATATTGAAAAAGAAAGCCAAAGTTGGTGGCAACACAATTCCGGACTTCAAGCTCTATTGCAAAGCTGTCATCATCAAGACAGCATGGCATTGGCACAAAAACAAACACATAGATCAATGGAGCAGAATAGAGAGCCCAGAAATAGACCCTCAAATATATGGTCGACTAATCTTCAGCAAAGCAGGAAAGAATGTCCAATGGAAAAAAGACAGCCTCTTCAACAAATGGTGTTGTGAAAATTGGACAGCCACATGCAGAAAAATGAAATTGGATCATTTCCTTACACCACACATGAAAATAGACTCAAAATGGATGAAGGACCTCAATGTGAGAAAGGAATCCATCAAAATCCTTGAGGAGAACACAGGCAGCAACCTCTTCGACCTCAGCTGCAGCAACATCCTCCTAGGAACATCGCCAAAGGCAAGGGAAGCAAGGGCAAAAATGAACTATTGGGATTTTATCACGATCAAAAGCTTTTGCACAGCCAAGGAAACAGTTAACAAAACCAAAAGACAACTGACAGAATGGGAGAAGATATTTGCAAACGACATATCAGATAAAGGGCTAGTGTCCAAAATCTATAAAGATCTTATCAAACTCAACACCCAAAGAACAAATAATCCAATCAAGAAATGGGCAGAGGACATGAACAGACATTTCTTTAAGGAAGACATCCAGATGGCCAACAGACACATGAAAAAGTGCTCCACATCACTTGGCATCAGGGAAATACAAATCAAAACCACAATGAGATATCACCTCACACCAGTCAGAATGGCTAAAATTAACAAGTCAGGAAATGACAGATGCTGGCGAGGATGTGGAGAAAGGGGAACCCTCCTACAGTGTTGGTGGGAATGCAAGCCAGTGCAACCACTCTGGAAAACAGCATGGAGGTTCCTCAAAATGTTGAAAATAGAACTACCCTATGACCCAGCAATTGCACTACTGGGTATTTACCCTAAAGATACAAACGTAGTGATCCGAAGGGGCACGTGTACCCGAATGTTTATAGCAGCAATGTCTATAATAGCCAAACTATGGAAAGAACCTAGGTGTCCATCAACAGATGAATGGATAAAGAAGAGGTGGTATATATACACAACGGAATACTATGCAGCCATCAAAAGAAATGAAATCTTGCCATTTGCGACAACGTGGATGGAACTAGAGGGTATCATGCTTAGTGAAGTAAGTCAATCGGAGAATGACAACTATCATATGATCTCCCTGATATGAGGGAGTTTAGATGCAACATGGGGTGTTAAGGAGGTAGGAGAAGAATAAATGAAACAAGATGGATTGGGAGGGAGACAAACCATAAGTGACTCTTAATCTCACAAAACAAACTGAGGGTTGCTGGGGGGAGAGGGTTTGGGAGAGGGTGGTGGGGTTATGGACATTGGGGAGGGTATGTGCTATAGTGAGTGCTGTGAAGTGTGTAAACCTGGCAATGCACAGACCTGTACCCCTGGGGATAAAAATATATGTTTATAAAAAATAAAAATTAAAATTAAATTAAAATTTAAAAAAATAAATAAGAAAAAAAATTCCACATATGAGTGAAATCATATGATGTTTTTCTTTTTCATACTGACATATTTCACTTAGCATTCTACATTCTAGCTTCATCCAGGTCATTGCAAATGGCAAAAATCTCATTCTTTTTGATGGCTGAGTAATATTCCATTGAATACATGTACCACTATTCCTTTTTCCATTTATCAGCTCATGGGTATTTGGGCTCTTTCCATAAGTTGGCTATGGTTGATAATATTGCTATGAACATTGGGGTGCATTTACACGTTTGAAGCAAAGTAGAAGCAATATCATATGTGTAGGACTTAAAACTTCATCCCTGGCTCTGAAAATGGAAAAGAAAGCCATGAGTTAAGGAATGTAGGTAGCCTATAGAAGCTGGAAAAAAGTAAAACAAACAAACAAAGTAACTTTCTCCTCTAGTGTCTCCAGAAACTGATGCAGATCAGCTGAAAACTCGATTTTATCTCACTGAGATATGCATCAGCTTTCTAACAAACTGAACTGTAAGATAATAAATTTACATTGATTTAAGGCACTACATTCCTGGTAATTTATCACAGCAGCATTAGAAAACTAATAACGGCTTTGCTCCGAAGATCAGCACCAGGGAGAGGTGAATGAAGAAAGAGGGAGAAAATGATTTGTAATGAAATATGAACAAAAGTGTCAGCCAGAAGTTTACACAGGAGTGTTGGAGCTAGAGTGGCCCTTCATTGTTGTCCTCATTGTGGTGAATCCAGTAAGCTTTATGCTCCTTCATCAACCAGGCATTATGGGGGCTCTCTGGGAGGGGGATTTGACCTCAGCTGAGGAAGGTCTATTAGACAATAGAAACAAAGGGGGCCACATTCTCAGTAGTTAGATGATTGAGAACTTCAGATCTTTAAGGAGGATATAGATGACACACTATAGCACCCAGGGTAGGAGTTTTGTGTGGCAGAGACACTACTATGAAACTCCACCTAATTCTTTAGGAATTTGCCTTTTGGTGCTTTTTGCCTCTGGCTTTTCTGAAAACCTCAAGACAGAAACCTTCACATCCCTTCCCTGTCTTTGAAATCTAACTACCCCTTGTGTTTTCAAGTATATGCTAGACTGCTCACTCTTGTGACTGTTTCTATTGATTTTGAAGATATATATATAAACACACACACACATATATATATATATATCACTTAGTTTTAACTTATATATCACTTAGTTTTAACATAAGTTTTAATATATCTGAAGCTTTCTA